>NC_090299.1:116538964-116848055 GCF_039906515.1 Pseudorca crassidens
AAGACTGTTGCAAGGCTTGCATCCTACTGGGTAAAACATACGGAGTTTTGCAAGCTACTAGGAGGAACGGGAGAACATACCAAAGATTGGGAGACTGACCTTAGGCCAGTGACCAAGAGATGAAAGCATTGGGGAAGGACTGGTCTTTTCGAGACTTATATGGGCCACAGTTGAAATGCTTCTCCATAAGGTGTTTGACCAAGAATGGTTAAGACACAAGTTTTCACCCCTCCTAGCAGAAACAGATTCCTCTCCTATGTACAAGGCCTTTCTTCACACCCACGTGTACCAAGGCCAGGCACGGACGTTTCAGTGAAGAGTAATATTAGGAAGGATGGAATACCCAGTGCAGTTAGAGGTCTGGTGATGTTCAGCTGAGCACTGCCAAGGGTGGTATGAAATGGCAAGTGAAACCGTTTGTGAAAACAATTCGTAGGAAGAGGCTTTGGGTTACCGGGTTAGACCTGTCTCTCTTCCACGGAGAGTAGGGCTTACTTACTGTCTATAGCAGAGAAAGTCTAGGTGCAGAGACCTTTCCTTAGGTGGATGATCAAATGGAAGTCAAGTGCATGGGGAGCCGTTAAAGGGGCAGCCAAGCAAGATAAGAGGAGTCACTTGAAAAATGCACTTGTCTTAGGGTAGCTGGTACAAGCAACCACTGTGTGAAATCTGTATCCTGCGAGCCATGGGTAGTCGGATGCATGATAGATACCTGAAATTTCACACATTGTATTGATTCACCACGTGAAACTCTTCGGTCACACCGGAAACAGGCTACTATTCGTCTGACAGCCTGCACTACAACAGTTTCCTCAGCTTAGTTTATAGCTGCCTTCAGGTAAGAGATGCAAGCCTGAGTTGGCTAGAAAGCATTTCCACTATTAAAAGGCCCGTATTCCGACCAGTAAATATTTTTGTCCTCTCAAACTGAGACGAAAGGAATTTCATTAATGGTGTACTGTCTCTGTCAAAGAGTCACCACCAGAGGAAGCAGGGTGTGAAAATGGTTGCAGAGTTCTGAAATACTCTTCGTCTTCAGCCGAATGACGAGAAGGGCTCAGCTTAGTTTCCTAGTGTGACGAGAGGCAAATGCCTTTAAGTTTGTATGAAAGACTGATGTCCTACTGGTACAACATATGTGAGTATACCTAGCCACAAAGAGGATGGCTGAGAAGACACTAACCTCTGTGGAGACGCACTTTCGCACTTGGATAACGAGAGAAGAGCTGTAGGTGTAAGACATGCGTCTGCTGCTTCTATGGCCTAAACTGAACACCCTCCTCCCTGTGGTATTTAACTGAGAATGAGAGGCAAAAGTGTACAACCAGCCAAAGAGAAGTAGCTTCCTTTCTGAAGCAGAAAGCCTTTCTGCAATGCTATGTGAAGGGCCTTGTGTTCCAGGTGGGTGAGAAAAAGGTAATGTTACAGAAGGAAAAAATCGCAGTGTGCATGGAGACCAAGCAGTGCCCAGGGGAGTTTTACCAGCGGCAGCTTTCATTGCGAAAGTTGACAGTTTAGTGGAAGTATTTGAAAGGCCGAATCCTTAGTGTTACTTGGTTAGACCTGTCTCTCTTACACAGAGAGAAGGGCTTGCTTACTGGGTACTGCAGGGAAAGACTAGGTGCAGATACCTCTCCTTAGGTGGATGATCAAAAGAAATTCAAGTGCATGGGGAGCCCTGTTAAAGGGACAACCGGGCAAATTAAGAAGAAGCACTTTAAAAATGCATTCATCTCAGCGTACACGATAGAATCGTCTAGAGTGAAGGCTGTGTGAAATGTGTATCCTATGAGCTGTTCTCCAAAGGCCACGGGTGAGTCTGATGCATGCTAGATCTCAGAAACGTCACACATTGTATTCATTCACCTTTTGAAACTCTTCGCTCACTTCCAAATAAGGCTACAACCCCTCTGGCAGGCCTACACAATGACGGTTTCCTCACGTTAGTTTGTATCTGTAAGAGGGGCAAGGGTGAGTTGGCTAGAAAGCGTTTCCACTGCCTTAAAAGATCTGTATTCCAACCAGAAAACATTTTCGTCTTTTCAAATTGAGAAGAAGGGAAATACGGGCACTGTGTGCTGTCTCTGTCAAAGAGTCATCCACAGAGGGAGCAGTGTGTGAGAATGGTTGTAGAGTTCTGCAATACTCTTCATTTCAGCTGAATGACAAAAAGCACTCAGCTTAGTTTCCGAGGGTAACTACAGGCAAATGCATTTTACTTTTTTTGAAAGGCTGGTGTCCTACTGGTAAAATACATGTGCGTTTTCAAGCCAAAATAAGGATGGTTGAGAAGACACCAACCTCTGTGGAGATGGACTATCGTGCTTGGATCACGCTAGGAAAGCTGCAGGCATAGGGCTTTGGTCGCTGCTGCTTCTAGGGCCTAACCTGAAGACACTCCTCCCGGTGGTATTTAACTGAGAATGGTAGGGAAAAACCTTCAACCTGCCACAAAGAAGTACCTTCCTTTCTGAAGCAGAAACTCTTTCTTCAACGCTATATGAAGGGCCTTCTCTTCCAGACGGCTGAGAAAAAGATAGTATTACAAAAGGAGAAATTCACACTGTTCGTGGAATCCTGGTGATGCTCAGAGGAGTTTTGCCGAGGGTAGATTTCATTGTGAACGTTGACCGTTTGGTGGAAGCATTTGCAAGGGCCAAGTTTAATGTTGCCTGGTTAGACCTGTCTCTCGTACACGGAGAGTAGGACTTGCTTACTGGATACTTCAGGGAAAGTCTAGGGGCAGAGCCATCGCCTTAGGTGGAGGATCAAGTGCAAGGGGAGCACTGTTAAAGGGACAACGAGGCAAGATAAGAAGCAGCACTCGTCTCAGCGTAAAAGGTAGAAGCGTCTAGAGTGAAGACTGTGAAATGAGTATCCTACGAACTGCACTCCGGAGGCCAAGGGTGAGTCTGATGCAAGCGAGATTTCAGGAATTTCACACATTGTATCGATTTGGCTTTTGAAACTCTTGGGTCACTTTGGAATAAGGCTACAATTCCAGCTTGCATACACTCTATTGCAGAGAAAGTCTAGGGAGCAGCACTCTGTCCTTTGGGGGATGAACATGCGGAAGTCGAGTACCTGGGGAGCTCTGTTAACTCGACAGTCCAAGCAAGATGTGAAGAGCCACTTGAAAACTGCACTCATCTCCGTGTACCCGGTAGAAGCAACCGCACTGTGAAATTTGTATCCTGCGAGCTGCTCTCCTTAGGTCATGGGTGATTCGGAGGCGTGCTCGCTTTTAGAAATTTCACACACTGTATTGATTCGGCATGTGAGACTCCTCAGTCACAATAACACAGGCTACTATTCGCCCGGCAAGCCGGCACTACAACGGTCTCCTCTCGTTAGTTTATAGCTGCCTTCAGGTAGGAGGTGCAAGCCTGAGTTGGCTAGACAGTGTTTCCTCTATGTAAAAAGGCCCGTTTCCGGAGCAGTAAACATTGTTGTCCTGTCACATGGAGACGAACAGGATTTCGCTCACGGTGTACTGTCTCTGTCATGGAGTCCCCACCAGAGGAAGCTGGGTGGGTGGGTGAAAAGTTGCAGAGCTCTGAAATACACTTCGCCTTCAGCCGAAAGACAAGAAGCGCTCAGTTTACTTTCCTAGGGTGAGTAGAGGCGAATTCCTTTAGTTTGCATGAAAGGCTGGTATCCAACTGGTAAAATATATGTGAGATTTCCTAGCCAGAAGGAGGATGGTTGAGAAGACAACGACCTCAGTGGAGAGGGACTTTGTGCTTGGCCTCAAGCAAGGAGAGCTTCAGGTATAGGGCTTTGGTCGCTGCTGGTTTTATAGCTTAAGCTGAACACCCTCCTCCCTGTGGAATTTAACTGAGAATGACGGGAAAAAGCATTCCAGCTGCCAAGGAGAAGGACTTTTCTTCCTGAGGCAGAAAGCCTGTTTGCAATGCCATGGGAGGGGCCTTGCTTCCTGGTGGGTGAGAAAAAGGTAATGTTACAGAAGGAGAAATTGCCACTCTCTGTGGAGCCCTGGCGTTGCTCAGAGTTTTGCTGAGGGCAGCTTTCATTGGGAACGGTGACCACTGGTGGAATCATTTGAAAGGCTGAGTCTTTAGTGTTACCTGGGGAGACCTGTCTCTCTTACACAGAGAGTAGGGCTTGCTTCCTGGGGACTGCAGGGAATTCTACATGCCGAGCCCTCTCCTTAGGTGGATGATCTAATGGAAGTCAAGTGCGCCGGGCACCCTTAAGGGCACAACCAGGCATATTAACAAGAGGCACTTGAAACCTGCACTCACCTCAGTGAGCACGGTAGCATCGCCGACAGTGAAGGATGTGTAAAATGTGTATCCTACGAGCTGCTCTCCGAAGGCCATGGGGGAGTCTGATGCATGCTACATCTCAGAATCTTCACACATTAGGTTGAATCGGCTTTGGAAACTCTTCGGTCTCTTTGAATAAGGCTAAAATTCCACTGGCAATGCTACATTACAACGGTTTCCTCACGTTACTTTGCACCTAGGACAGATGGTGAAAGCAAAGCTATACAGACAAAATCTCACACAGAAGCATATACATACACACTCACAAAAAGAGGAAAAGGGAAAAAAATAATCTATCTTGCTCCCAAAGTCCACCTCCTCAATTTGGAATGATTCGTTGTCTATTCAGGTATTCCACAGATGCAGGGTACATCAAGTTGATTGTGGAGCTTTAATCTGCTGCTTCTGAGGCTGCTGCGAGAAATTTCCCTTTCTCTTCTTTATTCACACAGCCCCCAGGGCTCAGCTTTGGATTTGGCCCCGCCTCTGCGTGTAGATCGCCTGAGGGCATCTGTTCTTCACTCAGACTGGACGGGGTTAATGGAGCCGCTGATTCGGGGGATCTGGCTCACTCAAGCTGCAGGGACAGAGGGGTACGGATGCGGGGCGAGCCTGCGGCGACAGAGGCCGGCGTGACGTTGCACCAGCCGGAGACGCGTCGTGCATTCTCCAGGGGAAATTGTCCCTGGATCACGGGACCCTGGCAGTGGCGGGCTGCAGAAGCTCCCGGGAGGGGAGGTGGGGATAGTGACCTGTGCTCGCACACGGGCTTCTTGGTGGCTGCAGCAGAAGCTTTAGCGTCTAATGCCCGTCTCTGGGGTCCGCGCTGATAGTCACGGCTTGCGTCCGTCTCTGGAGCTCCTCTAAGCGGTGCTCTTAATCCCCTCTTGTAGCGCACCAGGAAACAAAGAGGCAAGGATAAGCCTCTTGTCTCTTCGGCTGCTGCAGACTTTTCCCGGACTCCCTCCCGGCTAGCCTTGGCGCACTAACCCCTTCAGGCTGTGTTCACGCCACCAACCCCAGTGCTCTCCCTGGGGTGTAAGCTCCGAAGCCCAAGCCTCAGCTACTAGCCCACGCCAGTCCTGGCGGGTGAGCAGACAAGCCTATCGGGCTGGCGAGTGCTGGTCGGCACCTATCCTCTGTGTGGGAATCTCTCCGTTTTGCCCTCCGCACCCCTGTTGCTGTGCTCTCCTCCAGGGCTCTGAAGCTTCCCCCCTCCACCACCTGCAGTCTCTGCCCTCGAAGGGGCTTCTAGCGTGTGGAAACCTTTCCTCCTTCACAGCTCCCTCCGACTGGTGCAGGTCCCACCCCTATTCTTTTGTCTCTGTTTTTTCTTTTTTCTTTTGCCCTACCCAGGTACCTGGGGGAGTTCCTTGCCTTTTGGGAGGTCTGAGGTCTTATGCCAGCGTTCAGTGGGTGTTCTATAGGAGCAGTTCAACGTGTAGATGTATCTCTGAGGTATCCGTGGGGAGGAAGGTGATCTCCGCGTCCTACTCTTACACGATCTTCTCCTGTCCCTAATTTCTAATTTCTGGTAGAAGCAGATATCTGCCATCAGCAGATGGCATACATACATTAGTAATCTTCACAACCATTTGAGCTGGCTAAACTGAGTCAGCAAGGTCAGAATTATTGAATGAATGAATGAATGAGTAAAAAGATCACTAGCTTTAACGTATCTGGGAAAGTAATAGTCTAACCAAGTTTCAATCCACAAGCATATATTTACAATTCTGAAAACTTCCACATAATGACAAATGGGACAATAGTAGTCAATTACTATTTGGATAAAGAACAGATACAAGTTAGCACAACGTAGTTTACAAACGTACAATTAGACGGAAGAAAATAAGGTCACTTCTATATAGTTATTTCTATGTTTGTTTATTTCATGTTGGTCTCCTAACCTGACTGTAAACTCCCAGAAGGCAGGGACCACATCAATTTTGCCTACCGCTGTATTGCCAGCTCCAAGCAGTTTTTTGCATTCATGGTACAAGTAACTGACTATTTCTTTATTTCTAGTATAGTCATCCCCAGACATTTACACACAGAGATACATATTACTTTCTTATAAATTACTTTATTCTTTATTTAGAGCTAGGGCATTCCATTGGTTTTTTTTTATTAATTAAGTAGAAAAGTAGATTGTATTTATCTATGAATTCCATTTGTGGATAGCAAAAGAGGTAGTAAAAAGTATTTGCTATGAAGAGGGAAAATGGAGTACGACGGGGTTGAGAGCCAGGGCTCTATATGGTGAATTCAGATTTCTCGAAGAATACGGTATTAAGTTTCGCTCACCTTTTTTGAAGGAACTTTGACAGCAATGAAACGGGTCCCAGGCATCTGCTATTCAACTGGGAGATAGTCTTCCCACCTGTTAATATATTTTTTGTTAGGCAAATTTTATGTTAGGCTGTCTCCCTGCATAGGATGAATGCGCTTTGAAAATGGAAATCATATCCCTCTATGGTAGGTCCCTCTTCTTTCTGCTTTGCATTTTGCTGCTCCACTTATTCAACCCCACCTAGTAATGACCTATACTTCCCTTGTTCCTGTTCTCCCATCTTGAAAACAGATAAAAGGCAACAAAACAATGCAACGGTCTCAACAAATATCAGGGATATCTAAAACCAGAGATGGCCAGAACTTCTGTATCCCTGATAGAACCTAGCCCACTGTTGACTACTAAGGTATCATATCATTAATACATGCGTGTTGACTGAAATAGTTTAAACTCAATTCTTCCACTTCATAATTTACTTTTAGTCCTTATACAAAACCTGATAATAAAATTCCTTAATGCTAGGAATCACAGTGAAAAATAATATATGAACTGACTTCTGTAAGATGAGTTAGAACTAAGGTTAATTCAGTGTATCTGAAGCACAGAAAGTGAGGGCAATAGTGGCACAAGATGGGGCTAGAGAAGCAGAGAGGACTCTAGACCACGCAGAGCGTTAAAGGCCAACAGTTTGTTTTCTATTCTCAAAACAATGCTTTTGAGTGATGTCTATGAGCAATGTTCCAACTTGCTTTTAAGGTTTCTAGTGTGCAGGATGGATTGGAAGGAAACAAGATATATGGACACTAGTTAGGACCTAGTTGCAACAGACAGGCAAGTTCAGTATTAGGATGTTGAGGAAGAGTTGACAGCTTCGGGAGAAATTCAGGAGATAAACTGAAGCAGGCTTAATGGGGTATGAGATGGAGGAAAGGAAGGTCTTAGGCAATTAAAGCGTTTACTACACACATGTGCAAAGCCTCACGATTAATCATCTGAACGTACAGAGGTAGATCTCTCAAATGACACCGGTTAGGAAGCAACAGTACGCCCTTTATCATTCCAAGAGACAACACAAATCAGCTATCTCGATGGAAAATTCGGCGCTACCGGTGCGTTTTTTCACTCAAACTTAGTTCCAGTAACTAGTACGCACATTTTCTGTGCCTAAACAACACAGCTTGAGGAACTGAAGGGGATTCCATGTTGGCAATTAAGGAGTGTCCCCAACAATGACAGTCCCATCTTAAAAAGCAGTCCCTCTGCATTTTACCCGAGGAGCCATGGCCAGAGCCTCCCTTGTAAAACGATGGGGAGAAATCAGAACATCACACACTGTCCCTTTCAGCTACTGTGAACTGAGCCGCGAGACGACCAATACCCCCTAGCACAGTGCGGACGGGCCAGCGCGCGGGGGCAACTGTGACAGGCGACAGCACAAGAGACGAAGCCCAGGCCCAGGGGCTCTGGGCTCCACCGGCAACGCCCAGGGGCCAAGGCGTATTACCTTTCCGGGATGTGCTTTCCGCCCTTCCTCCTGGCCGACGAACGTCCGGAAAAGCCGCGACGCTGACCACAGCGCCCGCGGGCATGATGCCACTGGCTCACGTCACCCCCAACATACCGCCCACCCAACGCCAAGAGTGACAAAGTCACCAACCCGCCGCCCCCGGTGCCAGCACAAGGCCACGAACCACAGGCGCCTAGGCACAAGCCCACGCAGCTCGCGGACCACCTTCTACTGCGCATGCGCCACCGCCCGTCGAGATGACGTCATCGCGCAGGCGGATTAACGCGCTTGATTAGTAAAGAGGATTCTGATGCCTGCAATTTCCCTCCTTAGCCGGAGGCTGGTAGCACACGTCCATTAGTTCGTGTGTGTACCCTTCAGAATTCCAATCATACGGGACATGGAAAGTTGTCCCACTCTCCCAGTATCTTGTGTGGTTCTTTCAGATATTTCCCAAGTGCTTACATTCACACTTGTATCTTGTTTGTAAGTATTTGTACCTAACAGATATCCTGTGTTTTATAGAAGAGCAGGCATGCTATATACTACATACTATATACATAGTCTACAATGTGTCTTGGATAGTGACGCTGTTATCTTTCTAAAATATAAACTTGGCTGGATTGCCCTGTTGCTTAAACATCTTCACTTAGCACAGAATAAAGCCCAAGTTTTTAGCATAGCACTGAGAACTCTTCATAAACAAATATCAGTCTGTCTCTCCAACTGAATTATAAGTTCAAACTATGACTTACAAGGACCTACATCATCCACCTCCCTCCTTTGCCCTGCCAGCCTAGCCTCCCTGATCTCATCCTCTACTGCCCTGCCCTCACTCACTTTCCCCTGTCCAGCCACACTGGCTTCCTTACTATTCCTCAAACATGCCAAGCACAATCATGCCTCAGGGACTTTGCACATACTATTCCTTCTGCTTCAGAACACACCCTCCCACCCCATCTCCACTCTCCCAGAACACACCCTCCCACCCCATCTCCACTCTCCCACATATCCAATGGCTTGTTTCTCACTTCAAGGCTCTGCTCAATCGACATCTTAATAGAGGGGACTTCCCTGATCACCTACCACATTCCCTCGCCTCTTCACCTTCTTTTGTTATTCTCCAAAGCATTTACCACCACTTGACACTCCATATATTGACTTATTTATTCATCTCTCTCCCCCACGAGAATGTAAAGTACGTAAGGGCAAGAACTTTGTTCTCTTGCTACTTCCTACAACAGTGCCTTCAACTTAGCAGGTGTTGTTATACAAATATTGGCTGAAAATGAATGTATGAATTCTTTGCCCTTTCACACGACCCTCTAGTCACACCAGAGGCTGCCCCTCCAGAGCACAAGTTCAACCTGTGCCTTTTGTACCTGTTCCCAATACCTGGGCTGTCCTTTCCTCATTCCGGCAAAATCCTCTTCCTCCAAGCCCAGCTCAAATGCTGTCTCCTCAGTCAGGCCCTTCCTCAATTTCTCCTCTATATTCCTGCTGCACTTGATTCTTTTATCATAATTAACCCACTTATAGTCACTACATGTTTATTTTCCTAGATAACTGTAAGTTGCTACTGAACAAAGACTTCTACTCACCTCTGTATCCCCGTGCCCTAACAACAAACCTATAAGGCTCTCGGTGTTCACTGAAACAATTTATTTTCTGAGTCTCTACCAATTCTAGGGAGTGGACAGTATAGTCTCCTCCTCATTATCAGTGAGCCTGGCATCTGTGGGAGGGGCTTATAGCAGAGGAAGTCACCAATGGATCATAACTAAGGTCCTGAGACTGCCATGGCAGAGAGCATGGTGAAGTTAGCCCACTGCATGCAGACGACCCTCAGAGGAGTCAGCATATGCAATGGGCTACACTTGGTATAACATGTGAACAATCAAGGTTTACAAACGTGTTCTCATGCACTTGTAAGGATCTTCTAGCCCACGCGGAGCAGACAGAACACACACAAAGGAGCCCGGAGGAAGTGAGTAGGCCGGCAGCTGCACCCTAACATCTTAAGAGGTAACATTTCTGTGACTACAGTTTACACAAATCAGATCATTTGCCTCCTTTCTAGACACCCTGGTGATCACAGGACAGGCCAAGCCTCTCAAGTTTTAAAGCTAAAGTACAGGGTAGATCTGTGAATAGGGCTTAAGATATTTAAGAGCTAGTACCTGCATTAAGCAACCAGGTTATAGAATGAAAATTTATCTTGAACTTCCAGTCTCTCCCTCTCTCTCTCACCTCCTATCCCCTATCTTCCCACCTCCATCTCTATTCCTTCTCCCCTACTCCCTGTTTTAGGTATATACGTGCATCATTTTATGTATACACGGAATATTTACTGTCTGTTAGATTTACTTAATAAAGTGCACACTCCTCAGGCTAAATTTAGAAAGAGGACAAAATGAACACTTTCTCATGGGGGTCAGTGGTGTTCCAAAGACAAAAGATTCCTCAGTCTTAAAACCTGGCAAACACCATGTTCCTTCTGATAGTTAGCTGCTACAGAAAGGCAAGTGGATCCCTGAAATTCACACGCCATTAAGACCTACTATCAACAGAGTAGATCTTAAAGCGGAAACAAGAAAACACCAGCCTTTTAAGTTCTTCCTGTCTGAAGATGAGAATAAGAGGTGGTAGCGTTCTTCCTCACGTGCACCCAAAGTGTAAAAGCAGCAAAAATATCTTAAATACATATGATGAGGAAGCCACTCTTCTGGTCCACTCGGTTTTGTTTTGCCTCTAGGGATCTGTCTCACTCCGAATCTTTGCTTTTTGTTTTCTCTTTTATATACGCTAAGAACCTGAGAGTCTTAACCTTTTCTTCCACCTCTCAACCAATAAATAGGATAAAAGAACATTTTTATGTTATGTATTTTCCATTCAAATTTTTAAAAAAGAGATAAGTAAGCTAGTTCAGTTCATATTTCTCACAAAAATCACTTTTCAAACTAAATTGTTTGTGACCATAAACAGGAAAAACACCGTACTCTATTAGCACCAGTTGACATTTCCACCTTCACGTTACCAAACACAACAGGCCTAATGTCAGAACTATTAAAAATGTTAAAAATCCCCAACCCCACTCAAAAGGCATACCAAAGTTCAGGTAAAGGAAAAGGAAAAAACAAACAAACATGAAAACAACTCACCATTATCTTTACTTTCTTTCAGAAACCCATTAACAGCGCACTGGAAGTTAAAACTAGTGTCGTCATCTGGCACCTGATGCCCAATTGTACAAATTTTTAAATAAGGAATGGTTTCTGCTAAGTCCTATAAGGCAAAACCATGAAAATATGTATTATTTCCTTTTTAGGGAAAGAATAAAAAATTAATTAGAGGAGGCAGAATATAAACCAGGAGAGTACATTGAACTTAGTATGTCAGTCATTCTGATAAGAGCCATTTTTTCCAAAGCTGCTTTAAGCAGTAATTATCACTAGATTTTCATTAAAACTGCAGAATGGACAGTTACTAGGCATGCAAAAGGAAAAGCAAATCTATGTGAATGAATGCACATGTAACTCAAAATGATATAAACAGTTCTACCTACATTTATGTTCTATCTTACATTTCAAGGGCCATAAAGCGGCTGTGATTTAAGTAGAATAGAGTCAGAAGAACTTGGATTTGAATTAGGAAATAGAGCCAATTTCAGGCATTGCTGAGAACTGGTATTCTTGGGGTGGGAGAAAGTAGACTATCCATAGAAGACAGAAAAGGATAAGTGAAAATTCTCTAGTTCTGAATTTAAATGGAAAGTAGCAGTATGAACCTATGACATATTTTAAAAATATTAAAAACAAACATACATATTTCCTAGCTCTGACCACTGAAAAAGTCTAGAAACAATTGATGTCATGTCAAAAGGACTCAGGAGTCCCTGGGAAGCTCCAACTGGCCAAAGATAGGGCCTCAGTTAGAATGATAACTGTAACGGAGTCCACGGTGATATGAATAAATAAATTTTACAAAACTGGTCACCACTGGAGGATATTTGTGAATCAACTCATTATTCTGAAAACTGTTAAATAAAAGAAGAGAATCATGCCTCTACAACTGGGCAACCAAATAGCTGATGAGGGGAGTCTTCTCAGAGAAATATACGCAGCTAATAAGTGAAGAAAAGAACAACAGAATTCACCATTTTTTGAAGCCTCAACTGAATTAATGGATGTTGGTATGAATCATCAGTGACTGCTAATATCACAGAAAGAGACAATTATCTGTGTCTCCATGGAAGAACACATCATCACCTAAGACACTGTCTTGCCAAAACAAAACATGCAAGCTACATTCTGATCAACTACCAATTTACAGGAAATAAAAGGATTGAAGAATACGTTACCAGCACATGGAATGTAATCATCAAAATACACATGGGACAAATTACCTGGTTTCTTTAAAAATAAAATTCAAGGAGGAAAAAAAAGTGAGAGAGACATGGAGGGAGAACCTAGAGATTAAACAAGACTTCAGAGACCGAACAATCAACGGCAAAGGGTGCATCTTCTTCGGATCTAATTCAAAATTCTTAAAAACAATTTTTTATGACATTTAGGAGACAACTGCAAATTTGAGCACTCACTGGGTATTTAATATTAAAAAATGATATTAAGGAATAAAAGTCCTATATTTTAAATACACATTCCAAAATTATATAGGTGTAATTACATGTTGTCTCGGAGCTGCTTCAAGATAATATTGAATGGGGTGAAACAGGTGGGGGTATAGATAAAACATGACAGCCATCAGTTGGTAAATAATAAAGCTGGATGAGTTCATGGGTATACAAGGAACACTCACAGTATTTTTATACTTTTGTACATGTTTAAAATTTGTGATAATCGTTTAAAGACAAGACGACACTGCAGAAAAGAGTCTGGCAGTTTCTCAAGGGTTAAACGTAGATCTACCGTACGATCCAACAACTCTGCTACTACCTACACTGCACATCTAAAAGAACTGAAAGCAGGGATTTGAGCAAATATTTGTACACCAACGATCACAGCAGCATGATTCACAATAGCTACAAGGTGGAAACAACCCAAGTGTCAATCACCCGATGAATAACAAAATATGGTATATACACACAGTGGGATTCATTAAGCCAAAAAAGGAATGGCATTTCCTTACATGCTATAACATGGATGAACCTTGAAAACACTAGGTTTAGTGAAATAAGCCGGACATAGAAGGATAAATATTGTAGATTCCACTTACACGTGGTACCTAGGATAGGCAAATTCACACGGACAGAAAATAGAATCGAGGTTTCTAAGGGCCGGTAGGAAGGATAATGGGATTGTTCCTGTTTGATGGTTACAGAGTTTATGTTGAGGATGATGAAAAGGTTTTGGTTATAGACAGTGATGATAGTTATACAACACTGTGACTGTATTTAATGCCACTGAACTGCATATTTATAAATGGTTAAAATAAATATGATTTATGTATATTTTACCACAATGAAAAAAAGAGGAACAACCGAGTTGAAATTTCAACTCTTCCTTGTCCGAGAGTCAGTTTCATCGTCCGTAATTGTAGTTGTCTATCCTCTGAGCTTAGTGCAGAGTAAGCACTCAGTAGGAGGTATCAGTACTACTTCCACTTCAACAGCAAAGGATTGTTGTGAAGATTCACAAAGTCAATGGATATGAAAGAACTTTCTAAAGGGCAAACCGCTGTACAAATATTAACAAACATTAGGTGTTACTGTCTCCCAAGGCCATGGAACAGGTCAGAAGAAGGGTAATTCTTTTGCACTGGTATGTCCTACATGGGCCAAGAGAATATATGGGTTTCTCTAATATATCAGAAGGTATTAGGAAAAGAAAGCATAAAACTTAGAGAACAACTGTCTTTTACCCCGATGCTTAAACACGCTCAGGCAACTGCTTAACATAAGTGCCAAAGACATAACGGACATACCTTTCTTTCCTTTTAGGCTACTACTACTCTTACTAAAAATTTACTGCATTTTCAAAATACAGAACATGGAAGCTTATAGCACTTCTTAAGCATATCTAGAGCCTACTGCCAAATACTATAGTTCAATTCATATCTTTAATCTCATTTTGAAACAGCAATTACAAATGTGTATTTAAGGAAACCACTAGCTTCCCTTTTGGAACCCATGAAAGAAGGCCAGGATTCACCTTAGCATAAGATGATAACTACTGAACTACTATGAATTATCAGAGTATCAGAAAGAAGGTCATTTTCAATTACGGGTTCCATTTACCTCTGGCTTATAATAGCGGCGAGTATATGTTAAGTCAATAATCAGCCCAAGTTCTTCGTTGTGTTCTTGGAGTTTGTTAAAAAAGATCCAAGGGGGAGAAACATTCTTCTGGAGCAAGATTCTTGTCAAATCTCTGTCAGAAAGAATAAAATAAGAAAGAACATGCGTTTAAAATCCTTTATTATATTATCCATTTATTCAAACCCTGTGATGCTAACATATGAGCTTCAAAGTAAAGTCTCTTCCTCTGGAGTTTACAAGCGGTATTACGATCCTTTCTTACAGAGAGATTAGACGGCAGAAAATAAGCTCACTTCTATATAGTTATTTCTATCTTTGTTTATTTCATGTTGGTCTCCTAACCTGACTGTAAACTCCCAGAAGGCAGGGACCACATCCATTTTGCCTACCGCTGTACTGCCAGCTCCAAGCAGAGTGCCTGTAAATAGACACATAAATAAATACGTCTTGAATATCTACCTATATGAAGGATGGCTTTCACTGCTAAATATTCTTTTATGTATTTGGCTTACTTATGTACTCTGTTCGATTGAGCTCTTTAGTTATTCAGGTGCCAGCAACACACTTTTCGTTTTAAATTAGTAGACTAGTTTTAGAGCAGTTTGAGATTCACAGCAAAACGGAGCAAAAAGTACACAGTTCCCACTTATACCCTCTCTCCTTCATCCCACACAGCCTTCCCCATTATCAACATGCCATACCAGTGTGCTTCCTTTGTGAGAATTCATGAACCAACACTGACACATCATTATCAATCCAAATGCATAGTTTATTGCATTCATGGTACAAGTAACTGACTATTTCTTTATTTCTAGTATAGTCATCCCCAGACATTTACATACAGAGATACATATTACTTTCTTATAAATTACTTTATTCTTTATTTAGAGTTAGGGCATTCCATTGGTTTTTTTTTATTAATTAAGTAGAAAAGTAGATTGTATTTATCTATGAATTCCATTTGTGGATAGCAAAAGGGGTAGTAAAAAGTATTTGCTATAAAAAGGGAAAATGGAGTACGACGGGGTTGAGAGCCAGGGCTCTATATGGTGAATTCAGATTTCTCGAAGAATATGGTATTAACTTTTGCTTACCTTTTTTAAAGGAACTTTGACAGCAATGAAACGCGTCCCAGGCATCTGCTGTTCAACTGGGAGATAGTCTTCCCACCTGTTAATATATTTTTTGTTAGGCAAATTTTATGGTAGGCTGTCTCCCTGCATAGGATGAATGCGCCTTGAAAACGGAAATCATATCCCTCTATGGTAGGTCCCTCTTCTTTCTGCTTTGCATTTTGCTGCTCCACTTATTCAACCCCACCTTGTAATAAGCTATACTTCCCTTGTTCCTGTTCTCCCATCTTGAAAACAGATAAAAGGCAACAAAACAATGCAACGGTCTCAACAAATCAGGGATATCTAAAACCAGAGATGGCCAGAACTTCTGTATCCCTGATAGAATCTAGCTCACTGTTGACTAATAAGGCATCATTAATACATGCATGTTGACTGAAATAGTTTGAACTCAATTCCTCCCTTTCACAGTTTAGTTTTAGTCCTCATACAAAACCTGATAATAAAATTCCTTAATGCTAGGAATCACAGTGAAAAATAATATCTGAACTGACTTCTGTAAGATGAGTTAGAACTAAGGTTAATTCAGTGTATCTGAAGCAGAGAAAGTGAGGGCAATAGTGGCACAAGATGGGGCTAGAGAAGCAGAGAGGGTTCTAGACCACGCAGAGTCTTAAAGGCCAACAGTTTGTTTTCTACTCTCAAAACAATGCTTTTGAGCGATGTCTGTGAGCAATGTTCCAACCTGCTTTTAAGGTTTCTTGTGTGCAGAATGGATTGGAAGGAAACAAGAAATATGGACACTACTTAGGACCTAATTGCAACACACAGGCAAGTTCAGTATTAGGATGTTAAGGGAGAGGTGATAGATTCAGAAGAAATTCAGGAGATAAACTGAAGCGGGCTTAATGGGGTATGAGATGGAGCAAAGTCTCACAATTAATCATCTGAACGTACATGAGCACACATGAGCAAAGTCTCACAATTAATCATCTGAACGTACAGAGGTAGATCTCTCAAATGACACTGGTTAGGAAGCAACAGTACGCCCTTTATCATTCCAAGAGACAACACAAATCAACTGTCTCGATGGAAAATTCGGCAGTACCCGTGCGTTTCTTCACTCAAACTTAGTTCCAGGTCCTCTTACTCACATTTTCTGTGCCAAAACAACACAGCTTGAGGAATTGAAGGGGATTCCATGTTCGTAATTAAGAAGTGTCCCCAACACTGACAGTCCCATCTTAAAAAGCATTCCCTCTGCATTTTACCCGAGGAGCCATGGCCAGAGCCTCCCTTGTAAAACGATGGGGAGAAATCAGAACATCACACACTGTCCCTTTCAGCTACTGTGAACTGAACCGCGAGACGACCAATACCCCCTAGCACAGCGCGGACGGGGCAGCCCGCGGGGGCAACAGTCACAGGAGACAGCACAGGAGACGAAGCCCAGGCCCAGGGGCTCTGGGCTCCACCGGCAACGCCCAGGGGCCAAGGCGTTATTACCTTTCCGGGATGTGCTTTCCGCCCTTCCTCCTGGCCGACGAACGTCCGGAAAAGCCACGACGCTGACCCCAGCGCCCACGGGCATGATGCCACTGGCTCATGTGACCCCCAAGGTGCCACCTACCCAACGCCAAGAGTGCCAAAGTCGCCAGCCCGGCTCCCCCGGTGCCACCACAAGGCCCCGAAACACAAGCGCCTAGGCACAAGCCCACGCAGCTCGCGCACCTCCTTCTCCTGCGCATGCGCCACCGCCCGCCCAGATGACGTTCACACGCCCAGACGCTTCATTCATAAAGAGGAGTATGACGCCTGCAATCCCCTCCTTAGCCGGAAGATGGTAGCAGAGGTCCACTAGTTCGTGGTGTGTGCACCCTTCAGAACTCCAATCACATGGGACATGGAAAGCTGTCCCACTCTCCCAGTACCTTGTGTGGTTCTTTCAGATATTTCCCAAGTGCTTTACATTCACACTTGTTGTATCTTGTATGTAAGTATTTCTACGTAATGGAGATCCTGTATTTTATACAAGAGCTGCATACCAGACATAGTCTACAATCTGTCGTGGATCGTGAGTTTCCCAGTCAATTTTTGCGTACATCCATCCCATTCTCTTTAATAGCTGCGTCACATTACATAATTTACACGGCCAGTCCGATACTGATGGACTTTTAGTTGTTTTCAGTTTGGGGGTATTCTGTTTGTTTGTTTGTTTGTTTTTGTCCTCTGTTATAGATAGGCTGCAGTGTGAACCTCTTTATACATGTGTATAGCTATATATAAATTTCTAGACATAGAATTTCTGGAATGAAAGAGATGCAAACTTAAAATATTGAAAGGTTTTCAATCAATCTAATCTGCCTAATCAACCTTCAAAAATACTCTATCAACTTACACTCCACTCACAGTGAAACATTTATTGGGTTTCTATTATGTGCCTGGTATCATGCTGGAGGTTGACAGTATGGATTTACATTTTAGACAATACCAAAATATGCTTGAGAGAGATAAGAGTGGAGCTCAGGTATAACATTTCCTCACAGTATCAGGCATAGGGATTGGTACCTGTTAGAAAAACTATGAATCCTGCCACAAGTGGAACAGCAAAGAACAGCATGTCCTACAGTAGGTCTGAAGGTATAATAGCATACTAAATTCCATTGTTATTTATAATAACAAATGTTTTTTGTTAGTTTTACTTTTCAGTTTCTAGTTTCTGAAAGTATCTTACATACACTGTTAGTAATCTTCACAACCATCTGAGCTGGGTAAACTGAGTCAGGAAGGTCAGAATTATTGAATGAATGAATGAATGAATGAGTAAAAAGATCACTAGCTTTAACGTATCTGGGACAGTCAATAGTCTAACCAAGTTTCAATCCACAAGCATTTATTTACAATTCTGAAAACTTCCACATACTTACAAATGGGACAACAGTAGTCAATTACTACTTGGATAAAGAAAAGATACACGTTAGCACAACCTAGTTTACAAACTTACAATTAGGCACATTCAATTTGGTGCTAAGTCATAAAATATTCTTTTGCAATTTATGAAAAATATCCAATGGGCATGTAATGGCCAAAAAGTACAAATGATACAAATATCTATAGACATGACAACGTACAAATTGTGACATAAATCTATCGGAAACTAGAAAATCTGTGTTGGTCTTATAGTTCCAGCTTGCTAAAAGATACAGGCTTTGGGTGGGAACACAAAAAAGTCCAGACCTGGCCATAACGGGGTTTCCAGAAAGTATGCGAACTAGCAAAGAGTAGGCCTCTGGATGGGAGTGGGTCCAACATGAGATGAAACAATGCCTTAATGGGTATGTAGTATGCTGGGACGGAAAATCTAGGAGCAAGGGATATTTGGAGAATCAGACAGCGAAGTATTTGACACTAACAAAATCTACCAGTATCCCATAGGGCCTCAGGTACCATGCAAGGGTTTGAGGGATTCCAGTTATTTAATTAAATCAAAATGTGACAATGGGAGGAATTAAGGACAGCCTCAGGGGTAGACGAACTGGGGATGTTACACCAAGACATGTCTCAGTCAACCTGATGGGTTCAAAATGCTGGGACAAGACAATACCCTAACTGTAAGAATAAAGGTTTCGGTCAGGGTAGGGCCTCATGTTCCTAAGTGCTGAAATAGAGCTCTTTAGTTTCTTCCTCCTACATGGAAGATTCTTTTAGAGGTTAAGATGATGCTGAGCTTGCAAGCTAAAGTTAAATGGCTGGAACTAGGGAGAGAAAATAAGTTACATAGGCTCGGAACCAGGAAAAGCCTAACTAAGGGTTTGCCTAACTAAACAGAATTGAAAGTTGGAACTGCATAGTTTAATAGGTAAACATTTTACTGATACCAAAATGTGTCTTACCACACTCCCCCCAATCTCACACCGCCCACCCTAACCTGCAGTGGCTACGGGTCCCTTGATTTCCATGGAAATATAGAGAAAAGAGACACTGATCTGGCTTGCAGGTATTTAGTAAGTTGTTAGCCTCACATCACATACTAGTATCACGTAAGTAGGCCATCTGAAGTAGGAAGCTTAGGGGAAAAACCTTGAAAAACACTTAAAAGCTTAAGCCACATCTCTATACTAACAACACCTTTCACCATTTCTTCTCAGATAAGCATCATCCCCATCAGTGAAAAAACTCGTATCTCATAATAGGAAAAACAGGCCTAAAAATTAAATGTGTGTCTTTGGAGGTCCCATCTATGGGACATCTTCCTGGTACTAGAAAAGTCCCCAGAAAGATCAATCTTTGCACCCCTCCCTGAAAGCTTACCACCAAGGAAAATGACTAGATCCACAGATTTCCTCCCTCAAACCAGCTTACCTCACGTATAAATCATTAGCAACTCGGCCCTTACTCACATTATCACAGTCACAAGAGTGGTTAGGGAGCAAAGCACTAACCACGGGAACTGAAACAGAGGCAACCCAGGCCAAGTTGGGCTGATGGCAGATGTCTGCTCCTTACGCTTGGGTACGTAATGTGACTCACCGCAATGCCTTTTTCACAGACCCCCTTTAAAGTTTCTCCACAAAATCCAACAGGTCAAGTTCGTTCATGATGCTTCAAGATAAACAATCGTCAAGAGAAAAACATGCAGTATGTCTTACAATGTTGGAGTCCTTAAAAATATGACAAGGAAATAACCATGTAGACAAAACCAGAGCATTTCAAAAAATCTGTATTCTACAAACATACGAGTGAATGCTATTAATAAGGTAATATGACATAAAACAAAATGAGAACTATATGTAAGACTGTTCCCTTTAGTGTACAGAATTCATGGCAATTGCTGCACTATCGAGCTACTTATATCTATGACTGTCTGTCCTGGTAATACAAAATGAGGCCAAAGTGTGTCAACTTGTTTCCCACAGAAACCACAAAATCTACATGAATCTCTTTACTCCTGTGCCCTTTCACCTTATCTGCTCCCAGTTCTCCACGAAATGTCCTCTTCCTTCTCTAATTATTCTCCTCTTCATTTTGCTAGGCCTTGCACCCAAGCATGCAAGACAGAGAATCCTAGAGGTCCAAGATTCTAGAGTGGCTGTTTGCAAGGGGCAGGAGATTAAAGTTAACTGCCACACTGTATATACTTCTGTGCAAAGAAAAAGGGACAGTATTCAGAATGTCTCTCACGTATAAAAGAGCTGGATGGCAGGATACCTGTGTGGCCCAAGGAACCAGAGGTAGCAAATTATGGGGAAAACGATTGCAACCAAAGGCTGGAAGAGGAAAGGTTTGCAACCAGCTCTGTCTCCTAGCTCTCTGGTATCTGCGTCCAACGGGCAGAGTCTATTTTGTGAAGCATCAAGCACTGAAAAGAAGACTCCTGCTGCTGCAAGTTGACAGGAAGTAACATCCATGAGGGTAAGAATGGCAAGATCAAGGCTTGTCCTAGAAACAATGCCCATAATGGAAAAAAAAAAAAAAGTAAGCAGAAGAGAAATGTAAGTCGCAAGTCCAACCCCTGGCCCAGCCTGGCCCAGCCCAAGGAAGGTAGGAGTCAAGGAGACGAAACTAAGAGAAGAGCCTTGGACCACAACACTCTCCACAAGGTACACTCAACAAACTTCACCCTACGCTTTAACCAAGTTACAAAAAGAGCTTCTTAATCCCTCCTTTGGCTCCTTAAAAGCTGCTATAAGTTCACTAATTAGACAGATACGATTTCAGAACAACTGTAATAGTTCAAACTAGATGGCTCTTGCCTTCCTAAGGATATTAATTACATAAGATATATATAGCTCTAAGTATACGATACATAAAATATAATACTGTGTAGGATACAGGTAACTGTTAGTAAATTATATTAATGAACGTCTGTAAGAAATGTTGCAATGATTTCCCTAATGTAAGAGCCTGGGGGAGGTAAATCTGTCTTCTAGGATTTCCTCCCCAGAGCTCAGAAATTTAGGTGTTGTTTTAGCTCTCCTACACTCTCTCCATCCAACCCCGCCCTCCTGTTGGGGATCGGGCCTCCCTATTGGCTATCTCATACCTTGAAACTGCCTGCTTTGTGACATCATTCTCCTATATCATATAAGTGATCAGTGAGCGGGAACCAGTGACCTTTGTACTGGACACATGCGCCGTTCAGCTGCAGCCACTCAGACATCCTCTGCTGTTGCCTCCTCATCCCTTGTATCTGCAGTTGATGTTTTCTCTTCTTCTCTGACCATGTCAGGTAAGAAAAGAAACTTTTTAAAGTTTTTCGTTAGATTTATTTTGCCCCTAAATTTACTAGTAGATTCAAAATAGCATGGAATAATGAGGGAACGTATTGAACTAGAAGTCTGGAGACCTAATTTCAGTTTTGACTTTGGCATTTACTATCTGTGTGACTCTGGACAAATCATTGACTGTCTCACAAAGCCTGATTTTTTCCTTACCTGCTACGTTAGGATACTACATTGGTTGATCACTCTGATCCCTGTCTTTTCTAATATTGAGCCTTAAAGGGTACCCATGTAGAAAATGAAATCGGAGACTTCTCAAGAGTGTTTCAACAGAAACACAGAAAAGCCAGGTGACATAGAAAACTAGCAATATATAGCAAGATGTTTCATCTCTAATGGTCTCCCTCCACTAGTATTTCGACTAGTTGAAAAGAGAAAATAGGGAGAGAGGATGGAGAGTACTGGGCTATATAGGGAGGCACAGAGTGAAACGTAAGGAAGTTTAGGATTGTTTTCATCAGCACAGGCCAACAGGAACCAAGACATAGGAAAAAATATAAGAACGAAGAGGGGAAGCATAGAGGAGCTCTCAAGAAAAACGTAGTTTGCAATGGAATGTTGATGGGAACCAAAGATTTTAAATTAAAGCACAAACAGCATAGAGTGAATTCTGCTCAGAGCAGGGCAAAACAAAGTTCATTGTAGCAAATCCTTATTTTAACAGACTAAGAGGAAAGTAAGGACAGAAGAGGGTATCACCAAGAAAGGCAGCTTACCAGAAAAGTCATACTCAGTGTTTTTTTTTGCTTTTATTGCCTCTCTGAATACAGTTGGCACTTGACAGTCTTGAATGTAAACATTTTAGAAATATGTCCTAGAAATCATGCTTCCTATATACAAGAAACCAAAGTGCTTATCTAGGGGTCTGCTTTTCAATGTTTTATTCTTCCTAATTTTTAAACTATGTAGACGTTTTACCAATTAAACACTTTAAATGATATCTTCGAGATTGAATCAGAAGGACTATTTCCTTTGTGTGATATGTAGCTTCTAAGGCAAGGTTGCTTTTCATCTTTACAGTTCTTTCCTTCCTAACACAGAGAGCACATTGATCAACAGCCATCGTTCGTTTTTAGATCTTAGCTACCTAAGAAGAAAAAGAAACAGTCAAGCCCCACATCTCTAATTCCACATTGAGGGAATTCGCTGGCGGTCCAGTGGTTAGGACTCAGTGCTTTCACTGCCAGGGCCACGCGGCGCGACAAAAAAAAAAAAAAAAAAAAAATCCACATTTATCTAGAACAATATTGCGGAGTCCTTTCGATATTCTTACATTTGAAAATCTTTTTTAACTGGATTCTAGTGATGATGGTTTTTTTAGGTTTGGGGATGTCATCTTCTTGGATGTTGAAGATGATTATAATCTAAGTTCTAGGATAAATACAAAAACCTTCTTGATACTTTTTAAGCTTCCTTTCTGCTTATTATATATTTCTATTCTTTGAAACATATATTTCTACCAGGCTGAATAGAAACATATATTTCTACCAGGCTGAATATTTCTACCAGGCTGAATATATATTTCTATTCTTTGAAACATATATTTCTACCAGGCTGAATACCTGTTACTTGCTGGGTAAAAATATGAATGAGCACAATAATGAAATTCTTTTACACTTATTATTTTGCTGTCTGCTTTGTACCAGTTTTCATTGAAATACTTGTCTGCATATATTGTGGCTACCTATACATTCACATTGATTGAATTTTGTTGCTCTTTAGGCATTTTTACTGATATATCTTCTCTGTCTGTATGTATTGGCTAGGAATTCATTCAAAATCACCTTCTATCGTGTTTTGGGTTCACAGTATTCACTAAAATACAGTGGGCAAAATTCACTTTCATAACATTGCATGTATGGTACAGAATGTCATTTGTTAGTAAACTCATTATGCTCTGATACTTGCCACATACCCCAGTTTTCATAACTATGTATTTCTTTTTCGTTATGTAATATGTTTTTCATGAATTTTCTTTGTCTTTCTAGAACTTATTGTATCTTCCTCCATATAAATCATACACAATATACCAGTTTATTCATGGATTAATTATTACTGCTATTATTATTGGTGGTGGTGTTATCACCACTTTACAGATGAGTAATCTGAAGTAATCAGATAACATTTTTCTTTCCAAAAGCACTTAAGAAATTCACTTTCGGGTAATCATTTTGAGGTAGGATGAGAAACCAGGCTTGAAGAGGGTAAAAATGACTCTTTAAATTTACCAGTTGGACTGAGCTATATGTGAACTCTAGGTAATAGCGTGGGAACTGCACAAGCAAAGTGAGACACTGAAGATCACGATGGTAATAGCCGTACTGTTTTCTAACGGACAAAAAAAAACTGCCTATAGTGTAAGTTCTATTTCTCCTGCTTTCTGGCAGTATCGTGCTCAGAGTAGCGTCCTGGCAAGGAAGTCAGGATACTTAGGTTCTGAAACCTGGTAAGGATACTAACATAATGAGAGAACTTGAACAAGTCAACCCGACCTCTCTGAGCCTCAGTTTCCTTCCTCATGAAATGAGACTGTGAAAATAGAAGTTCTCTAAGGACCTCCTAGTTCTAAAATGCTTCCAGTCTAGGAAACAGCATAGAAGTCAATACTAGTGCAGGCTGAAGGGAAAGATAGGGCAGGGAGAAGGTTGCTTCCAGCCTAGAGAACAATGTCTGAGCCATACCACTTGGGTCTTCTGCCCATCTGTGCCCAACATGGCAGCACAGGCAGTTAATACAGAAGAGTGTAAAACTGCTCAGTCCTTACAACCATCATAACGGTCTGATTTTTGGTTTCTCAGTAAGTATTGACATTAGAGGTGTCCTGATAGCAAGAACCTTAAGATAATGCTGTTCCTCAAACATAGTGAGAATTTATCAATCTCCCTGATGTTTTCATTACCCTCTTGTTCTTACAGAAAATTTCCAAAATCCATTTCTACTTGGAACTCTAAATTCTCTGCAGCACTCTCTTCCTGTGGTGAGCAATGCAACCTCCCTGACAGAAAGTGTCTGCAACTTCTCCAGAGTCTCTGCTCCTGCCGTCGGTTCGGCATCAGCTACCGGTAGGTACCTCCTTCCAGACACAGACACACGTGTAGTGCCTACCTTCACCAACAGTCTAGCATAACTACGTTATCTGGAGTTACTGACCAGAGCCAGATCTCCACTTCAGCTGCTTCCTATTCAGGTGTTCTTGACTGGGACATCACAGGAAGCACTGAAAAGAATTCTTCTTCACTTGGAGACTTTACTCTGGCCGTCACTGACCAGCACACAGCTGCTTCCTCCATGTTTATGGCAGCCCAGTATGATAAAACTGCAGACCCCAATAACATGGTCCCTCTATATCCAAAGGTCCCAACGTGATCAAAGCCAAAGACAACAGAGCCATTAAGGTGAATCAGGTGCGGGAAAAGCCAAGTGTCATAAAGGCTCCCTCTGATCAACCCAGAAAGAACAAACATAAAGCTTCTGAGCCTATCAATGCTGCTCCCAAGGCCAAAATCCAGCCAAAGAATCCAGAGTGCCTGATAGCGGGAGAAGTGGCTCTATGCAATGCTGCAGTCAGTGACAGGGCTCCTGTGAACACGGCCAAGGGTTCTAAAGGCAAACCTCAGAAAGCTGCATCCAGGAAGATCAGCAAAACGAAGAGCCACGGGCAGGAAAAGACCAAAAGGACCAGAGGAAGAAAGAAGGCTGAAGAGAATAAGCAGTCAGGGAGCAAAGTCAAGGCAGGAGAGAAGCCAACAATTCCCCAGACGAAGCGAAAGGAACACCAAACTGAGCCTATCCAAGAGAGCTTTAAAAAGCCTCGAACCGCCCTACGCGTGCGCATGCTGGAGGCTGTGCGGGTTTTTCATGCACTGGGGGCGAAGAATGATAAGAGAACTGGGCTCTCCTCCTGTCGGGTCTTGGGAAATTCAAGCAACCCTAAAGACCCCCAGCCACCCCCAGCTATCCAGCCATGGCGGAATATCCCACGTGAGGGTAAGGGCCCTGAGAAAACTCAAGGCGAAGCCCAGAAACCAGACAGCAGTGCTGAAAAAGAGTGTCCCTCTCCATCCCAGTATGAGCTGCTGCCTCCTGGGAAGGTCAAGTTGATACCTCTGCCTTTTTCTGCCTGGGACAAGCCTCAAGCTCGACCTGCTCCTCGGAGGCCACAGTCTCCGGCCTCACATTGGCCTGCTGTTGCTGACCGTGCCCACGCTGCTTCTACTAACTCAGCTCAACCTGCTGCAGTCAGTTCTTCCCAGCCAGCTCCTGCCTCTTTGCCAGGTCCTGCCAAACGAGCTCAGCCAACTGTGACCAACCCAACCCAACCGGGTTGGACCGACCATACCCAGCCTAGTGTCCCTCCGTCTGCTGCTCCTAGGCCTGCACCCTACAAAACTTCATCATGCACTTCTCTCCAGCGGGAGCCTGTTCCCCCTGCTGTGACTAAGCACCAGTCCCCAGCCAAGCTCCAAACCCCATTTCTACTCCAAGACTTCAGCAAGAAACCAGTTCCATGGAGGGAACCCAATGTTCCTGAGCCAGTAATGTCAAAGCCCATCGAACTACAGCAGAGGCCCGAGCGGGAGGCCATGAAGAGGCGGGCCCAACAACAACGTGAGAATGCTGCCAAATACACCTCTTTGGGGAAAGTGCAATTTTTCATTGAGAGGCAAAGAGAAATGGAAATTGCTGACTACTACGGATATGTAAAGTAACAGCTGCTAGGATTGTTGGTGCCACCTTGGGGACCAGCTCTTCTTCCATATATAGATAAGACAGGCATAAATTTATTTATATTGGTATATTTTAAAACAATAAAACTGAATAAAAAATGTAATAGAATTAATAGATGAGTAATAAACTTTTTGAATTCTGAGATGCTGCTAACTGCGGCGTGTTTTTTTGTTTTGTTTTGTTTTGTTTTTGATGGGGTTGGAATCAAAGTCTGCATGAGAAAGGAAGGACTGAAAGTTGGATGGGAGAATGAAGGAAAGGGGTAAAAACTGAGGAAAGAGGAAGGAACTTGGCCCAGGGCTAGGAAGGCCAAAAGAGATTTATGGATTTATGAAAGGAAGCAGGAGTGAGGATGAAATGGCAGAAGTAAAAAGCAGGGTCAGAGGTCAGGGTTGAAAGAACCAAATTTGAGTAGAGTTGAAGATGACAGAAGGTGACTCTAGGTTTACTAGGAGAAATAGAAAAAGTCTCTTGGGGAGGTTGGCCTTAAGTCTCACAACCACCAGATAGGTATTTAAGAAAACAAGAGGTTCAGGACACATCTCTGAAAGGTTTGAGTTGCCTTATCCAGGCGTGGTTATAGTGGGGGGATAGGGAAATCTACCAGAGAGGTGGCTAGGGCTCAGAGTTATCCTAGGGGCAGCTGACGACAGGGGCAGAGCCAAGGGAGCTGCTGCATCAGGAGGCCCACGAATAGGGCCTGGTATGTAAATCACCGTGTACTCAACACCTGAGCACCAGGGCAGCTAAGGCACTATTCAGTTAATCCTGGCAACGACAGGCAAGGCCAGTATTCCTGTGCCACTTCACTTAGAGAGGTGAATATAATCATCAAAATCTAGACGGGACAAATTACCTGGTTTCTTTAAAAATAAAATTCAAGGAGGATAAAAAAAAGTGAGAGAGACATGGAGGGAGAACCTAGAGATTAAATAAGACTTCAGAGACCTAACCATCAACGGCAAAGTGTGGACCTTATTTGGATCTAACTCAAAATTCTTAAAAACAATTTTTTATGACATTTAGGAGACAACTGCAAATTTGAGCACTCACTGGGTATTTACTATTAAAAAATGATATTAAGGAATAAAAGTCCTATATTTTAAAGATACGTACCAAAAATATATAGCTGGGGCTTCCCTGGTGGCGCAGTGGTTGAGAATCTGCCTGCCAATGCAGGCGACACGGGTTGGAGACCTGGTCTGGGAAGATCCCACATGCCGCGGAGCAACTAGGCCCGCGAGCCACAACTAGTGAGCCTGCGCGTCTAGAGCCTGTGCTCCATGACAAGAGAGGCCGCGATAGTGAGAGGCCCGCGCACCGCGATGAAGAGTGGCCCCAGCTTGCCGCCACTAGAGAAAGCCCTCGTACATAGACGATGATCCAACACAGAAAAAAAATTAATTAATTAAAAAAATATATATAGATGTAATTACATGTTCTCTTGGAGCTGCTTCAAGATAATGTGGAATGGGGTGAAACAGGTGGGGGTATAGATAAAACATGACAGCCATCAGTTGGTAAATATTAAAGCTGGATGAGTTCATGGGTATACAAGGAACACTCACAGTATTTTTATACTTTTGTACATGTTTAAAATTTGTGATAATCGTTTAAAGACAAGACGACACTGCAGAAAACAGTTTGGCAGTTTCTCAAAGATTAAACGTAGAGCTACCGTATGATCCAACAACTCTGCTACTACCTACACTGCACATCTAAAAGAACTGAAAGCAGGGATTTGAGCAAATATTTGTACACCAACGATCACAGCAGCATGATTCACAATAGCTACAAGGTGGAAACAACCCAAGTGTCAATCACCCGATGAATAACAAAATATGGTATATACACACAGTGGGATTCATTAAGCCAAAAAAGGAATGGCATTTCATTACATGCTATAACACGGATGAACCTTGAAAACACTAGGTTTAGTGAAATAAGCCAGCCATAGAAGGATAAATATAGTAGATTCCACTTACACGTGGTACCTAGGATAGGCAAATTCATAGAGACAGAAAATAGAATAGAGGTTTCTAAGGGCCGGTGGGAGGGATAATGGGGTTGTTACTGTTTGATGGTTACAGAGTTTTTGTTGAGGATGATGGAAAGGTTTTGGTTATAGACAGTGGTGATAGTTACACAACACTGTGACTGTAGTTAGTGCCACTGAACTGCATATTTATAAATGGTTAAAATAAATATGATTTATGTATATTTTACTACAATGAAAAAAAGAGGAACAACTGAGTTGAAATTTCAATTCTTCCTTGTCCGAGAGTCAGTTTCATCGTCCGTAAAATTAGTAATTGTAGTTGTCTACCCTCTGAGCTTAGTGCAGAGTAAGCACTCAGTAGGAGGTATCAGTACTACTTCCACTTCAACAGCAAAGGATTGTTGTGAAGATTCACAAAGTCAATGGATATGAAAGAACTTTCTAAAGGGCAAACCGCTGTACAAATATTAACAAACATTAGGTGTTACTGTCTCCCAAGGCCATGGAACAGGTCAGAAGAAGGGTAATTCTTTTGCACTGGTATGTCCTACATGGGCCAAGAGAATATATGGGTTTCTCTAATATATCAGAAGGTATTAGGAAAAGAAAGCATAAAACTTAGAGAACAACTGTCTTTTACCCCGATGCTTAAACACGCTCAGGCAACTGCTTAACATAAGTGCCAAAGACATAACGGACATACCTTTCTTTCCTTTTAGGCTACTACTACTCTTACTAAAAATTTACTGCATTTTCAACATACAGAACATGGAAGCTTATAGCACTTCTTAAGCATATCTAGAGCCTACTGCCAAATATTACAGTTCAATTCATATCTTTAATCTCATTTTGAAACAGCAATTACAAATGTGTATTTAAGGAAACCACTAGCTTCCCTTTTGGAACCCATGAAAGAAGGCCAGGATTCACCTTAGCATAAGATGATAACTACTGAACTACTATGAATTATCAGAGTATCAGAAAGAAGGTCATTTTCAATTACGGGTTCCATTTACCTCTGGCTTATAATAGCGGCGAGTATATGTTAAGTCAATAATCAGCCCAAGTTCTTCGTTGTGTTCTTGGAGTTTGTTAAAAAAGATCCAAGGGGGAGAAACATTCTTCTGGAGCAAGATTCTTGTCAAATCTCTGTCAGAAAGAATAAAATAGAAAGAACATGCGTTTAAAATCCTTTATTATATTATCCATTTATTCAAACCCTGTGATGCTAACATATGAGATTCAAAGTAAAGTCTCTTTCTCTGGAGTTTACAAGCGGTATTACGATCCTTTCTTCCGGAGAGATTAGACGGCAGAAAATAAGCTCACTTCTATATAGTTATTTCTATCTTTGTTTACTTCACGTTGGTCTCCTAACCTGACTGTAAACTCCCAGAAGGCAGGGACCACATCAATTTTGCCTACCGCTGTATTGCCAGCTCCAAGCAGTTTTTTGCATTCATGGTACAAGTAACTGACTATTTCTTTATTTCTAGTATAGTCATCCCCAAACATTTACATACTGAGATACATATTACTTTCTTATAAATTACTTTATTCTTTATTTAGAGTTAGGGCATTCCATTGGTTTTTTTTTATTAATTAAGTAGAAAAGTAGATTGTATTTATCTATGAATTCCATTTGTGGATAGCAAAAGGGGTAGTAAAAAGTATTTGCTATAAAAAGGGAAAATGGAGTACGACGGGGTTGAGAGCCAGGGCTCTATATGGTGAATTCAGATTTCTCGAAGAATATGGTATTAACTTTTGCTTACCTTTTTTAAAGGAACTTTGACAGCAATGAAACGCGTCCCAGGCATCCGCTGTTCAACTGGGAGATAGTCTTCCCACCTGTTAATATATTTTTTGTTAGGCAAATTTTATGGTAGGCTGTCTCCCTGCATAGGATGAATGCGCCTTGAAAATGGAAATCATATCCCTCTATGGTAGGTCCCTCTTCTTTCTGCTTTGCATTTTGCTGCTCCACTTATTCAACCCCACCTAGTAATAACCTATACTTCCCTTGTTCCTGTTCTCCCATCTTGAAAACAGATAAAAGGCAACAAAACAATGCAACGGTCTCAACAAATCAGGGATATCTAAAACCAGAGATGGCCAGAACTTCTGTATCCCTGATAGAACCTAGCCCACTGTTGACTACTAAGGTATCATATCATTAATACATGCGTGTTGACTGAAATAGTTTACACTCAATTCTTCCACTTCATAATTTACTTTTAGTCCTCATACAAAACCTGAAAATAAAATTCCTTAATGATAGGAATCACAGTGAAAAATAATATCTGAACTGACTTCTGTAAGATGAGTTAGAACTAAGGTTAATTCAGTGTATCTGAAGCAGAGAAAGTGAGGGCAATAGTGGCACAAGATGGGGCTAGAGAAGCAGAGAGGATTCTAGACCACGCAGAGTCTTAAAGGCCAACAGTTTGTTTTCTACTCTCAAAACAATGCTTTTGAGCGATGTCTATGAGCAATGTTCCAACCTGCTTTTAAGGTTTCTTGTGTGCAGAATGGATTGGAAGGAAACAAGAAATATGGACACTACTTAAGACCTAATTGCAGCACACAGGCAAGTTCAGTATTAGGATGTTGAGGAAGAGGTGATAGATTCAGAAGAAATTCAGGAGATAAACTGAAGCGGGCTTAATGGGGTATGAGATGGAGGAAAGGAAGGTCTTAGGGAATTAAAGCGTTTACTGCACACATGAGCAAAGTCTCACAATTAATCATCTGAACGTACAGAGGTAGATCTCTCAAATGACACCGGTTAGGAAGCAACAGTACGCCCTTTATCATTCCAAGAGACAACACAAATCAACTGTCTCGATGGAAAATTCGGCAGTACCCGTGCGTTTCTTCACTCAAACTTAGTTCCAGGTCCTCTTACATTTTCTGTGCCAAAACAACACAGCTTGAGGAATTGAAGGGGATTCCATGTTCGTAATTAAGAAGTGTCCCCAACACTGACAGTCCCATCTTAAAAAGCAGTCCCTCTGCATTTTACCCGAGGAGCAATGGCCAGAGCCTCCCTTTTAAAACGATGGGGAGAAATCAGAACATCACACACTGTCCCTTTCAGCTACTGTGAACTGAACCGCGAGACGACCAATACCCCCTAGCACAGCGCGGACGGGGCAGCCCGCGGGGGCAACAGTCACAGGAGACAGCACAGGAGACGAAGCCCAGGCCCAGGGGCTCTGGGCTCCACCGGCAACGCCCAGGGGCCAAGGCGTTATTACCTTTCCGGGATGTGCTTTCCGCCCTTCCTCCTGGCCGACGAACGTCCGGAAAAGCCGCGACGCCGACCCCGGCGCCCACGGGCATGATGCCACTGGCTCATGTGACCCCCAAGGTGCCGCCCACCCAACGCCAAGAGTGCCAAAGTCGCCAGCCCGGCTCCCCCGGTGCCACCACAAGGCCCCGAAACACAAGCGCCTAGGCACAAGCCCACGCAGCTCGCGCACCTCCTTCTCCTGCGCATGCGCCACCGCCCGCCCAGATGACGTTCACACGCCCAGACGCTTCATTCATAAAGAGGAGTATGACGCCTGCAATTCCCTCCTTAGCCGGAAGATGGTAGCAGAGGTCCACTAGTTCGTGGTGTGTGCACCCTTCAGAACTCCAATCACATGGGACATGGAAAGCTGTCCCACTCTCCCAGTATCTTGTGTGGTTCTTTCAGATATTTCCCAAGTGCTTTACATTCACACTTGTTGTATCTTGTATGTAAGTATTTCTACGTAATGGAGATCCTGTATTTTATAGAAGAGCTGGATACTAGACATAGTCTACAATCTGTCGTGGATCGTGAGTTTCCCAGTCAATTTTTGCGTACATCCATCCCATTCTCTTTAATAGCTGCGTCACATTACATAATTTACACGGCCAGTCCGATACTGATGGACTTTTAGTTGTTTTCAGTTTGGGGGTATTTTGTTTGTTTGTTTGTTTGTTTTTGTCCTCTGTTATAGATAGGCTGCAATGTGAGCCTCTTTATACATGTGTATAGCTATATGTAAATTTCTAGACATAGAATTTCTGGAATGAAAGAGATGCAAACTTAAAATATTGAAAGGTTTTCAATCAATCTAATCTGCCTAATCAACCTTCAAAAATACTCTATCAACTTACACTCCACTCACAGTGAAACATTTATTGGGTTTCTATTATGTGCCTGGTATCATGCTGGAGGTTGACAGTATGGATTTACCTTTTAGACAATTGCAAAAAATGCCTGAGAGAGGTAATAGTGGAGCTCAAGTAGAACATTTCCTCACAGTATCAGGCATAGGGATCTGTAACTGTTAGAAAAATTATGAATCCTGCCCCAAGTGGAACAGCAAAGAACAGCATGTACTACAGTAGGTCTGAGGGTATAATAGCATAGTAAATTCCACTGTTATTTATAATAACAAATTTTTTTTTTAGTTTTACCTTTTATTTTCTAATTTCTTTTGTTTTAACATCTTTATTGGAGTATAACTGCTGTACAACGGTGTGTTGGTTTCTGCTTTATAACAAAGTGAATCAGTTATACATATACATATGTTCCCATATCTCTTCCCTCTTGCGTCTCCCTCTCTCCCACCCTCCATATCACACCGTTCTAGGTAGTCACAAACCACTTAGCTGAACTGCCTGTGCTATGCGGCTACTTCCCAGTAGCTATCTGTTTTACGTTTGGTAGTTTATATATGTCCATGACACTCTCTCACTTTGTCACACCTTATCCTTCCCCCTCCCCATATTCTCAAGTCTATGCTCTAGTAGGTATGTGTCTTTATTCCTGTCTTACCCCTAGGTTCTTCATGACCTTTTCTTTTTTTCTCTTAGATTCCATATATATGTTTTAGCATATGGTATTTGTCTTTCTCTTTCTGACTTACTTCACTCTGTATGACAGACTCTTGGTCCATCCACCACACTACAAATAACTCACTTTCGTTTCTTTTTATGGCTGAGTAATATTCCATTGTATATATGTGCCACATCTTCCTTATCCATTCATCTGTTGATGGACACTTATGTTGCTTCCATGTCCTGGCTATTGTAAATAGAGCTTCAATGAACATTTTGGTACATGACTCTTTTTGAATTATGGGTTTCTCAGGGTATATGCCCAGTAGTGGGATTGCTGGGTCGTATGGTCTTTCTATTTGTAGTTTTTTAAGGAACCTCCATACTGTTCTCCATAGTGGCTGTATCAATTTACATTCCCACCAACAGTGCAAGAGGGTTCCCTTTTCTCCACACCCTCTCCAGCATTTATTGTTTGTAGATATTTTGATGATGGCCATTCTGACCGGTGTGAGATGATATCTCATTGTAGTTTTGATTTGCATTTCTCTAATGATTAATGATGTTGAGCATTCTTTCATGTGTTTGTTGGCAATCTGTATATCTTCTTTGGAGAAATGTCTATTTAGCTCTTCTGCCCATTTTTGGATTGCGTTGTTTGTTTTTTTGCTATTGAGCTGCATGAGCTGCTTGTAAATTTTGCAGATGAATCCTTTGTCAGTTGCTTCATTTGCAAATATTTTCTCCCATTCTGAGGGTTGTCTTTTGGTCTTATTTATTGTTTCCTTTGCTCTGCAAAGCTTTGAAGTTTCATTAGGTCCCATTTGTTTATTTTTGTTTTTATTTCCATTATTCTAGGAGGTGGGTCACAAAGGATCTTGCTGTGATTTATGTCATAGAGTGTTCTGCCTATGTTTTCCTCTGCGACTTTGATATTGTCTGGCCTTACATTTAGGTCTTTCATCCATTTTGAGTTTATTTTTGTGTATGGTGTTCGGGAGTGTTCTAATTTCATACTTTTACATGTACCTGTCCAGTTTTCCCAGCACCAATTATTGAAGAGGATGTCCTTTCTCCACTGTATATTCTTGCCTCCTTTATCAAAGGTAAGGTGACCATATGTGTGTGGCTTTATCTCTGGGCTTTCTATCCTGTTCCATTGATCTATATTTCTGTTTTTGTGCCAGTACCATAGTGTCTTGATTACTGTGGCTTTGTAATATAGTCTGAAGTCAGGAAGCCTGATTCCTCAAGCCTCATTTTTCATTCTCAAGATTGCTTTGGCTATTTTGGGTCTTTTGTATTTCCATACAAATTGTGAAATTTTTTGTTCTAGTTCTGTGAAAAATGCCAGTGGTAGTTGAACAGGGATTGCATTGAATCTGTAGATTGCTTTGGGTAGTAGAGTCATTTTCACAATGTTGATTCTTCCAATCCACGAACATGGTATATCTCTCCATCTAACTGTATCATCTTTAACTTCTTTCATCAGTGTCTTATAATTTTCTGCATACAGGTCTTTTGTCTCCTTAGGTAGGTTTATTCCTAGATATTTTATTCTTTTTGTTGCAATGGTAAGTGAGAGTGTTTTCTTAATTTCACTTTCAGATTTCTCATCACTAGTGTATATGAATTCCAGAGATTTCTGTGCATTAATTTTGTATCCTACTACTTCACCAAATTCATTGATTAGCTTTAGTAGTTTTCTGGTAGCATCTTTAGGATCCTCTATGTATAGTATCATGTCATCTGCAAACAGTGACAGCTTTAATTCTTTTTTTCCGATTTGGATTCCTTTTATTTCTTTTCCTTCTCTGATTGCTGTGGCTAAAACTTCCAAAACTATGTTGAATAAGAGTGGTGAGAGTGAGCAACCTTGTCTTGTTCCTGATCTTAGTGGGAATGGTTTCACTTTTTCACCATTGAGGATGATGTTGCCTGTGGGTCTGTCATATATGGCCTTTATTATGTTGAGGAAAGTTCCTCTATGCCTACTTTCTGCAGGGTTTTTATCATAAATGGGTGTTGAACTTAGTCAAAAGCTTTCTCTGCATCTATTGAGATGATCATATGGTTTTTCTCCTTCAATTTGTTAATATGGTATATCATGTTGATTGATTTGCGTATATGGAAGAATCCTTGCATTCCTGGAACCCCACTTGATCATGGTGTATGATCGTTTTAATGTGCTGTTGGATTCTGTTTGCTACTATTTTGTTGAGGATGTTTGCATCTATGTTCATCAGTGATATTGGCCTGTAGTTTTTTCTTTGTGACATCTTTGTCTGCTTTTGGTATCAGGGTGATGGTGGCTTCGTAGAATGAGTTTGGGAGTGTTCCTCCCTCTGCTATATTTTGGAAGAGTTTGAGAAGGATAGGTGTTAGCTCTTCTCTAAATGTTTGATAGAATTCGCCTGTGAAGCCATCTGGTCCTGGGCTTTTGTTTCTTGGAAGATTTTTTTTTTTTGCAGTACGCAGGCCTCTCACTGCTGTGGCCTCTCTCGTTGCACAGCATAGGCTCCAGTGGCCATGGCTCACGGACCCAGCCGCTCCACGGCATGCAGGATCCTCCCGGACAGGGACAAGAACCCTTGTCCCCTGCATCGGCAGGTGGACTCTCAACCACTGCGCCACCAGGGAAGCCCTGTTGGAAGATTTTTAATCACACTTTCAATTTCAGCGTTTGTGATTGGTCTGTTCATATTTTCTATTTCTTCCTGGTTCAGTCTCAGCAGGTTGTGCATTTCTAAGAATTTGTCCATTTCTTCCAGGTTGTCCATTTTATTGGCAAAGAGTTGCTTGTAGTAATCTCTCATGATCCTTTGTATTTCTGCAGTGTCAGTTGTTACTTCTCCTTTTTCATTTCTAATTCTGTTGATTTGAGTCTTCTCCCTTTTTTTCTTGATGAGTCTGGCTAATGGTTTATCAATTTTGTTTATCTTCTCAAAGAACCAGCTTTTAGTTTTATTCATCTTTGCTATCATTTCCTTCATTTCTTTTCATTTATTTCTGATCTGATCTTTATGATTTCTTTCCTTCTGCTAACTTCGGGGTTTTTTGTTCTTCTTTCTCTAATTGCTTTAGGTGCAACGTTAGGTTGTTTATTTGAGATGCTTCCTGAACCTTCAGGTAGGATTGTACTGCTATAAACTTCCCTCTTAGAACTGCTTTTGCTGCATCCCATAGGTTTTGGGTCATTGTGTCTCCATTGTCATTTGTTTCTAGGTATTTTTTGATTTCCTCTTTGATTTCTTCAGTGATCACTTCGTTATTAAGTAGTGTATTGTTTAGCCTCCATGTGTTTGTATTTTTTACAGATCTTTTCCTGTAATTGATATCTAGTCTCATGGCATTGTGGTCGGAAAAGATACTTGATACAATTTCAATTTTCTTAAATTTACCAAGGCTAGATTTGTAACCCAAGATATGATCTATTCAGGAGAATGTTCCATCAGCACTTGAGAAAAATGTGTATTCTGTTGGTTTTGGATGGAATGTCCTATAAATTTCAATTAAGTCCATCTTGTTTAATGTATCATTTAACCCTTGTATTTCCTTATTTATTTCATTTTGGATGATCTGTCCATTGGTGAAAGTGGGGTGTTAAAGTCCCCTACTATGATTGTGTTACTGTTGATCTCCTCTTTTATGGCTGTTAGTATTTGCCTTATGTATTGAGGTGCTCCTATGTTGGGTGCATAAATATTTACAATTGTTGTATCTTCTACCTGGATTGATCCCTTGATCATTATGTAGTGTCCTTCTTTTCTCTTGTAATAGTTTTTATTTTAAAGTCTATTCTGTCTGATATGAGAATTGCTACACTAACTTTCTTCTGATTTCAATTTGCATGGAATATCTTTTTCTATCCCCTCACTTTCAGTCTGTATGTGTCGCTAGGTCTGAAATGGGTCTTTTGTAGGCAGGATATATACGGGTCTTGTTTTTGTATACATTCAGCCAGTCTGTGTCTTTTGGTGGGAGCATTTAATCCATTTAAGGTAATTATCGATATGTATGTTCCTATTCCCATTTTCTTAATTGTTTTGGGTTTGTTATTGTAGGTCTTTCCCTTCTCTTGTGTTTCTTGCCTAGAGAAGTTCCTTTAGCATTTGTTGTAAAGCAGGTTTAGTGGTGCTGAACTCTCTCAGCTTTTTTTTTTTTGTCGCTGCTTGCTTCTAGGGGCTCCGCTGAACCACCTCCCCCTGAGGTAGGTAACTGAGAATGAAAGGAAGAGCGCTTAACATGCCAAAGGGAAGTAGCTTCCTTTCTGAAGCAGAGAGCCTACCTGCAGTGCCAGGGGAAGGGCCTTGTGCTCCAGGGGCGTGAAAAATGGTGATGTTGCAGAAGGAAAAACTTGCACTTTGCGTGGAAGCCTGGCAGTGCTCAGGGGAGTGTTTACGAGGGCAGCTCTCAGGGCGAACGTTGACCGTTTACTGGAAGCGTTTGGAAGGCGGAGGCTTTAGTGTTACCTGTTTAGACCGGTTCCTCTTCCATGAGGAGTAGCGCTTGCTTCCTGGGTACTGCAGGCAGAGTCTAGTGGCAGAGCCCTTTCCTTAAGGTGGAGGATCAAGTGGAAGTCAAGTGCGTGGTGAGCCCTGTTAAAGCGAACGCCGTGCAAATTAAGAAGAGGCATGCCCTTGAAACATGCCCTCGTGTCAGCGCACATGGTGGATTCATCTAGAGTGAAGGCTGTGTGAAACATGTGTCGCCCTAGCTTCTCTCTGTAGACCATGGGTGAGTCCCATGTGTGCCAGACCTCAGAAATGTCACCCATTGTATCGATTCGGCTTTTCAAACTCCTTGGTCTCTTTTGGAATAAGACTACAGTCCCTCTGGAAGGCCTACGCCGCAACAGTTTCCGCACGTTAATTTACAGCTGCCTTCAGGTAAGGGAGCCAACGGTGAGTTGCCTAGAAAGCGTTGCCACTGCCTAAACTGATCCGTATTCCGGCCAGAAACACTTTCGTCTTGTCAAACTGAGGCAAAAGGAATTCCGCCTATGTTGTACTCTCTGGCCAAGAGTACACACCAGAGAGCGCAGTGTGTTAGAATGGTTGCAGAGCTCTGCCTTAATCCTCTTCCTCTTCAGCCGAATGATGAGAAGCGCTCAGCTTAGTATCCTAGTGTGACTAGAGTCGATTGCCTTTAAGTTTGTTTGAGAGGCTGGTGTCCTACTGCTACAACATACATGCGTTTTCCCAGGCTGGTGTCCTACTGCTACAACATACATGCGTTTTCCCAGGCACAAGGAGGCTGGTTTAGAGGACATCGACCTCCGTGGAGATGGACGTTCGCACTTGGATCACGCGAGGAGTGTTTTCAGCATAGGGCTTTGGTCGCTGCTGCTTCTAGGGCCTGAAGTGAACACCCTCCGCCTCGTGGTATTGAACTGAGAAAAATGAGGAAATAGCCTTCAACCTGCCCAAAGGGAAGCAGCTTAGTTTTTGCAGCAGATAGCCTTTCTTCGATGACATGTGAAGGGCTTTCTGTACCTGCCAGCTGAGAAAAAGGTATTATTATTACAGAAGGAGAAATTCGCACTCTTCCTGGATCCCTGGGGTTGCTCAGAGTAGTTTTGCCAAGGGCAGCTTTAATTGCAAACGTGGACCGCTGAGTATAAGAGTATGGAAGCAAGAGACTTTAGTGTTACCTGCTGATACCCGTCTGTCCTACCCGACACTACGGCTTGCATATACTCTATTGCAGAGAAGGTCTAGGGAGCAGCACTCTATCCTTTGGGGGATGACCATGTGGAAGTCAAGTACCGGGGGCGCTCTGTTAACTCGACAGTCCAAGCAAGATGTGAAGAGCCACTTGAAAACTGCACTCATCTCCGTGTACCAGGTAGAAGCAACCGCTCTGTGAAATTTGTATCCTGCGAGCTGCTCTCCTTAGGTCATGGGTGATTCGGAGGCGTGCTCGCTTTTAGAAATTTCACACACTGTATTGATTCGGCATGTGAGACTCCTCAGTCACAACAACACAGGCTACTATTCGCCCGGCAAGCCGGCACTACGACGGTCTCCTCTCATTAGTTTATAGCTGCCTTCAGGTAGGAGGTGCAAGCCTGAGTTTGCTAGACAGTGTTTCCTCTATGTAAAAAGGCCCGTTTCTGGAGCAGTAAACATTGTTGTCCTGTCACGTGGAGACGAACAGGATTTCGCTCACGGTGTACTGTCTCTGTCATGGAGTCCCCACCAGAGGAAGCTGGGTGGGTGGGTGAAAAGTTGCAGAGCTCTGAAATACACTTCGCCTTCAGCCGAAAGACGAGAAGCGCTCAGTTTACTTTCCTAGGGTGAGTAGAGGCGAATTCCTTTAGTTTGCATGAAAGGCTGGTATCCAACTGGTAAAATATATGTGAGATTTCCTAGCCAGAAGGAGGACGGTTGAGAAGACCACGGCCTCAGTGGAGAGGGACTTTGTGCTTGGCCTCAAGCAAGGAGAGCTTCAAGTATAGGGCTTTGGTAGCTGCTGGTTTTATAGCTTAAGCTGAACACCCTCCTCCCTGTGGAAGTTAACTGAGAAGGACAGGAAAAAGCATTCCAGCTGCCAAGGAGAAGGAATTTTCTTCCTGAGGCAGAAAGCCTGTTTGCAATGCCATGGGAGGGGCCTTGCTTCCTGGTGGGTGAGAAGAAGGTAATGTTACAGAAGGAGAAATTGCCACTCTCTGTGGAGCCCTGGCGTTGCTCAGAGTTTTGCTGAGGGCAGCTTTCATTGGGAACGGTGACCACTGGTGGAATCATTTGAAAGGCCGAGTCTTTAGTGTTACCTGGAGAGACCTGTCTCTCTTACACAGAGAGTAGGGCTTGCTTCCTGGGGACTGCAGGGAATTCTACGTGCCGAGCCCTCTCCTTAGGTGGATGATCTAATGGAAGTCAAGTGCGCCGGGCGCCCTTAAGGGCACAACCAAGCATATTAACAAGAGGCACTTGAAACCTGCACTCACCTCAGTGAGCACAGTTAGCATGGCCGACAGTGAAGGATGTGTAAAATGTGTATCCTACGAGCTGCTCTCTGAAGGCCATGGGGGAGTCTGACGCATGCTACGTCTCAGAATCTTCACACATTGGGTTGAATCGGCTTTGGAATCTCTTCATTCACTTTGAATAAGGCTAAAATTCCACTGGCAATGCTACATTACAACGGTTTCCTCACGTTACTTTATACCTGCCTTCAAGAAGGTGAGGCAAAGGTGAGTGGGCTAGTTTGGACCCATGGAATGGGTAGCACGCATATTGCTTTAAAGGGTCTGCATTTGCTCATCCATCCTCACCAATCCCCTCAGCCCCAAGTGTCCAGCTTTATGTCTCATCCAGCTGTGGGTGTAGATGTGGTCAATCCAGGGTGCATCACAGCCCCTGAATGAATGTTGTAAGAATTTCTCTCTCTTTCACTCTGTTTGTGTTTTGTTTTTGAAATTTATTTTTATAATGGGGTTTAGCTGATTTTCACTTCTGTGTTTATGCTGCTCTACACACACTTGATTCACTTACAATGAGATATCAATCCATAGCCTTCAAGATTCTTTGTAGTCAGTTATATTCTTCTGCGGTGAAGAGGGGGTGTTGAGTCCAGTTAATTGAGCAGGGCGTACGTCTTGTCTATCAAGTATTTGGTTTATGGAACGGTATTCGTGCTAATTTCAAACTCTGGTTTTATGCATCACCCCACCTCACCTTTCCCCTTAAGCAGGCATAAGTGTGTTTTCTAAATGTGTGACTCTCTTCTGCTTTGTAATTTAGTTCATGTGTAGCCATGTTTACATTCCCTCTATAAGTGATATGATATGTTTCCTTTTCTGTGTGACTTATTTCACTTAGAATCATCGTACCAAAATCCACTCATTATGCTGCTACTAGCCTTATGACTGATTTCATGTGTGAGTGATATTCCATTGTACATATGTACCATAACCTCTTTATTCATTTTTCTCTTTCCTGGGATATTTAAGGTGTACCGAAGTCGGGGTTCTTGTAAACAGAGCAGCCCTAAACTTTAGGGTGGCTTTGTCTTGTTGATTTTTACTTTTCCCAGGATATACACCCATGAGTGGAAGGGCCTTATGCTCTAGCTGTATTATTTAGATATTTTAGGAAATACCATACACTTCTCCAGAGTGGCTGTTGGCAATTTACATCCCGTGCATCAGCGTAACAAGACTCCCTGTTCTCTGTGGCCTGTCCTGCCTTTCTGGTTTTTACACTTTTTTCGGACGGCCCTTTTCACCAAGGGAAGTGAGACTTCTTTGTAGTGCGGATTTGTGTTGCCAGCTTGCTTGGTTGGCCAAAAAGGGCCTATGCTTTAGGATAAAACGCATACGCCCTTTTTGGCCAACTGCATCATTGTCGAAGTTCTGCCGCTTTTCATGTGCTTTAAAGGCGACTCCAATCTACCTCTTGAAATCTGTTTTCTGCAATTCTGCCTTGCTTTCAAATCCTCTTTGTTGCCTTACCTCAATATATTTTTGGAAGATTGTTGTTCTTTATAACTCTGCAGGTTTGTGAATTGCAGTGCCCCTGAGCTCCATTTTTCATCTCTTTTTTGTGAGCTGGCCGCAAACCCGCAGGATTGCTTCAGGCCCTATTGTGGTTCCGGGGTTGGGGGTAGGCTGAGATTTTGGTTAATTCTTCTTCTTGATGGGAAATTAGAGTGACATGTTCCTGTCCAAACACCTACAGATAGTCTCTCATTGGTTACCCCTCTTCCCTTTCATCCTCCGCACAAATTGCAAACTGTGCGAAACAAGAGGTTAAAGGCTCTGACTCTCTAAGTGGGGAGATTGTTAGTAAAGCAGCTGGAATTCCGAACCCGAGCACCAGGAGATGAAAAATGAGGTGTGCTTTAGAAACCTTTCCCGATCACACGATGTCCCATCCTTTGGGTTTCCCATGCATGTTTTAGCTGTAGGAAGATTTCCTTAAACCTGGAGAGTTGGGACCCATGGAATGGGTAGCATGCAGTATTGCTTCAAAAGGTCTGCATTTGCTCACCCAACCTCACCAATCCTCTCAGCCCCAGTGTCCGACCGTATGTCTCATCCAGCTGTGGGTGTACATGTGGTCAATCCAGGTTGCCTCACAGCCCCTGAACGAATTTTGTAAGAATTTCTCTCTCTTTCACTGTCTTTGTGTTTTGTTTTTGAAATTTATTTTTATAATGGGATTCAGCTGACTTTCACTGCTGTGTTTATGCTGCTTTACACACACTTGATTCACTTACAGAGACATATCAATACATGTTTTATGCATCACCCCACCTCACCTTTCCCCTTAAGCAGGCATAAGTATGTTTTCTATATGTGTGACTCTGTTCTATTTTGTAATTCAGTTCATGTGTAGCTATGTTTACATGCCACAACTACTGAAGCCACAATTACTGAGCCTGCGTGCGGTAACTGCTGAAGCCCACGTGCCTAGAGCCCGTGTTCCGCAACAAGAGAAGCCACCACAAGGAGAAGCCCGCGCACTGCAACGAAGAGTAACCCCCACTCGTCTCAACTAGAGAAAGCCCACATGCAGCAGTGAAGAACCCCCTCAAAAAAATAAATAAATAAAAATAATAAAAAGAGTATATATATGTATATGTATAACTGATTCACTTTGCTGTACACCTGAAACTAATACAATATTGTAAATTAATTATACTCCAATAAAAATTAATTTAAAAAAAGACATTTCAATTTCAATCTGGTGTCGCATTACCCAACCACAGTCTTTATAGGATCTACATTAATATTTTAAATACATCTCATAATTATCCTATGAATAGTAACAATGCATATGTTAAAAGTACTTAATTGTTAAACAGACCAGAATTTTTGTTATCCTATCTATCCTATCCTAATTTATGTATCCTTTAATATACCAGGAACTTCAAAAAAATTGAAGTAGCTTGGGTTACTCTGCACCTTTGAGAGACTCTGATTCTTGGAAATGGCATGGGCAGTGGCAGCTGCTAAGAAGAGAAGCAAGTAAACTAATTTCTGGGGCCTGCCATAATGGAAAAAGGTAACAAAGGACTTCCATGGTCTGAGAAGGGACCCTGGGACTCGTCAGTAAAAAAATCCTTATGAAGGTCCCTGGTATTATTTAAACACTACATGACAAATGTACTTCTGCTTGAATTATCATAATATTTAAAAAAATTTTTTTCCTTGATATGTCCAGATAATCAGAACATCAATTCTCCCTTGACATTAGGACATAGAATATAGTCTTGATCTCAGATCAGCTGGGTGCTGAGAGGTATAACAAAAAGTACTAAGTCCCTCTTATAGGAGCCTACCTATAACTTGGTTCTTACATGTAAAAATACTGGCAATACAAAGCAGAGACTAACTGATAAGTACCACATGTCACCTGGTCAGCAAGAACTGAGGGCTGGAGTTCATGGAGAAGAGAGCCTCTGGTCAGAAAGAAAGCTGCAGATGAGGCAGAATCTAATCTAAGCTGGACCTTTTCACTTTTGAGTGTGTGTTTGTTCTTCCCTGGACCAGATATTCTTGTGCATTTTTGGAAAAAGCCAAAAGGAAGAATTGCAATGGAAAAGACTGAAGAGTCTAAAGAAGGAGGGGATAATTGAATAAGAATTGTCCAAGAGGCTGAAAATAGGTAGAAATATAAGCCTTTCTTTGAGGTTGAAGGAGGCGAGACTAGATATAAAGAAACATAGATGTTTAGGGTAGGAGAGTAGAGTGGATAAGGAAACCTCTATCAGGTAAGCAGGAAATGTCCCCTTGATGGAAAGATTCAGGGAAGAGTAGGCAATGTGAGAAGAAAGAAAATTCATGCAAGTTTCCAAGATAAATGCGTGAATGGATCAAGAAGAGGTGAATAAAGGACTACTTAGTCATAGGGTGGAGCTACCCAATGAGCTGCGTGAACTTTTCAGTTTGGATGGCTCTGCTCCATCAGCTCCTCCAGCATCACTCATCCCCCACTAGAACCTGGGCAGTGAGTGATTTGTAGATGGTGAGCAATGCCACTGACGCTGTGAGAGAAAGAGGCTGGCCTTCAAATTATTTTCCTTTGCCTTCACTACTTGGTTCTTATATTTTTAGGGTGGAGACATGGGCTTGCGAGAGGGCTTGCCTTCTCTGTGCCAGCCTGGCCATATCTAGGCTTTGCAGAACCTAGAGAGGGCTCAGTAAGTGTGATCATTTTTATCTGCACTTATTTTATAAGAGATATTTTGTAAGTAGCTTATGGCTATGATCATCTCTTCCACCAGGTAAAATACAATTCGTCTTTCTCACTTCCATTATGTCAGTATGGTTTAAAAAGTAAAACTGTGCCCTAAATTCAGAACTGCTGACAAAGGAGTTACATTTAAATCTATTACTCAGGGAAAATACCTATTGGTTCCTCGTAGAGAGCGTATTATAGTGCTGAATTAAGATAGAAATCCCTAATATTCTCTCTGACTCTTAATCAAGATTCAATTAACAGGAAAAAAGTTGAAACGTAAAGCAACAGCACTATAGCGGACACGCATTGCCTTCCCCTCCAGACTTAATTGACACGTCACATAATTTACCCTTATTTACCCTTTAAGATGGCCCTTAATAATTCACCTGCAGGAGAGCGCCCCTGGTGCTATGTTTATGCACTGCATGATCTAGATGCACAGAATTTTTTAGCAGAAGAGAAACAGATTTATCCGTTCTCTGTGACTCAGGCAACCTACTCTGAGTTGTCCGTTTACATCTCAGACTTTTGCGTCCTGACCTTTGCATCTGAGGCCTGACTACCAAAGTAGCCCCCACCAATGGGCATTCCTTTCTGCAGTTAGAAGAATCTGCAATTATATAAAAAGACATATTTTCCTGTCAATTGACTCAAATGCATAAAAAATACAGTCACCCAGATGACTACAGATGCCAAGTCACAAATCTGATTACATTCTGAGTGAAGTGGAGCATTATTTAGGCATAAAATCCAAACAACCAAGACCAGTCCTATCTCTTCCGTCAATAAGTAGAGAACCGTCGCTGGAAATTTCACCTGGAGCACTTGCTAGCATCCTCGAGCAAAGAGTGATGTGATTTATATGTTCAGTCCTAACTAATGCCACAATTACTTGAAATATGGTATGCTTCCACACAGCTATATGTTTATAACTAGTATTTTCCCTTAACAAAGATATATCGTTCATCCTACGTAACTCAGTTGAAAGTTAGGCTTAGAATAAATTCGTTCTACAAATGGAATTTTAAGTAAGAGTAAAAGCATTGTGAAACAAAAACGAAGCACAAGGAGATTCCTGTACCAATGGAATAAAATTTAATAAAGGCAAGTGTGCACAACACACAGGAAAAGAAAAGCAGACAGTAAAAACACAGACCAGAATGGCTCGGCAAGGCCCGCACAGAGCCTACACAGACCTGCAGACGTGAACTGCTCAGATAACTCTGGGACCCACCTTATGCACACAGAGCGATGGCCCTTGAGTAGCAGAGAGCAAGGCAGAGTTGCTCAGATTCATTTCTCCCACTTCTGAGGAGGTAGGGGAAGGGAAACTGCTCTAAAATCCTCCTTTGAACTTTCCCTCAATCTAAAGTCCAAATTCTCAGCTTTAGAAACTTTAACTGTGATATTTTACATGACAACCCAGGACACATGCACATACACGTAGAGATGATGTCTTCTATTCTATTCTATGCTATTTCATTCTTTCTAAATTTTGATGAAGAGACCTGTTATGGGTTTAATTGTGTCCCCTTGACAACCCAATTTCATGTGTTGAAGTTCTAAACACTATACCTCAGAGGGTGACCATATTTGGAGATGGTGTCTTTACAGAGGTAACCAAGTTAAAATAAGGTCATTAGGATGAGCTCTAACCCAATATGACTGGTGTCCTTATAAAAATGGGAAATTTGGACACAGAGACATGCACAGAGGGAAGATGATATGAAGAGACATAGGGAGAAGATGGGCCAAGGAGAAAGGCCTGGAACAGATTCTCCCCTCACAGCCCTCAGAAGGAACCAACCCTGCCAACACCTTGATTTGGGGCTTCTAGCCTGCAGAACTGTGAAACAATTTCTGCTGCTTAAGCAGCCCAGTCTATGGTGTTTTGTTATATGATAGCCAGCAAATTAATACAACACACTAAATTGATTTCATGACCCGTTAATGGGCCTTGAAGAGCAGTTTGGGAAAAATGAATTTGGTCCTACTGCCCTCTCCAGCATCTTCTGTCCATCTTGAACACTTGCAGTGACAGAGAACTCACTACCTCCCAAGGTGGGGCTTTTTATCTCTGATTGTCTCTGGCACAGCTAAAGTATAACTCCTGTAACTTTGCCCTACAGCTCAACTGCCGTCCTTTGGAATCATATAGAGAAGTCAAATTCCTCCTCAACGTGACAGTTTTTCAACCCAACACTTGTATTCTGGGGCTATTATATTTGTCCCAACTGTCTCCTATAAACTCTCTGTTTTCTTTCAAATTATTTTCTCTCAGTCCCTTGAATAGATATAGCCTTTTTGCTGACATGTCCTGCAAAGTGGGATTGTCTGCCCTTCCTCTGTAGATGACTAAACCCAGCTTGTGCTAAAGGCCCAGATCATCCTCACTTATACAAACCATTTTCTGATCCAAACAATGCAGAGCAATCTCTTCCTTCTCAAAACATGTAACACATTGTGCTAAATAGTAATTAAGACTGGCCCATAATTATTAGTGCTTAGGAAAACTTTTCATGTAATATAGAAAGCTTGATGAAGTGGCTGCTTCAAGTATCAGATCCTGGTTGACAAGCCTGAATCAGCATCTTGGCAACTACCTTCTAACCTCTTTCCTTTGTTCAAACCAGTTTTTCCAAGGGTCTCTTCTAGCCAGCCTCCTCTTGAGGTAAGCAGAAGTTCTGAATCAACAGGCTAGGAAAGAATCCAGAGATTCGGGGGAATTCCCTGGCGGTCCAGTGGTAAGGACTCGGAGCTTTCACTGTGGGCCTGGGTTCAATCCCTTGTCAGAGGAAATAAGATCCTGCAAGCCACGCAGCCACAACCAAACAAACAGGCAAAAATAACAAATAAATAAAGAATCCACAGATTCTTGTAAATTGGAAAGTAGGCTGCTGACTATTTTGTAGTTCCTCAAAAACTTCTCATCTCTTATCCCCTCTCTGTCTTTATTCCACATACTACCTCGTATGATCTCTGCCACTTTTGTGGTTTAAACACCCGGAGACTCTGGTGATTCTCTCATAGACTTCTCTAGCTCAGATCTCTTATTTGAGCTGTAATTCACCTGTCCAATAACTGATCTCACAGATTCCTCAAACCCCATGGTCCAAAGCAGAACCCATCACCTTCCTTCTCTTTCCAATATTTCCCACCTCAAGGAATGCTCTCATCCATTTGCCCACGCTAGAAACATGGATATCACTATAACTCCTCCCCCACAGCCCATCAGGCACAACTATTGGGGATTCCACCTTCTTAACATTTCTCAGATTAACCCTTTTTCATTTGAAACTCTGGCCACTGCCTACATTCAACCTCTCAGCCTGTCACCAAGGTTACTGTATCAACCTCAGTTGGTCTCCCTGCTTCCACCTCCCTCTGTGCAATTCATTCTTCCCCTGCAGTTTGAGTGATATTTTCCAAATGTCAGTTAATTACATCATTTTTCTACCAGTCAGGGACCAGCCAGGAAACCAGCTACCCTGAAAAGCAGATGTAATTTCATACGGAAAACTGATTACACAGGTGACGAAATAGCTTAGAAATCAAAGAAATGATGGAGAGGCAATCCAGAGTAGTAACGGCAGAAGAAAGATCCACTGCCACCAAAAGTAGGGAGGGACAAAGGGAAATAGTGTTTTACTGGACCCCAGAGTCTGGGGTCACCCAGCGGAAGTGGGAACTACATCCACCCTGTGCAAAGAGAGAAGAGGCCACGGGGCAGATAGAGTTGCAGCCGGAAATGCTGCCTGAGGTGGAAAGAGTCGGGGAGAAACACCCTAATTTCTGCCTTCCCACCACCATCCAGTTTCCTAACAGTACCGCCCTTTCACTAAACCCAGCCAGAAGCCAGCAGATACTGGGGTCTGGGAAATGCAGCCTGCAGAGACCAGACAGGGCAGTGCGAGGGAAGGGCCATGTGAGGATCTGGGGCACTCAGGACCAGCCCTGGATGACCTCCCTTCTAGAAACGTAACAGTTCCTCCCTAAATCCTCAGCACAAAGTGCAACTCCTTGCTGTGGAAGGCAAGGTCGTGTACTCTTGCTCTGGCTCCAGCTTATCTCTCTAAGGCTGCCTTTTACCAGGTGCCTACATGCCTGCCTGTTTTACCAACCCTGCCTTACACTCACACTCAACTCAGTGCTCCCAGCTGTCTACCCGCAGCTTTCTGAATGTGCTAAACCCACTCACCACCAAGCCTTTACACATGCTACTCCCTAGAACAAGAACCCACTCCTTCCTTACCTTCTCAGGCCCAGCTCCTGTTCCAACACCTGGAAGCCTCCCAGAGCCTCCCATCTCACACTCTCTCTGTCTGGCTGGTGCCCTTTCTTTGTTTCTGTGGCACCCTGGGCTCAGCTCGCACAGCATTGTCCTTTGGTTACTGAAAGTGTCAGCTTTCTGGGCTTCTTAATTAGAATGTAACTTCCTTAAAGGTAGAGAAAATACCTCCCTCTCTTCCTTCTCAATGCAAAGCATAGTGCCTAGTATATTTAGTAAATACTTGGTGAGTAAATAAATAAATTTGGTCTTAAGAGATGTTATACTTCACTTAGGATAGGAGGGCCAGTTCTACTCAAAAGTTATGATTTCATTTTTCAACCACAAGGTTTATTTTTAAAATTCACTCCAGGTATTTTTGATGCTGGGAAAGATTTCCTTTCTGGAGACCAGGGACTCCCTCCAGAAATTTTTGAAATATGACTTTAAAACGGAAAAATCACCTGAAAATAGGAGAGACGAAAGCTAAAATGTAAGCAGCATTTCAATGTCTTCCAAACTATTTAAGGGTATCTTTTTTCAACAAATAATACTTTATGTAACAAATAATAGTTTTGTTACAAAGTGTAGTAGAGCAGTAGTTCTCAAAGAAAACAATTTTTACTTGAAAGAACAGTTGATAAACAAACAGACGGGTATTTGGCAGGCATTTCCTCAAATATAAATAAGGTAAGCTGCTCACTACAAGGAAAATGTTGGATAGTACTTGTCGCCAATGATAAAATGTAAGGTTTCAAGCAAAACTTTTGAAAACTAGTATTTGCCACTAGGAGCTTGACCACTTCCCATTTAAAAACTTTTCTGATGACATTCATGGTCAGAAAAATGATTTCAGAACAAATTACCACAAACTTAGTGGCTTAAAACAACACAATTTTTTTTATCTTACTATAGTCACGTTGGCTAGAAATTTGATACAATTCTCTCTAGGCTAAAGTCAATGTGTCAGCAGGGCTGTCTGAAGGCTCTAGGGGAAAATCAGTTTCCTTGCTTTTTCTAGCTTCTAGAGACTGCCCATTTTCCTTGGTTCTTGGCCTATTTCTCCATTTTCAACACCAGCAACATAGCATCTCTCTGACCTCTGCTTCTGTCATCACATCTTTTTCCTGTGACCCTCTCAGCTTCTCACTTTTAAAGACCCTTACGATTACATTGCATCCGCCTGGATTATCCCAGTTGATTCCCTATGTTAAGCTCCACCAATATGCAAACTTCATTTCTTCTGCCACCTTAATTCCCCTTTGCCATGTAACCTATCATATTCAGCCGCTCTGGGGATTAGGATGTGGACATCTTTGTGGGACCATTAAACTGCCTGCAACAGGTGGTGATATTAACAAATGTGATTTTTAAAAATATCTTTTTAAGTGATTGTGTCAACATTTGGAAGATATGCATAATTTGGTGAACCTACATTTTCAAAATGACAAGTGTTTAATGTTCAAAATCATGCATGGGCAGAAGAGCCATTCAAAGTTTATGATGAATGGATTTAATGTTACATACTGCAACAATTTCAGATTCCAGATTGCAACTAACCTTTTAGAAACTACTATTTGTTGAATTTTGAAGTACTATCAAGGAAGAATACACAATTATCTGAAAAAGCTATTAAAATACTCCTCCTTTCCAATCATGTATCCATGTAAACCCATACTTTCTTCATATAATTCAACCAAACAACAATGTATTGCAACAGATTGAATGCAGAAGCACATAAGAGAATCTAGCTGTCTTTTTTTTTTTTCAATTTTTGGCAGCGTTGGGTCTTCATTGCTGCGTGCAGGCTTTCTCTAGTTGCAGCAAGTGGAGTCTCCTTCTCACTGCAGTGGCTTCTCTTGTTGTGGAGCATGGGCTCTAGGTGCACAGGCTTCAGCAGTTGTGGCACATGGGCTCAGTAGTTGTGGCTCGCAGGCTCAGTAATTGTGGCACACAGGCTTAGTTGCTCCACAGCATGGGGGATATTCCTGAACCAGGAATCGAACCCATGTCCCCTGCACTGGCTGGTGGATTCTTAACCACTGTGCCACCAGGGAAGTCCCCAGAATCTAGCTGTTTACAAAGCCAAACTTCAAAGCAGTTTACAAGGCAGCCAAAAATAAAAATAAATCAATGAAAGCAGTTTACAAAAATGTAGAAGAGTGACATTCTTCTCACTAATTTTTTAGTTTTTTTCATGAAAATATGCTATCCATGTTAACAGGTAATAGGTGTATTACTGTTACTTTTGAATGGATTAATAAGTTTAAATGTTTTTCAGTTTAATATCTTAGATGATTTATTTTGATAGACATAACTCACATAAACAAAAGCTTTTTGAGGTTCTCAAAATTTTTAAGAATGGAGAGGAGTTCTGAGAGGAAAATGTCTGAGGACTGATGCACTAGAGTAACAATTCTTCCAATGAGACAGATGTGATTTTAAATGTGATCTTTAAATGTGTACTGTTTATTGGAGAGTTTGCCCATCCCTCAGCCTGGGCATATATCTGGAAAAAACTGTAATTTGAAAAGATACATACACTCCAATGTTCATAGCAGCACTATTTACAAGACATGGAAGTGACGAAAGACATGGAAGTGACCAAAATGTCCATCAAAAAATGAATGAATAAAGAAGATGTGGTATATATATACACAATGGAATACTACTCAGCCATAAAAAAAGAATGAAATAATGCCATTTGCAGCAACTGGATGGACTTGGAAGATGTTATGTTAAGTGAAATAAGTCAGAAAAAGACAAGTACCATATTATATCACTTATATGTGGAATCTAAAATATGACACAAATGAACTTATCTATGGAACAGAAACAGACTCACAGACATAGAGAACAGATTTGTGGTTGCCAAGGTGGAAGAGAGATGGATTGGGAGTTTAGGGTTAGCAGATACAAACTATTATATATAAGATGGATAAACAACAAGGTCCTACTGTATTGCACAGGGAACTGTATTTAATATCCTGTGATAAACCATAATGGAAAAAACATGAAAAAGAATATTTATATGTATAACTGAATCACTTTGCTGTACAGCAGAAATTGACACAACATTGTAAATCAACTATACTTCGATAAAATAAAAATTTTTTAAAGAAGTCCCACTTTTAAATGGTGATCATGTATGCAAGTGACACACTCATCAACCACAGCTTCATATATACTTTTTATTGAGTGCCAATCTTGTGCCAGGGAATCTGATAGGTACTTTATATTTCTCATCTGTTAAGTAGAAGATCAACCACAGAGAGCATTATTAAACACCAAAACAGGTCACCAAGGAAGAATTTGTGGAATTTCCTCTCATTCTGGAGGCCTCCAAATATAGACTAGTTTCCCATTCTTCTCTGATGGCCCAGTGTGCTTTTACGATGAGGATGCTTAGTAATCTTAGTTGTTACTGTTTTTTTTGCAGATCTGTCAGAAAAAAAAATGTCCAGGGTAAACTAAACGATGACTCAAGTGCCCCTGCAACAATATGATTGAAAACTCTACGGCTGTCTCCACATCATAATAACATAATGGATCAGTACAGTGAAACTATCAAGATGTAGTACAGACAATATTTTAGCAGGATTTTTCATTTTCAATAGGTTTCTTAATATCAGATATGTAAACCCTAAGTGACTTTACCAAGACCCTATGGTATTTTAGTAATACATTTGCACAGATAAGGAGGTAGAACTCAATTCCTTGTCCTCCATAGCAAACACTGGGCTCCTCTCTTATTGTCTATGTCACCAAGTAGCTACACAGTCTTGGGACAGTTCCTTAACCTCTCACAGCCCCAGATTTGTGTGACTTCTGAGGAGCTCTGCTGGAAAGGGAAACAGAAACATAGAGGAAGAAGGAGAATATGGGGTTGGGAAGTTTTGCTTTCTGAGGCTGTTTTGCTTTTCTTATGGAGATGTTTATAAGATATTTATAGACACTCACTGTGATGCTATCTATTTACAGGCAAATATACAAAGAGCCAAGGCAGGACATGGGTGTGTTTTACTCTTGATTTCTCTTTTTGAGAGCATGATGAGCTACTGTACAATAAAAGGAAAAAGACCAAGTCTTACAAAGAAACTGATGCCCTGTCCCCAGTACACAGCCAAGAAGCAGATCTTAATTGGCGTCAGACTTTGTGCACAAATGAACCCAAATGGATTCAACTTTACCGAACTATGTATCGTTTATTTTGTTACTGAAATAAGTGTATCAGGCAACTGGAAATCCATGAATTGATTTAAATATTATGCAAAAGATGGAGCTATTACTATGGGCACATTTTTATGATTTGAAAATCACATTTCAGCATTTTCCTTATGTCAGGGGCTATGACAGGGCAGTGTTGATGAACACATTCAGACCCAATCATCGAGAAAAAGACTTGGAACTGCAAATTTCTCTTGTAAAAGATGTATTCTTAGGTCCACACTAAGTTCAAAGTTATTAAATAATGGCAGTTGGGTTTGGGAGTTTTTTGGCCTACGATTTGTTTTTAACGTTTTACTATGAAAAATTTCATAATATGCAAAAGTAGAATAGATAATGACCCTCCCCACCATATACTCAGGACCCAGCTTCAAAATTACTAATGGCTAAGCTTATTTCATCTATATCCTAACTCACCTTTCTCTCCTCAAGCACTGGACTGTTTTGAAGCAAATCCCAGACATCATATTACATCTATAATTACTTCAGTGTGAGTGTCTAAAAGAGGAGAAGGACTCTTTAAAAAAAACCCCATATAACTATATTATCATTTTCACACCTAAAACTTAGTTTCTTAACTCCCATCAAATATTATTCAGCGTTCATATTTCCTCAAATGTACCATAAATGTCTTTTTACGTGTAGATTGTTTGAATCAAGATCCCAACAAGGTCTACAAATGGACACATCATTTTTGAAAGGGACCAATACACAGTTTTGCAAATTACCAGAAGCTCTTTAGTGTTATGGTATACAGTATAAAATCACTATTGAATGAAATGGGAACAGTGTATTTTTAAATATAATTCTATAAGGTGTAAGGAATCTTTCCAAATACTGAAAGGCATTTTCTCAAGCAAAATTAGAACTAGAACTATTATTTGGGTCTGCCAATTACAAATACATTCACAATTGATATGAAGTTTTCCATTGAAAATACAAAATCTTATTTAAATAAATATATACTTCTGTTGGTTGATTTGGCTTTGTGCAGTGAACTATAGCCCATCTATTCTTCCAACCGTACTAACATAGCCAGTTTAAACATTCTTCAGCTCAGTCCAGTCCTCAGAAACTAGTATTCTCTTACCCTCCAAAAAGAACCAAAACAAAGCAAAAACAATAGTAGTAATTACATGTTAGACATTTTTACATATATAAATTATGACTGATTCTGGTGTTGGGGGAATTTGGCTGGAGTAAAATATGGACCATGTGACTACAACACATAAAATATTAAAAGTTAAGCAAATAACTACCTTGAACAAAATTACACTAACTTTCTGCTTTTAATGTCACCATCATAGAGTGTGAGAACCAAAAGGAACCTTGGAGCTCCAGCCCTCTTCCGTTAGAGGTGAGGCAACTGAGGCTGAATGACTCGCCTGGGGTCCAACAGCAGGAAAGTTAGGTCACTCGACTACCAGACCGATCCTTTGCCCTGCTGCTGTGTCACACTACGTCCCAAATTGCCAGATTATTTCTGATTCAGAGCTACTTCTTTTCTGTTAAAAGTCTGCCCTCACTCCTTGTTGGAGCAAGACTCAGGAGAACTGCTTTGAAATTGTCATTTGTGTTTATTTTCCTTTCCACAGTCATTTCAGAGAATGTTGGCAACTGTTTTAATGGTTTGATTTTGTTTCACTATTTAATGTGAACTTTATTTAACTATATAATCCCATTCATTATTTAGCTCTTACAATTTTTATGAGATCCTTCTGTCCAAGATGGAATAGGATCCTAGTGTAGTTTTCAAAGCTTGGTAAATATTTATTCTCTAAAAATTACATTAATGTTTATCTTTTAAAACAGTCAGCTGTCATATTTATAGTCTGCACAAAGGTACAGCATAATACTTATAATTTTCACTTCACGGCAAAGATTCATTACCAACAAAGTACAAAAAATATTTTGAAAAGGAACACCACATAACCTGTTATAATAGCTCCCCCTAGCGAACGTTCCCACGATTATTTTCTGAACACCCTTGAGGGCTATTTTAACACTTGTTACATAGTTTCTTAGAAATTTTCTTTCTATCATACGTAAAACAAAAGTTTTTTCAAATGATTTTTTCATTTCCACATACACTCAAAAGAATTAACCCTATTAGCAGATGGCTTTCAACTAGAAAAGAGTAGTGTTATTTTTTCATTCAACTTGAAACAGGAAAAATGAAAAAGAAGAATGCACAGAATATAATTGATGATAACAACTGTGATTTACTGATGATTCACTATGTGCTATGGATTTTGCTCATCACTTACATGAGTTATTTAATGCAGTCTTTGTATTACTTTATGCTGTGAATAGTATTACTACTCTCATTTTACAGATGAAGAAACTTAAGTCTTTGGCCAAAGAACATAGAGCCAGCACATGAGAGCTGAAATTGGAATTCAAGTAGACTAACATCATGGTCCATGGGCCAAGCAACTACTCTATTCTGCTGACACAGTCACAGAGTAATTTATGTGTCAAATGTGGTCTTTCTCACAATAGCAAACGTGTTCACCAGATTACTTCATTATTTATCCATTCTACTTTGCTTATATCACAGAAGGCTCAAAGTCTTCCTGCCCCAGGGTTGTAATTCCCCTCTAGATGTTATGCATCGGAGTCTACAACTGCCACCTAGATAAGAAGTAGTATTAATTAATTCCAGGGCTGGGGCAGAAAAGATACAAGATGATCCCAAAACAGCTTGTTATGTCAGAAAGTAAGGAAGTCCTCCAAATAAAAACAAAAAGGATAGGATAGGACAGGAGCATGTCACAAGGACCCAGGTGCTACCTTGAGACTTCTTGCCAAACCTGGGACAATTTGAGCACCAAAATGATTCATTTTAAACCATTGAAAAATTAAGAATTCATGAGTTCATACTAAGAGACAGGTAAATAGATAGGCAGGCAGATAGAAAAAGGAAGGGCTCTGGTTGACAGGGGAATGTGAGGGCAGACTGGTACATGTGGAGGGAGTGCAGGAGTTTAAAATGATCATTTTGCCATCATGGTAGTAAGATTAAATAAGGCAAGAAACATCAATAGATTCCAAATCTAAGGAGAAATTTTGATGAGGAACATGATACTTGCATGATTTTAAAGTATCTTCTCACTTATCTTTATTAGTTGCAAGGAAGGAAAATTAAAATAGTAATTATACAATGGAAAAATAAGATAACGCCATGATCTGGTGATCAAATGTACAGCACTAATGGACGAAAGTTTCACATATTGAGGTACGGGGAAGTCATTCTGGCTTATACATGATTTAACTTGAATTTTATCCTAACTAAAACCTCCTGTTTGTAGCCTATCAAACATATATTGTACATCTGCTTTAATCATTAAAGAAAAGTGTGCACTGACCAGAAGTAAAGGATGTCCATGCTAAAAATAAAGATTAAATGCCTCCCTTCGCAGGATGCCAATGCTAGTACTCCTTCAATGATGACACTCCCTTCCCAGGTACCAAAGCCACACTAACTTGCTGTGTACATGCTGATCTGTTTTTATTTGTTTGTTTGTTTTTTGTTGTTTGAAACTTGAAGGAATGTATCCCTGAGCTGTTTAATGTTCTTTGTTCTGACAAGATGTAAAACAGAGCAGAAAACCATATTTCTCTGGAGCAGTTCCTCAGAGAGGCTGTTTCCCAGGCTATAGTCCTCGGTTTGGCTCAAATAATACTCTTTTCTATTCCTATTATAGATTGTTTATTGATTATTTTCATTGACATCGCAGTGGGGAACAGCTGGGCATCATGTGCCTCCAGATAGGAGACCCTCAGAAGAACATATCAAGTGTGTAGGATTCCAGTCAGGAATGCATAACCTGAGTTCAACCACAGGGAAGAAAAAGACAAAATGATGAATGTTCTGCTCTTGTAAATGGGGAGAGTATATTCTTTCAAACAGTCAAAATCACAAAAGACAAAGAAAGGCTGTGGAAACAACTGGATTAAAGAGGCTTGAGAGACATGACAACTAAATGCAATACCTGTTTCTAGACTTCATTCTGGGGGGGGGCAGGGCACGAATGCTGTACAGCAGTGGTCCCCAACTTTTTGGGCACCAGGGACCCATTTCATGGAAGACAATTTTTCCACTGACCAGGGGATGGACTGCACTAATGCAACCAATAGGGAGCAGCAGATGAAGCTTTGCTTGCTGGGCTACTGCTGGTCTCCTGCTGTGCAGCCTGGTTTCTAACAGGCCCCAGGCCGCTACCGGTCTGCAGCCAGGGGGATGGGGACCCCTGCTCTAAAGGGCATGAAAGGGTCAATACCAAAAATGGAAAATGGAGTTATGCCCAGAGGAAGAGGAATGGGCAACAAGTTAGAAGAAAATATTATAAATACTTTGACCATCCAGGAGAGGGCAGACAGCAGAAGCAAGAAGAACTACAATCCTGCAGCTTGTGGAACAAAAACCACATTCACAGAAAGATAGACAAGATGAAAAGGCAGAGGACTATGTGCCAGATGAAGGAACAAGATAAAGCCCCAGAAAAACAACTAAATGAAGTGGAGATAGGCAACCTTCCAGAAAAAGAATTCGGAATAATGATAGTGAAGATGATCCAGGACCTTGGAAAAAGGATGGAGGCAAAGATCGAGAAGATGCAGGAAATATTTAACAGACCTAGAAGAATTAAAGAACAAACAGAGATGAACAATACAATAACTGAAATGAAAACTACACTAGAAGGAATCAATAGCAGACTAACTGAGGCAGAAGAACGGATAAGTGACCTGGAAGACAGAATGGTGGAATTCACTGCTGCAGAAAAGAAGAAAAAAGAATGAAAAGAAATGGAGACAACCTAAGATACCTCTGGTACAACATTAAACGCAACAACATTTGCATTATAGGGGTCCCAGAAGGAGAAGAGAGAGAGAAAGGGCCAGAGAAAATATTTGCAGAGATTACAGTCAAAAACTTCCATAACATGGGAAAGGAAATAGCCACCCAAGTCCAGGAAGCTCAGTGAGTCCCACACAGGAAAAGCCCAAGGAGAAACACACCAAGGCACATAGTAATCAAATTGGCAAAAATTAAAGACAGAGAAAAATTATTGAAAGCAGTAAGGGAAAAATGAAAAATAACACACAAGGGAACTCCCATAAGGTTAACAGCTGATTTCTCAGCAGAAACTCTAGAAGCCAGAAGCGGGGTGGAATGATATACTTAAAGTGATGAAAGGGAAGAGCCTACAACCAAGATTAGCTGGCAAGGATCTCATTCAGATTCGATGGAGAAATCAAAAGCTTTACAGACAAGCAAAAGCTAAGAGAATTCAGCACCGCCAAACCAGGTCTACAACAAATGCTAAAGGAACTTCTCTAAGTGGGAAACACAAGAGAAGAAAAGGACCTACAAAAACAAACCCAAAACACTTAAGAAAATGGTCAAAGGAACATACATATCGATAATTACCTTAAACGTGAATGGATTAAATGCTCCAACCAAAAGACACAGGCTTGTTGAATGGATAAAAAAAACAAGACCCATCTATATGCTGTCTACAAGAGACCCACTTCAGACCTAGGGACACATACAGACTGAAAGTGAGGGGATGGAAAAAGATATTCCATGCAAATGGAAAACAAAAGAAAGCTGGAGTAGCTATACTCATATCAGATAAAATAGACTTTAAAATAAGGAATGTTACAAGAGACGAGGAAGGACACTACATAATGATCAAAGGATCAATCCAAGAAGAAGATATAACAATTATCAATATATATGCACCCAACATAGGAGCACCGCAATATATAAGGCAACTGCTAACAGCTGTAAAAGAATAAATCGACAGTAACACAATAATAGTGGAGGACTTTAACACCCCACTTACACCAATGGACAGATCATCCAAAATTAAAATAAATAAGGAAAAAGAAGCTTTAAATGACACAATAGACCAGATAGATTTAATTGATATTTATAGGACATTCCATCCAAAAACAGCAGTTTACACTTTCTTCTCAAGTGCGCACGGAACATTCTCCAGGATAGATCAAATCTTGGGTCACAAATCAAGCCTCAGTAAATTTAAGAAAATTGAAAACATATCAAACATCTTTTCTGACCACAACTCTATGAGATTAGAAATGACTTCCCAGGAAAAAACGTAAAAAACACAAACACATGGAGGCTAAACACTACATTACTAAATAACCAAGAGATCAATTAAGAAATCAAAGGGAAATGAAAAATACCTAGAGACAAATGACAATGAAAACACAACAATCCAAAACCTATGGGATGCAGCAAAAGCAGTTCTAAGAGGGAAGTTTATAGCAATACAATCCTACCTCAAGAAACAATAAAAATCTCAAATAAACAATCTAAACTTACACCTAAAGGAACAAGAGAAAGAAGAACAAACAAAACCTAAAGTTAGCAGAAGGAAAGAAATCATAAAGATCAGACCAGAAATAAATGAAATAGAAACAAAGAAAACAATAACAAAAATCAATAAAGCTAAAAGCTGGTTTTTTGAGAAGATAAAGAAAATTGATAAACCATTAGCAAGACTCATCAAGAAAAAGAGGGAGAGGACTCAAATCAATAAAATTAGAAATGAAAAAGGAGAAGTTACAACAGACACTGCAGAAATACAAAGCATCTTAAGAGACTACTACCAGCAACTCTACGCCAATAAAATGGACAACCTGGAAGAAATGGACTAATTCTTAGAAAGGTATAATGTTCCAAGACTGAACCAGGAGGAAATAGAAAATATGAACAGATCAATCACAGGTAATGAAATTGAAACTGTGATTTAAAATCTTCCAACAAACAAAAGTCCAGGACCAGATGGCTTCACAGGTGAATTCTATCAAACATTTAGAGAAGAGATAACATCCATCCTTCTCAAACTCTTCCAAAAAATTGCAGAGAAAGAAACACTCCCAAACTCATTCTATGAGGCCACCATCACCCTGATACCAAAACCAGACAAAGATACTACAAAAAAAGAAAATTACAGACTAATATCACTGATGAATATAGATGCAAAAATCCTCAACAAAATACTAGCAAACAGAATCTGACAACACATTAAAAGGATCATACACCATGATCAATTGGGATTTATCCCAGGGATGCAAGGATTCTTCAGTATACACAAATCAATCAATGTGATACACCATATTAACAAATTTAAGAATAAAAACCATATGATCATCTCAATAGATGCAGAAAAAGCTTTTGACAAAATTTAACACCCATTTATGATAAAACCTCTCCAGAAAGTGGGCATAGAGGGAACCTACCTCAATGTAACAAAGGCCATATACGACAAACCCACAGCAAACATCATTCTCAATGGTGAAAAACTGAAAGCATTTCCTCTAAGATCAGGAACAAGACAAGGATGTCCACTCTCACCACTATTATTCAACATGGTTTTGGAAGTCCTAGCCATGGCAATCAGAGAAGAAAAAGAAAAGGAATATAAATTGGAAAAGAAGAAGTAAAGCTGTCACTTTTTGCAGATGACATGATACTATACATAAAGAATCCTAAAGATACCACAAGAAAGCTACTAGAGCTAATCAATGAATTTGGTAAAGTTGCAGGATACAAAATTAATGCACAGAAATCTCTCATTCCTATACATTAATGATGAAAAATCTGAAAGAGAAATTAAGAAACACTCCCATTTACCATTGCAACAAAAAGAATAAAATACCTAGGAATGGGGCTTCCCTGGTGGCACAGTGGTTGAGAGTCTGCCTGCTGATGCAGGGGAAACAGATTTGTGTCCCGGTCCGGGAAGATCCCACATGCCGCGGAGTGGCTGGGCCCGTGAGCCATGGCCGCTGAGCCTGCACATCCGGAGCCTGTGCTCCACAACGGGAGAGGCCACAACAGTGAGAGGCCCACGTACTGCAAAAAAAATAAAAAATAAAAATAACCTAGGAATAAACCTTCCTAGGGAGACAAAAGACCTGTATGCAGAAAACTATAAGACACTGATGAAAGAAATTGAAGATGATACCAACAGATGGAGAGATATACCATGTTCTTGGATTGGAAGAGTCAATATTGTGAAGATGACTGTACTACCCAAAGCAATCTACAGATTCAATGCAATCCCTATCAAATTACCAATGGCACTTTTTATGGAACTAGAACAAAAAAATCTTAATATTTGTATGGAGACACAAAAGACCCCGAATAGCCAAAGCAGTCTTTATGGCAAGAAACAGAGCTGGAGGAATCCAACTCCCTGACTTCAGACTATACTACAAAGCTACAGTAATCAAGACAATATGGTACTGGCACAAAAACAGAAACATAGATCAATGGAACAAGATAGAAAGCCCAGAGGTAAACCCACGCACCTATGGTCAACTAATCTATGACAAAGGAGGCAAGGATATACAATGAAGAAAAGACAGTCTCTTCAATAAGTGGTGCTGGGAAAACTGGACAGCTACATGTAAAAGAATGAAATTAGAACACTCCCTAACACCATACACAAAAATAAAAAAATGGATTAGAGACCTAAATGTAAGACCGGACACTATAAAACTCTTAGAGGAAAACATAGGAAGAACTCTTAGACATAAATCACAGAACGATCTTTTTTGATCCACCTCCTAGAGTAATGGAAATAAAAACAAAATAAACAAATGGGACCTAATGAAACTTCAAAGCTTTTGCACAGCAAAGGAAACCATAAACAAGACAAAAAGACAATCCTCAGAATGGGAGAAAATATTTGCAAACGAATTAACAGACAAAGAATTAATCTCCAAAATATATAAACAGCTCATGCAGCTCAATATTTAAAAAGACAAACAACCCAATCCAAAAATGGGCAGAAGACCTAAATAGACATTTCTCCAAAGAAGACATACAGATGGCCAAGAAGCACATGAAAAGCTGCTCAACATCACTAATTATTAGAGAAATGCAAATCAAAACTACAATGAGGTATCACCTCACACCAGTTACAATGGGCTTCATCAGAAAAATCTACAAAAAATAGATGCCAGAGAGGGTGTGGAGAAAAGGGAACCCTCTTGCACTGTTGGTGGGAATGTAAACTGATACAGCCACTATGGAGAACAGTATGGAGGTTCCTTAAGAAACTAAAAATAGAAGTACAATAGGATCCAGCAATCCCACTACTGGGTATATACCCAGAGAAAACCACGATTCAAAAAGACACATGCACCCCAATGTTCATTGAAGCACTATTTACAATAGCCAGGTCATGGAAGCAACCTAAATGCCCATCAACAGACGAATGGATAAAGAAAATGTGGTACATATATACAATGGAATATTACTCAGCCATAAAAAGGAATGAAATTGGGTCATTTGTTGAGATGTGGATAGATCTAGAGACTGTCATATAGAGTGAAGTAAGTCAGAAAGAGAAAAACAAATATCGTATATTAACGCATATATGTGGAACCTAGAAAAATGGTACAGATGAACTGGTTTGCAGGGCAGAAATTGAGACACAGATGTAAAGAATAAACATATGGGCACCAAGTGGGGAAAGCCGTGGGGGTGGGGGGGGATGGTGTGATGAATTGGGCTATTGGGATTGACATGTATACACTGATGTGTATAAAATTGATGACTAATAAGAACCTGCTGTATAAAAAAATTAATAAAATATAAAAAAAAAAGAACTTTTCCCACTACTGGGCATATATCCTGAGAAAACCATAATTCAAAAAGAGTCATGTACCAAAATGTTCATTGCAGCTCTATTTACAATAGCCCAGAGATGGAAACAACCTAAGTGCCCATCATCAGATGAATGGATAAAGAAGATGTGGCACATATATACAATGGAATATTACTCAGCCATAAAAAGAAACGAAATTGAGCTATTTGTAATGAGGTGGTTGGACCTAGAGTCTGTCATACAGAGTGAAGTAAGTCAGAAAGAGAAAGACAAATACCATATGCTAACACATATATATGGAATTTAAGAAAAAAAATGTCATGAAGAACCTAGGGGTAAGACAGGAATAAAGACACAGACCTACTAGAGAATGGACTTTAGGATATGGGGAGGGGGAAGGGTAAGCTGTGACAAAGTGAGAGAGTGGCATGGACATATATACACTACCAAACGTAAAATAGATAGCTAGTGGGAAGCAGCTGCATAGCACAGGGAGATCAGCTCGGTGCTTTGTGACCACCTAGAGGGGTGGGATAGGGAGGGTGGGAGGGAGGGAGACGCAAGAGGGAAGAGATATGGGAACATATGTATATGTATAACTGATTCACTTTGTTATAAAGCAGAAACTAACACACCATTGTAAAGCAATTATACTCCAATAAAGATGTGAAAATAATAATAATAATAAAATAAAAAAAACCTTTGACCAGAAAATGGTGTATGTTCACAGACGTATGTCAGATTGGAAGGAAATATCCTATACATGTACAGGACCAACTGTGATCTCTTGTGCCTAGTACTTACCAGTGAGCTCAAAGATAGGTGCCCTGATTTGAAGTAATGCTTGGAGAAGGCCTATTTTGGCAGGTGCTATTTTACATGAGAAAGTGAAACATGAATAATGAGTCAAATCCATTTCACCTTCCTTCACAAATCAAGGTTTTTTTAAACTTGTATGTCCTCCAAGCGTCATGTAGCCTAAACAATAAGATGTTTTCCTGAGTTGTTGTCCAGGAAATTGAAGTCAGCTAAGTCTAGTTCAAGCTGACCTGGCTAAGACTGAGTAGGACCACTGATCCTACACTGGGCATGCACCAGTGTCCACTTGGTGACTTTTTGACATCAGAGGGTTGAAAACTCCACCCTTAGATTGTGCTAAGCACCTCCATTTTGAACATGCTGAGGCCTGTAGCTTATCTACAGCTGTGCAAAACTACGATTACCACACCTTTTTCCAATCACCTTACCCCATGCTTCCCATGCTCCCCACACCTCAGACCACCCTGCTTCTTTATTATTCATACTATAAATACCCCGAGCCCCTTGCCTAAGGGAGATAGATCTCACACTAGTTCTATCATCTCCTCTCATGGCTGCCTTGTAAATAAACCCTCTCTTTGCTGCAAATCTCAGTGTCTCAGAGTTTTGGTTTGTTGCGTGCCAGGTAAAACGAACCCGGTAACAAGGATTTACTCAACGGTCACGGCTGTGTTAGACATTGTCAGTTTCCAGATAGCATCTACTCTCCAGGAGCTGATTGTCTAGGCGGGAGAGAAAGACACAAAGATATACCCTAAAGTAATTTTTGACAGTGGTGTGTCCCAAGACAGAAATGGGATGAGGCCCTCTACTCTGCAGAGTTGTACAGTTAGGCCACATGGAGGTGAAGCCTCTGTATTGAGATGAGTATTGAAGGATGAATGAAGACTTCACCGCCCAGGAACAGAGGAGTATGATCAACTCAGCCTTCTGCACCCGAGATTCATAAAGGTAAGAATATATATATATTCTTGGGGTTGTCATGTGGGAAGCTGGTGGCAGATGTGAAGGGTATGACAAGCAGAGGGAAAAGTTCATTCTATGTAGCAGTTTGAAGCAGCAGGGCACCATGCTTCTCAAAGGAGTGTCTGGGAGTATACCAAGAGGTCTGAGAAGCCCCTGATAAAATGGCATATCTTCAAGGACACTTTAATACATTTTTATATTCAAACAAATATATGTAATAGGTTAGCAAGTACATAAGGAGTTTTTAAGATAAACCACAGAAATATTTAAAAATCTCACTACTTTAGGTACTTCAAAGTTGGTCTGCCACCATCCCTGGTAGATGGCATTTCTTTCCTTTGCCCTTACAGGCAAGTCCCTGATCATTAGCAAAGCCAGGGGAGATATGTCATTAGGTGGGCGTGGTTGGTACTTGGGTAATTTGTGCCCGTCTTTTTTTTAAATATCAACACAGCATTTTAATATTATGTTGCATATATTTCTATTGCATTTCTTCCATTTCTTTTATGCTTATAAGGCCTTTCATGCAGCTATCAGAGATGTAGCTGCTACCAACCCTCCCAAATCAGTCCCCAGCAAGATTTTTCCTGCCCAGTGTCATTCAAACCAATAGAACGAGACTGAGTTTGCTTCAGAAGCAAAGGAAAGCTTTACGCTTTGATCAGAGAATGGAGAGGTACGAGCTCTGGCTCTAGAGCACTGGCTCTCCCAGACAGGCTGTGGGCGGGGTTGCTTTATAGGATCTCATCTGCAGGGAGACGGCAGAGTTCTCATGGGGCTGGCCCAGCTGCACAGCTCACACTCCAGATCATGCAGTGCTGGGGACAGCATCTCTGCACACAACCTACTGCCACCATCTTGAACTGAGGGTAGCGCACAGTGAGCTTCTGCTTGGGACCCACCAAGAGCACCTGTTTCACACGAGGAACTCTCATCTGAAGTGCTGGGTGCAAGCCTTCTGCATGTGGCCCCCTGTGAGCCAGGGAAACTAGACTAAGCACACACACAAAAAGGTCCGACTTTATTACCCAGATTCTATTCTTATTTCTTGGGAATTGTCAGTGGGCTTTGCCGATGACAAACTCCTCCTCTGTCCTTTGTCCTGCTCCTCATTCTTGAGAGGCGCCGAGGGGTACAGATTCTGTAACTGCTTCCTGCTGACTTGGGGCGTTGTCATAACCCTGGGCGAAGAAGCAGAGCAGCTCCCCAGTTGCCTGTAGATGTGCCTCAGCCCTGACTCTTTGCATCCCCGAGCAACCACTGTTTGGAGTTTTATAAACTCTAATCTTTTCGAGACAAAGGACATCAGACAATTTAGCATGCATGGCCCAAATATTAGCAAGAGAGCAATGGTCACATGTCAAATTTTTCCTAAAAATGAAGATATCTAGGTCTTTTGCCTGTAAGCACAAGTGTGCCCTAATGTTGAGGTTCATTGCCGGGCCCTGAGTATCCCTGGTCACACTTCTGTTGTTTTTCAGTAGAGAAGCTTCAGGCTAGAGAGAGGTTCAGAGTAGTAGAGTAGTCAGGGGTGTCCGTTGACCCAGGTTGTCTCTCCGGAGGTTGAGGCTCAGGAGCCCTCTTCATTCGAGTGTGTTGTCCCCACAGAGTGATCCCTGCAACTTCAGGGAGGAATGGGTGGTTAAGCTCACTGAGTTGCATTCCCCACCTGGTCTCTTGGCCAGAAGAGGTGAAGGGCCAGGTGCGAGAAGCTCCTGGTCACCGTATTTCCTGAGAGCTTTTATGGTTTCTCCAACTGGAGAGCACACTTGAGTTGTTCCATTTCAAGGGGATATGAGATCCTTCTTTCAGGCCTGGGGAATGGGTTTACATACAAAAGGTCAAATGCACCTAACTTTAACTTATCCCTTGGGGCTAATTGCATGCGGGAGCAAGGGAATCAGAAGCAGCTTAATCCAATTTTCTTGCGAGTTTCCTGACAAACTTTAAAGGCCTGGTTGGATTTCTCTACTTTTCCTGATGATTGGGGTCTCCAGGCTGAGTGCAAGATCCGTTTTAATTCTCAACAGTAAGCTACCTCTTTCCTTCCAAATAGCCCCTGTGCCTGTAGGCTGGCATATGCCTACCGGGATTAGGCTTCGTGCCTCTATGACTTGGGTCTGGGAGGTCACTGCATATCTCACTAGCCTTTTTCCTTCTCTCATTAAACTGTTCCCGTCCTTGAACCCTTCCTCGTCTGCATTTGAGACTTCCTAGGTAGGGGTGATTGGTCTAGATCGTGTCTATGGTTTCTATACAATCACACTCTGGGGGCCCCATTTCAGCAGGTAGCAGGGTGGACAGATTTAGCGTGTGACAGTTTTTTATTGTAGCCAGTGGGTTGTCTAAAAGCATAGCCTGAACTTTAATCAACCTTCTGGGGGATAGCCACTCTGTTTCCTTAGAACTTACTAAAGCCTGAACCTGGTGTGGAGTCCATATAGTGATTGGCTGACCAAACGTTAACTTTACAGCCTCCTTTAGCAGGGTTGTAGTAGATATTTCTGCCATAGGCAGGGAGGCCATCCCTTAGTAGTTTGATCTAATTGTTTAGAGAAACAAGCAACCACCTGAGTAAAGGGTCCCAGTTTTTGAGTTAATACCCTAAGGATGAGTCCCCTTCCTTCGTGAATATAAAAGTTAAAGGGTTTAGCTAAATTTAGGAGGTCCAGAGCAGGGGACTGAAATAATTGCTCTTTCAATTCTTGAAAGGCCCCTCCGCATTCTGAATTCCATTCAAAACAATCATCATCCTTTCCTTTCAACTTTTCATATAGAGGCCTTGTTATTAAACCATAGTTCAGGATCTAGACATAGCGAAACCCAGCCATCCCCAGGAAACTCCTAAGCTGGCTTCTAGTTTTAGGAGGGACAAGCCCCAAAATGACTTCTTTCCTTTCCTGGGGTAGGTTTCTCTGACCTTCTGTGAGAATGAAACCTAGGTAGGTCACCCTAGTTTGTGATATTTGAGCCTTTTTCTTGGACACCGTATATTCTTTATCAGCTAGGTGGTTCAGAGTGGTTACAGTGTTTTTTCAGAGGACTCCTTAGTAGGGCTGGTGATCAGAATGTTGTCTACATACTGGAGGAGGGTTTTCTCCTCCAGATGTAGATCTTTCAGATCCTTAGCTAAAGTTTCCCTGAAGATGGTGGGGGAATTTTTGAACTCTTAGGGCAGGACTGTCCAGCAGTATTGTTTTTTTTTGTTTGTTTGGGTCCTGCCACTCAAAAGCAAAATTTTTTGTGACTCTGGGGCTAATAGAATACAGAAGAAGACAGCTTTTAAATCTGATACAGAATACCAAGTCCTGGTAGATGGTAGAGTGGCCAGAACAGTATAGGGATTAGGGACCGCTGGATGAATATCCTCAATGGCTTCATTGACTGCCCTCAGGTCCTGTACCATCCAGTATTCCCCATTGGGTTTCTTTACAGGAAGAATGGGGGGATACAGTAAGTCCCCTATATACGAACCTTCAAGTTGCGAACTTTCAAAGATGCGAACTTGCCCCTGTATGCCAGCTGCTGTACTGTACTACTGTACTTTTCAAGGTACTTTACTGTAAGATTAAAAATATTTCTTTACTTTTTTGTGTTTGTTTTTATGTATTATTTGTGTGAAAAGTATTATAAACCTATTACTGTACAGTACTATATAGCCAATTATTTTAGTTGTGTACGTAGGCTAAACTTCGTTGGACTTACGAACAAATTGGACTTACGAATGCACTCTCATATGGAACTCGTTCGTTCATAGGGGACTTACTGTATTCCAGGCTAACTGGCATAGTCTAACAAGGCCCTGGTCAGTTAGGTCCTGTATAATAGGGGCAATGCCCAACAGGGCCTCCTGATGAAGAGGGTAATGTTTTCTACTGGCCAAGTATGTCTGGGTTTTAGATGGACTATCACAGGACTGGTTCCTACAGCTCGTCCCACCCGTCCCTGGGCCCAGCCCTCAGGATTTACTCCAGGGAGATCAACTTGCTCTGTCCTGGGAGGTGTGTCCTCAGACATTAACATTATCATCTTTGGTCTTTGTCTAAGGGGACTCCAATCTCCAGTTTGTCTCCCATTAAGTAGATAGTAGCCCCCAATTTATGTAAGATATCTCTTCCTAGGGGTACAGGGCATTCAGGGACATGCAAGAAGGGGTGGGTGAGTGTGTGCTTGTCGAATTTACATTCTAGTGGCTCTGTAAGTGCCCAATCTTGGGCCTTCTCTGATACCCCCATAACTTTACAACTCTTATGACCAAGGTTTGCCTGATCTGGTGTTCAGAACCAAGTAAATGACACTGGTGTTGACTAAAAATTCAATAGGCTTTCCCCCTATGTCCAATGTCATCTGAGACTCGGAGTTCAATTGAAGTGGCAGCTTAGGAGCTCCCTGGCCCCATTATTCTTCATCTATTTGGACCATCTGCCTTCAAGGATAGTGGCCAGGATCTGCCATTTCCACCCCTCTTGGGGGACAGCAAGGGCATTCTCTCTTCTAGTGTCCCTCGTGTTTATATATGGCGCACTGATTGGGTCCTAGTTTCCTTGGCTTACTATCCTATACTGTGTCACTTGACAAGTGCCCCACATAAACTGCCTGCACTCAAGCTCTGCATCTGGCAGGAGCCAGTCTGAGACTCCTTTCAACACTCGATGTTACAGAGAAGAAGACTGAGACCTGCCTGATGTTTTCATTTATTTGTGAAGAGCTACTCTTTCTGAGTACTCATAGAATTTCTTCCTCATTGTTTAAAAATTCTATCAGAATACATTCAGGTATTCTTTTTTCTAATAATTTGCCCAGGGCTTCCCTGGTGGTGCAGTGGTTGAGAGTCTGCCTGCCGATGCAGGGGCCGCGGGTTCTTGCCCTGGTCCGGGAAGATCCCACGTGCCGCGGAGCGGCTGGGCGCGTGAGCAGTGGCCGCTGAGCCTGTGCGTCCAGAGCCTGTGCTCTGCCGCAGGAGAGGCCACAGCAGTGAGAGGCCCGCGTACCGCAAAAAAAAAAAATAATAATAATAATAATTTGCCCAGTACATGGTACTTGCCCTTAATTTTCAGATTGAAATCTTTCTTTGGATCAAGAAGCTCATCTTCTATAATAACTATAAATGCAGTATAGCCTTTTTTCATCTTCTTTGATTACTGTTCTGCCATGATTCTGTCACCCCTTTCCGAAATTCTTCTTACGAACAAATTGGATCTCTTCCACTTGCGCCACATGTAGCTTTCATAATTTTCATCATTTTGCCCTTTTCTTCTGAGTTCTGGACAACCTCTCAAGTTTGCCTTCTGCTTAACTAACTAGATTTTCAGAAGTTGTTAGCCCCACAACTAACTAGCCCTTTGGGGTGACTATACTGCTCAGGTACTCTGCTCACTCCCATAAGTGGATATAGATAACATGCCATACACTTTTGTACTTAGCGACTTGCTTTGCCCAAGTGGAATTCTCTTCAGTGCCCAGGTCTTTGCTTGGTGTAGTCAAGCACCCTGTGAGCCTCTGGTCCTACCGGAAGGGTTCAAATACTACTGTTAGAAAAGAGTGAGTGGCAGGGAGATCAGCTCAGTGCTTTGTGACTGCCTGGAGGGGTGAGATAGGGAGGGTGGGAGGGAGGGAGATGCAAGAGGGAAGAGATATGGGAACATATGTATATGTATAACTGATTCACTTTGTTATAAAGCAGAAACTAACACACCATTGTAAAGCAATTATACTCCAATAAAGATGTAAAAAAAAAAAAGAAAGAAAAGAGTGAGTGGTAAGTCCAAGCTGAGCGCCTACCCCTCAAGTTCCCACGGGTGCCTCTCATTTCCAGGCCTTGGGGCTAACGGTACTTAACTCACAATATTGTGAACGTTATAAAAATAATGTACATAAAAATGCTTTCGGGGCTTCCCTGGTGGCGCAGTGGTTGGGAGTCCGCCTGCCGATGCAGGGGACGCGGGTTCGTGCCCCGGTCCGGGAGGATCCCACGTGCCGCGGAGCGGCTGGGCACCGTGAGCCATGGCCGCTGGGCCTGCGCGTCTGGAGCCTGTGCTCCGCGGCAGGAGAGGCCACAGCAGTGAGAGGCCCGCGTACCGCAAAAAAAAAAAAAAAAAAAAAAGCGTTGTAAACATGAAAATGCCCTTCAATCTAGAACCGTCCAGTGGTGAAACCATGAAGGCATTCCAGTTATGGAGCTTTATGTAAAAACATCGTCATCTCCCCTTATTGATTTGGGGAGTGGGCAGATTGATTAGCTGAGAGAACTGGGAGCATCAGCCCCTTTTCCACATATTTTTCTGAATGTCTTGCTCCTTTGTAAGGACTTGTCCTGAGGATACCTGCTGCTTTTAATCTACCCAGCACTCTTTTTCCCTTTTTACTAGTACTGGCACTCAAATGTCCCTTTCTAGATGCAGGTTCTCCTCATTATTAGTGGGCATGGTACATTACTAGTGGGGCTAATATCATAGCCATTCCAAGAGTAGGCATTTGACTCAACTGAAGCCAATAAATGTGAATCTCTTTTTGCTGGGGTTGGTGACCAGTAGAATGTTAGCCTGGAGCTATTCATGGCCAACTTTGCCACCAATGGAAGGAACCTATCAGAGAATGGGATCAAAGCAAAAAAGAGCAGAATTAAGACATATCAAGAGACAGATTTCTGTCTGAGCACCTGGATCCTGCAGCATCTGAGCATGGCCTACCCTGCACCTTTAATTCCTAAACCTCCCCTTTTTGGCTAAGCTTATTTGAGTTGATATTCTCTCATTTACAACAAAAGACCACTAAAAATAAAAGCTACATATAAATTTGGTCCTTCATTGAGATTACATTTGCAGTGTGCCATGTAAAGAAAAGAGGGACTGAAAGTTTAAGTTTCAAGCTCTTCCACTTATCAGTTGAGTTGACATTGTGCTACGGTCTGAATGTCCTTATTTCCCCCAAATTCATATGTTGAAACCTAACCCCCAAGGAGAGATATATTGCCTGTTCTTCTGTCATGAAAATTGATGTCAGTTGACTATTCTCTTATTTTTTAATTTTTATTTTATATTGGAGTATAGTTGATTAACAATGTTGTGTTTTAGGTGTACACCAGTTATACATATACATATTCTTTTTCAAATTCTTTTCCATTTAGGTTTTTACAGAATATTGAGCAGAGTTCCCTGTGCTACACAGTAAATCCTTGTTGGTTATCTATTTTAAACATAGCAGTATGTACACATCAATCCCAACTTCCCAATCTATCCCTTCCCCCACCCTTCCCCCCTGGTAACCATAAGTTCATTCTCTAAGTCTGTGAGTCTGTTTCTGTTTTGTAAGTAAGTTCGTCTGTATCAATTTTTTTAGATTCCACATATAAGTGATATCATGTGATATTTGTCTTTCTCTGACTGGCTTACTTCACTTAGTATGATAATTTCCAGGTCCATCCATGTTGCTGCAAATCGCATTATTTCATTCGTTTTATGGCTAATATTCCATTGTATATATGTACCACATCTTCTTTATCCATTCATCTGTTGATGGACATTTAGGTTGCTTACATGTTCTGGCTACTGTAAATAGTGCTGCAATGAACATTGGGTTGCATATGTCTTTTCAAATGATGGTTTTCTCTGGATATATTCCCAGGAGTGGGATTGCTGGATCATATGGCAGCTCTATTTTTAGTTTTTTAAGGAACCTCCATACTGTACTCCATCATGGCTGTGCCAATTTACATTCCCACCAACAGTGCAAGAGGGTTCCCTTCCTCCACACCCTCTTCAGCATTTATTGTTTGTAAACTTTTTTTGATGGCCACTCTGACTGCTGTGAGGTGGTATCTCATTGTAGTTTTGGTTTGCATTTCTCTAATTATTAGTGATATTGAGCATCTTTTCATGTGTTTGTTGGCCATCTGTATGTCTTCTTTGGAGAAATGTCTGTTTAGGTCTTCTGCCCATTTTTTGGTTGGGTTGTTTGTTTTTTTGATATTGAGCCCCATGAACTGTTTGTAAATTTTGGAGATTAATCCCTTGTCGGTCACATCATTTGCACATATTTTCTCCCATTTTGTGGGTTGTCTTTTTGTATAGTTTATTGTTTTGTTAGTTTTTTTTCTGTGAAAAAAATTTTTGAGTTTAATTAGGTCCCATTTGTTTATTTTTGTTTTTATTTCCATTACTGTAGGAGACAGATCGAAAAAGATATTGCAGGATTTCCTTGGTGGTGAAATGGTTAAGAATCTGTTTATCAATGCAGAGGACATGGGTTCGATCCCTGGTCCAGGAAGATCCCACATGCCATGGAGCAACTAAGCCCAGGCAAAACTACTGAGCCTGTGCTCTAGAGCCTGTGTGCTGCAACTACTGAAGCTTGTGTGTCACAACTACTGAAGCCCGTGCACCTACAGCCCATGCTCCACAACAAGAGAAGCCATCACAATGAGAAGCTCGCGCACTGCAATGAAAAGTAGCCCCCGTTTGCTTGCCGCAGCTAGAGGAAGCCATTGTGCAGCAATGAAGACCCAATGCAGCCAAAAAATTAATTAATTAATTAACAAATAAATAAATTAATAAATAAAAAGTATTTTAAAAAATAAAATAAAATAAATTTTAAACAAAAGAAAAAGATATTGCTTCAATTTATGTCAAAGAGTGCTCTTCCTACATTTTCCTCTAAGAGTTTTACAGTATCCAGTTTTACATTAAGGTCTTAAATCAATTTTGAGTTTATTTTTGTGTATGGTGTTAAAGAATGTTCTAATTTCTTTTTTTTTTTTTACATGTAGCTGTCCAGTTTTCCCAGCACCATTTATTGAGGAGACTGTCTTTTCTCCATTGTACTTGCCTCCTTTGTTGTAGATTAATTGACCATACGTGTATGGGTTTATTTCTGAGCTTTCTATCCTGTTCTATTGATCTATATTCATTTTTGTGCCAGTACCATACTGTTTTGTGCCAGTACCATACTGTTTTGTGCCAGTACCATACTGCTTTGTAGTATAGTCTGAAGCCAGGGAGCCTGATTCCTCCAGCTCTGTTTTTCTTTCTCAAGATTGCTTTGGCTATTTGGGGTCTTTTTTGTCTCCATACAAATTTTAAGATTTTTTGTTCTAGTTCTGTGAAAAATGCCATTGGTAATTTGATAGTGATTGCATTGAATCTGTAGATTGCCTTGGGTGGTATAGACATTTTGACCATATTAATTCTTCCAATCCAAGAACATGGTATATCTTTCCATCTGTTTGTGTCATCTTCAATTTCATTCATCAGCATCTTATAGTTTTTGGAGTACAGGTCTTTTGCCTCCTTAGGTAGGTTTATTACTAGATATTTTATTCTTTTTAATGTGATGGTAAATGAGATTGTTTCTTTAATTTCTCTTTCTGATCTTTCATCATTAGTGTATAGAAATGCAACAGATCTCTGTATTTATTTGCATCCTGCAACTTTACCATATTCATTGATGAGCTCTAGTATTTTTCTGGTAGCATCGTTATGATTTTCTATGTATAGTATCATGTCATCTGCAAACAGTGACAGTTTTACTTCTTCTTTTCCAGTTTATATTCCTTTTACTTCTCTGATTGCCATGGCTAGGACTTCCAAAACTATGTTGAATAATAGTGGTGAGAGTGGACATCCTTGTCTTGTTCCTGATCTTAGAGGAAATGCTTTCAGCTTTTCACCATTGAGTATGATGTTAGCTGTAGGTTTGTCATATATGGCCTTTATTATGTTGAGGTATGTTCCCTCTATGCCCACTTTCTGGAGAGTTCTTGTTATAAATGGGTTTTGAATTTTGTCAAAAGATTTTTCTGCATCTATTGAGAGGATGATATGGTTTTTATTCTTCAATTTGTTGATGTGGTATATCACACTTATTTGTGGAAATTGAAAACTCCTTGCATCCCTGGGATAAATCCCAATTGATCATGGTGTATGAGCCTTTTAATGTATTGTTGGGTTCAGTTTGCTAGTATTTTGTTGAGGAATTTTGCATCTACGTTCATCAGTGGTATTGGCCTGTAATTTTTGTTTTTGTGGTATCTTTGTCTGGTTTCGATATCAGGGTGATGTTGGTCTCACAAAATGAGTTTGGGAGTGTTCCTTCCTCTGCAATTTTTTGGAATAGTTTCAGAAGGACAGGTGTTAACTCTTCTCTAAATGTCTGATAGAATTCGCCTGTGAAGCCAACTGGTCCTAGACTTTTGTTTGTTGGGAGTTTCTTTTTTTTTTTTTTTTTGCAGTACGCGGGTCTCTCACTGTTGTGGCCTCTCCCATTGCGGAGCACAGGCTCCGCACGCGCAGGCTTGGCAGCCATAGTGCACGGGCCCAGCCACTCCGCGGCATGTGGGATCTTCCCGGACCGGGGCATGAACCCGTGTCCCCTGCATTGGCAGGCGGCCTCTCAACCACTGCGCCACCAGGGAAGCCCTGTTGGGAGTTTCTTAATCACAGTTTCAATTTCGGTACTTGTGATTGGTCTGTTCATATTTTCTATTTCTTCCTGGTTCTGTGTTGGGAGGTTGTACCTTTCTAAGAATTTATCCATTTCTTCTAGGTTGTCCATTTTATTGGCATATAGTAATTCATAGTAGTCTCTTATGATCTTTTGTATTTCTGTTGTACTGGTTGTTACTTCTCCTTTTTCATTTCTAATTTTATTGATTTGCCTTCTCGCTTTTTTTCTTGACAAGTATGGCTAAAAGTTTATCAATTTTGTTTATATTTTTGAAGAAACAGCTTTTAGTTTCATTGATCTTTTCTGTTGCTTTTTAAATCTCTATTTCATTTATTTCTGCTCTGATCATTATAATTTCTTTCCTTCTACTAACTTTGGATTTTGTTTGTTCTTCTTTATCTAGTTGCTGTAGGTGTAAAGTTAGGTTGTTTATTTGAGATTTTTCTTGTTTCCTGAGGTAATATTGTATTGCTATAAACTTCCCTCTTAGAACCACTTTTGCTGTGTCCCGTAGGTTTTGGATCATTGTGCTTTTGCTTTCATTTGTCTCTAGGTATCTTTTCTAAAATAAATTTATTTATTTATGGCAGTGTTGGGTCTTCACTGCTGCGCGTGGACTTTCTCTAGTTGCGGCGAGCGGGGACTACTCTTCATTGAGGTGCACGGGCTTCTCACTGCAGTGGCTTCTCTTGTTGAGGAGCACAGGCTCTAGGTGTGTGGGCTTCAGTAGTTGTGGCATATGGGCTCAGTAGTTGTGGCTTTTAGGGCTCTAGAGCACAGGCTTAGTTGTTGTGGTGCACAGGCTTAGTTGCTCCATGGCATGTGAGATCTTCCCAGACCAGGGATCGAACCCGTGTCCCCTGCTTTGGCAGGCAGATTCTTAACCACTGTGCCACCTGGGAAGTCTCTCTAGGTTTTTTTTAATTTCCTCTTTGACTTCTTCAGTGATCAATTGTTTGTTTAGCAGCATATTGTTTGTATGTTTTTTTCTTGTATTTGATTTCTAATCTCATAGCATTGTGGTCAGAAAAGATGCTTGATATGATTTCAATTTTCTTAAATTTACTGAAGCTCGCTTTGTGGTCCAGCATGTGATCCTGGAGAATGTTCCTTGTGTACTTTAGAAAAATGTGTATTCTGCTGCTTTTGGATGGAATACTCTATAAATATCAATTAAGTCCTTATGATCTAATGTGTCACTTAAAGCCTGTGTTTCCTTATTGATTGGATGATCTGTCCACTGATGAAATGGGGTGTTAAAGTCCCCCACTATTATTGTATTGCTGTTGATTTCCCTTTTTATGGATGTTAGCATTTGCCTTATATACTGAGGTGCCCCTATGTTGGGTGTATATATGTTTACAATTGTTATATATTCTTCTTGGGTCAGTACTTTATGTACTGTCCTTTGTCTCTTGTAACAGTCTTTATTTTAAAGTTTATTTTATCTGATATGAGTATTGCTACTCCAGCTTTCTTTTGATTTCCATTTGCATGGAATACATTTTTCTATCCCCTTACTTTCTTTTTTTTTTTTTTGTGGTACACAGGTCTCTCACTATTGTGGCCTCTCCCGTTATGGAGCAACAGGCTCCGGATGGGCAGGCTCAGTGGCTATGGCTCACGGGTGCAGCTGCACCACCGCATGTGGGATCTTTCTGGACCAGGGCACAAACCCATGTCCCCTGCATCGGCAGGCAGACTCTCAACTACTGCGTCACCAGGAAAGCCCTATCCCCTCACTTTCAGTCTTGTGTGTGTCCCTAGGTCTGAAGTGGGTTTCTTGTAGACAACATATATATGTTTTTGTATCCATTCAGCCAGTCTATGTCTTTTGGTTGGAGCAGTTAATCCATTTTTGTTTAAGTTAATTATCAATATGTATGTTCTTATTGCCATTTTGTTAATTATTTTGGATTTGTTTTTGTAGGTGTTTTTCTTCCCTTCCTCTTTTGTTCTCTTCTCTTGTGATTTGGTAACTAACTTTAGTGTTCTGTTTGGATTTCTTTTTTTGTGTGTGTATCTATTGTAGGTTTTCGGTTTTCGGTTACCATGAAGTTTTGATATAGCAGTCTATATATAAACAAGATTGTTTTAAGATGCTGGTCTTTTAATTTCAAATGCATTTCCCATATCCTACAATTGTGCTCTCCTCTTCTCACAATTTGCTGGTTTTGATATCATATTGATGATCAGATGATTTCCTACCTTTACTTTATGTTTGCTTTTACTGATGAGCTCTTCCATTTGTAATTTTTTTGTTTATAGTTGTGACCTTTTCTTTTCCCCCTAGAGAAGCTTCTCTAGCATTTGTTGCAAAGCTGGTCTGGTGGTCTTGAATTCCCTTAGCTTTTTCTTGTTTGTAAAACTTTTGATTTCTCCGAATTTGAATGAGAGCCTTGCTTATGGGAGTTCCCTGTATGTTATTTGTTGCTTTTCCCTTGTTGCTTTTAATATTTTTTCTTTGTCTTTAATTTTTGTCAATTTGATTACTACATGTCTCGGCATGTTCCTCCTTGGGTTTATTCTTCCTGGGACTATCTGCTTCCTGGACTTGGGTGGCTGTTTCCTTTCCCATATTAGGGAAGTTTTCAGCTATTATCTCTTCAAATATTTTCTCAGGTTCTTTCTCTCTTCTCCTTCTGGGACCCCTATAATGCAAATGTTGGTGCATTTAATCTTGTCCCCAGAGATCTCTTAAACTGTCCTAATTTCTTTTCATTCTTTTTTCTTCTGTTCTGTGCAGTGATTTCCACAATTCTGTCTTCCAGGTCACTTATCCATTCGTCTGCCTCATTTATTCTGCTATTGATTCCTCCTAGTATATTTTTCATTTCAGTTATTGTATTGTTCATCTCTGTTTCTTTGTTCTTTACTTCTTCTAGGTCTTTGTTAAAACATTTCTTGTATCTTCTCCACCTGTGCCTCTATTCTTTTTCTGAGATCTTCTTTACTATCATTACTCTGATTCTTTTTCAGGTAGATTGCCTATCTCCACTTCACTTAGTTGTTCTTCTGGGGTTTTATCTTGTTTCTTCATCTGGGACATATTCCTCTGCCTCATTTTTTCTAAATTCCTGTGATTGTGGTTTCCATTCCACAGGCTGCAGGATTGTAGTTCTTCTTGCTTCTGCAGTCTGCCCCCTGGTGGATTGGGCTATCTGAGAGGTTTGTGCAGGCTTCCTGGTGGGAGGGACTAGTACCTGCTCACTGGTGGGTGGAGCTGGGTCTTGTCCCTCTGGTGGACAAGGCCATGTCAGGAGGTGTTTATTGGGCAGCTGTTGACTCGGGAAGACTTTAAGCAGCCTGTCTGCTGGTGGGTGGGGCTGTTTCTTTGTTTTATACCAGCCTGAATGAACAAAGACACTCTGCATAAGTCACGTCTGAGCCTTATTCATTATCTTTAAAATAGAATAAGATCCTACTTACTTCACAGGTCTGTTTTATATATCAAATGTGAAATCTATATGCAAGTCCTCTGGGAGTTATAAAGCATTCTGGAAAAGTAAGTTATAATGTCCAATTGTGTTATTTTGGCTTATTCCAAGGAGAGATATATTGGCTATTCTTTTGTCATGATAATTGGTGTCCATTTACTGTTCTTCAAAATAATTTTATTTTACCCTTTTAGCTAAAAAAATTTAGGTAATCTTTAATTCTTCTTCATTCCCCCCCTGATGTTTCTAACTAAAATATCAGGAAAGCTTTATCAAAAAGTGTCCTGAAAAAATGGTACAATATCTGGGGAGTGGCAGGGTAGTGGGTAGGGGTATAGATGCAAGAAAATTGGCTGTGACTTGATAATTATTAAAGCTGGATAACTACATGGATGTTCATTTATTCTATTTTCTCCACCTTCATATATGCTGGAAATTTTCCATATAAAAATGGAAAAGTTCCCTGTAACTCTAAGGTAACAAACACCTGTCTGAGAAGACTTGTTAATTGCAGCTCTTTAATTCTATAATATATATTCAAATGTCAGGTCTAGTTTTAATAGATAAAATCACATGACTCAACTTACAGAAATATAATGGTGATAGATAATCCAGAAAAATACCCTAGCTAGAGCTAACAAAGAGAAAAGCAGGGCTTAACAATGGTGATGATGATGATAAGAATTTATCACAAATATAAACAGCATCATCACCATTATCACTACAGCTAAAATCCCAACAACTTAGTAGACACTGCTCTTTGAATTGCTTTATGCTCTTTACAGTGTTTAATGTACCTATGTCCTTACTGGGGAAAAAAAAAAAGAAACCTGTGGAAAATAAAAGGTGAAAAAAAGTGAAAGAACATTCTTAAAAACTATCAGGACTTCCCTGAAACCAAAAGATCATACCCCGCATTCCAAAAGGTCTACATTCGAACTCTGCCACGTGGATGACCATCTAGCCTGATTAGTAGGGTGCAAGTCACTATGTAAACTAAAGGTCATGTGAGGAAATGTGAAAGCTCTGGGATTTGGAGCTAAAAGTAATGGATTGAAATAGCTCAACTATTTACTGGCTCTTGTTTTTGGGCAATTCATCTAACCTCACTGAAACTTATTCATCTTTAAAATGGAAATGATAGTAATCTCCACCTATGGGGATGCCAAATATGGCATGTGGAGGTGAAAGAGCTTTGTAAACTGTAGCAGTCTGACTTTTTATTGACAGTTGTTGTTGCTATTATTATAAGAATATTTTCATGGTAAAATGTTTCAAAGTCATGTAATACTTATATTCAGAACGTTTTTCTTAAAACTTACACAAATTCCTCCTGTTAATATTAAAGTCCACTCTTCTTAGTGACAATAAATGTGTCCATTCAACATCACTCATAGAGCATCCTATCCAAAACCATAGATCCAGTCATGCTTATGCTGGAAGGGAACCTGCCAATCAGTCCAGCCTTCTCATTTCACACATGAGGAAACTAATGTCCATAGTGATGAATCATTGGTCGAGATGATACAGCTGGTAGGGTGAGAGCCTGAACTGAAATCTAAGTCTCTGGACTCAAGATCAAGGTCCACAACATTCTACTATCTTAAAAAGAAGAAAAAAATACTGGAATCAAGAATAATCAAGACACCCTATCTCTGTTATTGTTTATCAGAGTGCAATAATCTTGTGCATTCCTTGGAATACAAGTTCTTCAAGATGCTAATATATGTTATAAATAAAAGGGTTCCAGAGTTAAATTTATAAAATATTAGACAATTTGATATTAAGCAGGATTGTTTACAGAGACTTCTCAAAGATTTGTACCAATATACTATTAGATTATAATCTGAGAGACAGCAGAATTTCCCCAAAATATCTGATCATAGAACCCTTATTTTAGTACACAGACTCCAGAGCCAGATAGCCTTTGTTCAAACTATGTCTCTGGTAACTGTGCCACCTTCGACAAATTACTTAATCATTTTGTGCCTTAGTTTCTGAATGTGAAAATTTGAAATAATAAAGGCAGCTATTTCATGGGTTTTTTGGAAGATTCAAAGAGTTAACAAATGTGAAATATTTGGAACAGTACTTGGCTCCTAGTAAACACTAGAAAAGTGTTTGCTATTGTTATATTATTGCTGTTGTTGTATTGCTAGTGGTATTCCAATGATTATTTTAGACAACTACACATTAACATCTGATCTAGGTCAGATGCAGCAACTTGAGAAACTGCTTTAGGTCAGTGGTTACCAAACATGATGGGTCTTCAGAGGACAGATTCCCAGCCTTCCCACCTGAGATTCCAATGCAATTGATTGTGATGGGGTCAAAGAATTTGCACTAATTTTATAAGCACCTCAGATGATTCTGATGCTCAATCAGGTTTGGGGTCCACTAATCATAACAATGCTTTCTTTACACTCCTCTCTTAAGGCCTGTATTTCAAAACTCTAGGAAATGTTTTCCCCTCAGCTTGTGTGAACTTTGGAGATTTAAGGGGAGACAAAAGAGACAGACTATAAACCCAGCATGTCTAGTGGATTTGTCTGTCATGCCACTGAGCCAACCTCTCTCTTAACAAGCCACTTAGGTGTTGTAGTGGTTTAAAGCAGCTAATGCAGAAATGTGGGTGAGGCCTTCCAAAAGGGTTAGCCTCTCATGGTACAGAGCAGCAAAGAGAAGGGGAAAAAATAGATAGATGCCTTTCACTGTTTGAGGATATGAGCAATTTCCCTGCAGTGCCTGTTATGACATTTTGCAATTCCAACAGCAACAAGTGATAGTGACTGTTTCCCCAGACCTTCACCCACAGAATGAACTGTCAAACCTTTGTATTTTTGCCTATCAATGTGAAATGTGGTATGTCAGTATAGTTTTAATTTGCATGTTCTCTTCATAGGTTTAGGGACCTTTGTATTTATTTTTCTGTAAAATATACAGCTTTTCATTACAGGTATGCCCCGCTTTCCAAAAGTTGGCTTTAGGCCTCTTCAGTTTATGGAAAGGCCTACATTAATACCTGTTTTCACTAACTGAAAGAAATCTGAAGAGGATTTTCCCTTTCACACACACACACAAAGGCAGAAAGCAAAACTAATGTTCAGCATTTGATTTGCAGCCAGTGATTATAGAGGCAGAGCACACCCCTAGCAGCGAGAGCAGCACCACCATGCTCTTTCCCTGGTAACGACACTCAGCATCAGCCGCCATAGCTTTGAACTGTGTCCGAGAGTATCTGTGCTTTATCTCAATTTATTTTATGCATCTGTTAGCAAGATGTGTCCTAAGGTAATTGCTTCTTTGCTTTACATTATTTTGGTTTACTTATAAAAGATTTCATTGAAAAAAAGTTTCATAGGAATGCTCTACTTTTGGATATCGGGGTGTATTTCCTTTGTCAAGAGTGTAAGCTGTTCCACCTAAGTTCATAAACCACTGAAAGAGTTACAGAAATAAAACAAAGGGCACCCATTTCCAGGATCAGGTGTCCTTATTGTTGCTAAAGAAGCCACAAGGCACCAAGGAGACCATGTAGCCATTCCTAACTGAAGTAGACCAGGCTGTTACCTGATTCACTCTGAGAACAACAACAAGCTTCTCCTCATCAGTTACACCAAAACATCGTGTTAAATCCCCTTGTGTGGAGAACTAGGAGATTTGGTCTCCACTTTTAGGGAGTTTATGTTATCTTTCTCCATGTGTCCACAAAGCAAAATGTCTAGATGCTTCAAGAAAATTGCTTTCACACCTTTATGCTATTCTAATATAAACCAAATATGGCTATTTAACATGTTGTAAAAATTAAATTGATTGTGGTCTTTAGATACTGAATTGATTAAAATTACTCTAATTCAAAAATATTATGTATCTGCTAACCATAATATAGTTATATAAGGTTTGAAAAGAATTACTCTTTTTTAAATTCTATTTTGTCATTATTTTGCTAATTACATTGCCCCCCAAAATTAGTACTTAGTGGTTAAATGTTATGGAGGAGTATATGTCACTTAAAGCGTAACTGGAATTGAACCCGCTATGGGAGAAGACACTGGCTTCAGGTAATATGAAATTACTCTATTGTCTTTGGAGCTTACTAACTAGAAGGTACTTGAAAGTTATTATACTGATTATAATGCCATAAATAACTGTAAAATAATGGAGTTTTTCCCTGAGTAAAAGCATATTTTTTCTCTTTTATTCCTAATGCACGGGTAAGCAGAAAGGACACTTTCATCCAGCTACTCCGTGTGGGCTCTCATCCAATAAAAGGGACACAGACACTAAATAATAATCATACAAAACACTAAATATATCATTTCCCATTAGCACAGCACACATCCTATTCCTGGTAGTGGAAATTAGGCCATGCTTATGTGAGAGCTCTATAATGAGAGCATAAAAATTAATACACAGCTCTAAGATGAGTTTCAAGTTTCCAAGAATCAATCTAATTCTCTTTTTAATATGATAACTGGTAGAAAAAGCTAGACTTTTGGTAAAAGAAGAAGAAAGAATAGTGTGATGTTAATTTTATGTGTCAACTTGGCTAGTCCACGGTACCCAGATATTCTAGATGTTTCTGTGAAGGTATTTTTTAGATTACATTAACATTTAAATCAGACTTTGATTAAAGCAGATTATTCTCCTGTAATGCAGGTGGGCCTCATCCAGTTAGTTGAAGGCCTTAATGAAAAAGACTGACCTTCCCCAAATAAGGAATTCTACCAGCAAACTACTTTGGGACTTGAACTACTGCATCAATTCTTCCCCAGGGCTCCAGCCTGCTGGCCAAGCCTGCAAATTTTGAACTTGCTAACTCCCACAATTACATGAGCCAACTCTTTAGTTAATCTCTCTCTCTTTTCCTCTCTCTGTATCTGCACATCTATATCTGTCTTACTGGCTCTCTTTCTCTGGAGAACCCTGACTAATACAAATAGTAGGGGGTTGCAAGTAACATTTGGAAGTAGGAATGTGGGAGAGAGTAAAGAAGGAGCCTAAGAAGGAAGAGATGACTCACTAAGCAGCTTAAGTATCTGTAATGAGTTGGGCAACCACACAGACCAGCTGAGGCACCTCCTGGCTGTGACACATGCTTTATACTCAGAACAAACCACTCACTTACCATACAGCCAGCACACTTTAAGAGGGAGCTCAGGGTGACTCAGCCCTGTTTACAACAGAGGTTTGAACCCTCCCATATTGTTCCTGCTTTATTTCTTGCATGTATTCAATTTCAGGGGAGGAAAAATAATTTTCCCTCTACCCTTCTAGGTTCTTGGCTGAGACCTTTCTCTAGTAAAAAGATTAATAGAAGAAAAACTAATGACTATGTATGGCAGCTCCACAAAGGTATGAAATTCAAAGGAGTGACCAGGGCAGGAAGCTTTTACGCCTTTTAGACAAAGAAACAATACATTTGTGAAGAATTAACAAGACAAAGGAGTTTGAGCTGGGGTAGTAAAATGGTGAAGAGGTAACAAAATTTGTTATATAAGCCTTCTTGGCCCTGAATTTCCTATCTGTTTCACCCTCTTGGTACCTTTCATGTGGAAGATTTATTTCCTTCTTTTAGGGAGACCAAGAAGACTCAGAGGGTCCTTCCTGCACTGGCTGTTTCTCAGCACTTTTTAATTCAAAATAATCAATATATCATAGTGGCATGTTTTGGGGTGACATTCTGAACCCCTACACAAGTCAGATCTGGTTCCATCCCTGCCTGTCACTTCATCTCTCATCATCACCAACATCCTTACTACCTGATGATAGAATTGGTTTCTTCAGCTTCACCCTTGGCGATCTTCCATGGATGTGATGTGACATGTCTCCTCTAGCTTTATCCATTTGTGACATTTCTCCAAACAGGTCCCAATCTCTAGCCCCATCCCTAGGATGTTGACCATTTATTAAGGAGAGACTCATACCTGCTCACTTAATCTTAGCAGCAGAGTCTTTCTTCATTTTAGGCTGGTGAGGCCCTCTCAGTCCTGGGCTCTCATTTTTTTTTTTTTTAAATAATATGTGTAGAGGGACTTCCCTGGAGGTCCAGTGGTTAAGACTCCGTGTTTCCAATGCAGGGTGTGTGGGTTCAATCCCTGGTCAGGGAACAAAGATCCTCCCACATGCCATGCAGTGTGGCCAAAAGATAAAAATAAATAAATAAAAATATGTGTAGAGACTTTTATAAAGGAAATAAAGATATTACTTGTAGACAGCTAAACCAACAAGAGGATATTAATAAAATACAACTTACTAGATAGTTCACTAAAGTATTTATATGTGTATAAAACTAACAGTATAACAGAGATGACTATAGTTTATCCCCATTTTATGGATGATAATACTGAGGCTCAGAGTTTTCTCCAAGAGATTTGCTCACAGCTGGGTCTAATTCTGTACTGGGGATCATATTCCAGAGCTGAGATTCTTAACCACTACTGAAAACTGTTTCCTAAGACTCTATGGAAGGATAGGATACAAAAACAAACAACTCCAGTTGAGTTGAAGGGAATTTGACATTCCTATGAATCTTTATGAATGATTCATGGAAGATGTGTTTCATTGTTCAGAATGTATAAGATATTTATGAGTAACTGAGAAGACCAGAAAAGCAAAAGTGAGCACTTCCCTACGAGGAACTGTAATGGTTAAGTCTGATAAATGTGCTCAGAGTCATGTGATGGTTACATGATTCACATGATTTAGTGCAATTACTTCCCAAAGTAGGTTCTCAGGAACAGTAATCCTGAGAGATTCCCCTTTCCAACAGGATTTTCTGGCTAAATACAGTTCGAAAATGTTTAATATTCTTGGATATTCACCATGCACTTCAGCATGCAACTGATTTTAAGAAGTGATAAGGATAGATATGTCTCTGTTAGCCCAACATATCCCAAATTTATGTAATCATGGAACACTTTTATAACATTTGTTAACAACCTTTAGGATTCATGTCCTTGAAACACATTTTGGAAAATGTTATTTTATAATAATGAAGGAAACAAAAGTAACACTTATTGAGCACTGTTACGTAACATGTGCTTATTGAGCACATGTTATGTAATCCTCATAACAACCCCATGGCTGGTATTACTGGACTTTGGCCACTCATTTCTGTTTGAGATTTCATTAAACAATCCTAAAATTCTCAACTCAGGTAATACCTTCACCACTTGAGTGTTACACATAGCACTATAAATAGCTGTTTATGAAAATATTTAACTACAGTTCTGGTCATTGAATTATCAAAAGGTTTGGAGACTCAAGGCAATTCAAATAAATTTTACAATGTCTTCAAACAAAGCTAAAGAACAACAAGTGGAAGACTCAGCCTTGAGGCTGATGTTGATGACTTTTCTGGGTCATAACAAGTAGATATTTTTTCTTTATTTTATAGAGAACCTTTGGCTCTCTCATTCTAACAACCCCACATTAACATTTTCTCCCCTTGAAGCTTCTGCTCTCTCTCCTTTCCTTCAAAATCAAATTTCTGAAAAAAATAATCTCCACTCCCTGTCCTCATTTGTTATCTTTTCTTCTCAACTCACTGTAGCCTGGCTTCTGCTCTGAAACTCTAATAAATTCACCCTGATGAAAGTCACCCATAATCTCCTAAAGCAATTTTATAGACATTTTAAAACTTTTTAATGTGAGAAATTTCAAACATAAATAAAACAGACCAACTACTACAATATACTATTTGTCCCATGTACCCATCCCCCAGTTTCAACAATTATCAGTTCATGGTCAAGCATGCTTCATCTATACTACCGTTTCCTATCCTCTTATAGTATTTTGAAGCAAATCCCAGAAATTGTCATATCATCCTTTAACTATGTCAGTATCTATTTCTAAACTATTTTAAAAATACTTTCAGAAAGGCATAACCAAACATTAATGGCCCTTTTCTGTTTCTTCTCTCACTCAGCCTCACTGCATCATTTGATAATACTGACATTCGCTTTCTTCTTGAAACTTCCTCCTTTATTTTCTTTGTCAGTTCTTTCTCCTGATGTTGTTTAATTTCTCCTGATGTCCCTCCTCCCTTGCTAGCAACTCCTCCTCTGCCACTGTCACTTCTTTTTCTCTGCCCAACTTTTAACCCTCCCCCCCCTCCCATACTTACTGTCCTGGGCTATCTTATCTTTTTTTAACTCTGTACTAGGACTTCTCAAACTTAACGTGCATACAAATCACCAGGGGCTCTGTTAAAATGCATATTCTAGTCCAATAGGTCCTGTGTAGAGACTGAGATCCTGCATTTCAACAAGCTTTCAGGTTACAGCTTTGATGCTGATTGTATTAGTTATCTATTGCTGTATATAAATTATTCCAAAATGTAGGAGCTTAACACAGCAAATGTATTATTTCACATAATTTCTTAAAGGTCAGGAAACCTGGGAGCTGGATTGTTCTGGCTCAGGATCTCTTGTGAGGCTGTAGACAAAATGCTGGCAAGGGCTGTAGTCATCTGAAGTTCAAGTGGGGGATCATCTGATTCAAGTATAGCTCACCCATGTGACTGTTGGAAGGAGTTCCTAATTATTGGGTTATTTCATTGTCCTCAGGACTTGGCAGTTGACTTCCCACAGAGCCAGTGATTCAGGAGAGCAAAAGAAAACCACAGTGTCCTTTATGACCCAGCCTCAGAAGTCGCACTGTCATTTATACGACATCCTGCTAGTTATACAAGTCAGCCTTTTTCAATGTGGGAGGAGACCACAAAAGGTCATGAATACCTGGAGGTGGGGACCATCTTGGATGCTGGCTTTCACACTGGTCCATGGGCCATGCTCAGAAGAGCAAGACTTTACACAATATCCTTGGAGGATTTTGTTGTTGTTACTCCCATAGCATCAGATTTCACTTATATATGAATAAGCCCTAAATGTTTTTATCACCCTCATTTTTATTCCTGAGTTCCATACCTATATATCTAACTGCCAAATGGAACATATACTGCCATCTGAGAAGTATCTCAAAACTCAGCATGCTACAAAATGAACTAATTTCTGCTGTCACATATGCTCTTCCTTCTAAGTTCTCATCCTCTCAGAATGGGATATAGTATCAGTACCTACACAGGTGTTCAAGGAAAGAATGTGAGAATCAATGACTCCTTCTGTGTCACTTTCATATATCTAATCTGTTCCCAAGTCCTGCATTTTTGCCTTCTAAATATCACCCTTCCTCACCAACCTTATTGTTCTTGCCTTTGAAACAGACCAATTGACCTTAAAACAACTTCCCTTAATCTAATTCAACAAATATTCAAATTCTTGACATAGTCACCTAAAATTTATTTGAAGCATACCATATGTGATAGGCAAACATCAACCCCTTTTAAGTATTTTCCCATACTTTCTGTGGTCTTACTTTCTATTTCACCTACTATTTAACCTTAAGAATTTTTTAAAAATATGTTTGCCTAAGGACATTTCCAATGAATGACATTCTTCTACTATGATTTTATATCATATTAATGCATTTTATATGCAATATGATGTTAATCTCATTCTGAATATGAAACCAAGTCCCCCTAAAACTGAGTTACTCTGCAGAGTTTATGATTAACCTCTCTATCCAAAACATTATTCCCTTTCTTGTACGACACCTGTTCCCCTTAAGATTGAGATGCATCAAAGAAAAGGGGGGATTGAATCCACATACAAGCCCCTGTGTACCTGTCTTTTGAAGTAAAAGACTTTTGCTTTAGCCTCCCAGGCCTCTGAATCTCAGAAGTCTGCTGCAAGAGTTAATGATTAGGAAATGTGAAGATGGAAAAAGAAAGAATACTTGTTGGGCCAGGAAACTGGTGATAATTTAGACTATAAACCAGCCACATAGCAGAGTCACTAAACTCCCAGTTCCCTGAAATATATATATATAATATATATATATTACATATACATAAATATAATATATATAATATATATAAAGGTCTGACTCACATTCCTAAGTCATTTTTACAGGAACCAGACTACTACCAGATTAAAACTGCTGACCATAAACATGTAGACCACAGATAGTTTGAAACCAGAAGATTGGTGGTGCTTGGAACTTCACCTTGATGCCAACCAATCCAAGAATTGGTTGTGTGAGCATGAGCTGCTCACACACCCTGCAGCTCCCCTCCCTCACACTGCCAATCAGGAAATACTGGTATGATAAACAGTTCACAGTTGCTTGCTTCTTAGTTTTTGCTACGGATTAAGCTGTTTTAAGGGTTAAGAATTATAATATACATGTAATTAAAAGCTACTAGAAATAATAAGGGAAATATTTCAATGTTCAAGGAAAGCAGGATGTATGTTTTTAGAAGAATGGAAATGCATTTGTTGTGGAAAAAAAGGGTGATTTTATCCTAGAGTTGGTTGTTTCTTCATAGAAAAATAAGGGACAAACTAATATGGATATAGAAATTGATGGTAGGTTTGTGGAAAAGAAACCTTGAGAAAAGGGTTTTGCGCATGATGAAGACTGACTAAGATTAGATTGAATTTAAGTAAATTCTGTTATTAAAAGTAAACCGGGGGCTTCCCTGGTGGCGCAGTGGTTGAGAGTCCGCCTGCCGATGCAGGGGACACAGGTTCGTGCCCCGGTCCGGGAAGATCCCACATGCCGCGGAGCGGCTGGGCCCGTGAGCCATGGCCGCTGAGCCTGTGCGTCCGGAGCCTGTGCTCCGCAACGGGAGAGGCAACAACAGTGAGAGGCCCACATACCGCCAAAAAAAAAAAAAAAAAAAAAAAGTAAACCGGGACTTCCCTGGCAGTCCAATGATTAAGACTCCACCCTTCCACTGCAGGGGGTGTGGGTTCGATCCCTGGTTGGGGAACTCAGATCCTACATGCCACAGGAGGCGCGGCCAAAAAAAAAAAAAGTAAACTCCTACAAGACTGGAGTTTGGTTTTCTCTCTCTCTGCTGGGAAAACAAAGTATTCTTGGAATGCCCCTTCTGATAACAGAATATGTGAGTTCCTTTACCTTTAAGTGATCTGTATTTGCTTTTGCCATTTTTTTCTGATTGTGCCTATTTGTGCTCACAAAATGGATTTATTTCATAAATTAGCACATGCTCAATGTGCATTCCTAATTATTTCAGCCTAATATTCTGAAAGTAAGAGTAAAAAATTATTATGGATATATCCAATGCAAGTTCACTGTACTCTACTTCATTTTTCATACTATGTAAATCGTAAAGTGATAATGCTAGATTTTAAAATATTTATCAATATAAACAACATCTTTTAACCTAGCTTTTAAACAAAGATCTTTAAAAAATAAAAGTAATAGAGCTCATTTTTTAAAATAAATTTATTTATTTATTTATTTATTTTTGGCTGCGTTGGGTCTTCATTGCTGCACATGGGCTTTTTCTAATTGCAGCAAGTGGGGACCTACTCTTTGTTGCAGTGCGTGGGCTTCTCATTGCAGTGGCTTCTCTTGTTGTGGAGCACGGGCTCTAGGTGCATGGGCTTCAGTAGTTGTGGCATGCAGGCTCAGCAGTTGCAGCTTGCAGGCTCCAGAGAGCAGGCTCAGTAGTTGTGGCACACAGGCTTAGGTGCTCCATGGCATGTGGGATCTTCCCAGACCAGGGCTCGAACCCGTGTCCCCTGCATTGGCAGGCAGATTCTTAACCCCTGTGCCACTAAGGAAGTCTACAGCTCATTTTTTAATTTGAAAAATACTTATAAGTTTTTAAAAATCAGCTGTAATTAGAGCCAGATTATGAACATTAGAAGCTCTAATGTCGAAAAAATTGCTTGTCAACTCTCAGCATAATTCTTTTTTAATCACAAAACTCAAAACTTACATATATGTTGGTATTGAATAGGTTATTTCTAGATTTTTCTGAAACTCTAATTTGAAGCTGAACTTTTCTCTCTCCTTCTCTGTCTCTCTGTTTTTGTTTATGTGTTCTCTTTTGCTGCTTAGTTGCAGTTTTCATTTACGTATTGCAAAATCTATCATTTTCCTGGCCCCACTCTTTTACTTAACAAATACATATTGAGCATGTGATATGAGCCAGGTGTTGTATTAGGTGTTAAGAATACAATGGTGAGCAGAAGAAAAACAGTACCTGTGCTCCTGAAGTTTATAGTCAGGCATGGGGGTTAGTTGTTTAAAAAAATGATCTGTAAATAGAGAATTTCATACTGTGATCAGTGCCTTGAAGAGGCAAGCTAGGGTGGAGTGAGAGTTGATCTCCCTAATTTAACTGGCCAGAAGTCTGTTCTCTCGTGAGAAGGAGACATTTTTGAGCAGAGATCTTAATCCTATGAAGGAGTTAACCAGGCAAAGGGAGGAACTGAGAGCAGTGCAGCCAAAAGGAACCATATTTGGGAAAGCCCGAAGGCATGAAGGAGCTTGCTGTACTAAATGATAAGAAAGGAGGCTGGTGTGGTTGGAGAACGATGAGGAAGGAGAGCTGGAAAGGCAGGTGAGACAGGATCATGCACAGCTTTTATGTCTCCAGAAGCATCTTGGTCTTTAACTTCAATTAACCATTGAGAAACCACTGAAAGAGTTTAAGTAAGGGAATGACAATATTTGTGTTTTTAAAATATGTATGGGGCTTCAGTGTCATACATGAGTTCGACAGGAGCAAGAAAGAAGCAGAGGGACTGTTGAAGCCAAAGTCGACCAGATGAAGTTAGCACAGGCTAGGATGGTAGCCCTGAAAGGAAGGTGTGGGACACTTGCTGCATTTTCAGGAGGTATAGAAACACTGGAGGGTGACTGACTGCATATGGAGGTAATGAGGAGGAGGGAGGTGTCAAAGCATAGAGTCATAGTGTGGTCAACTGGAGAACAGAATCTGGCAAAGAGTCTATGTATGTAAATATAGCAATTATTTGAGTGTCAAATATTTGTGAAGCATTTTCTCAAATTTTTTACAACTTTGAAATGTAGGTATCTTCTCTATTTCTTAAGAGAAGAAACTAAGGCTTAGGAATTTTTGTGCTGTCTAGTATGGTAGCCACTAGCCACATGTGGCTATTTGTTTTTAAATTAAATAGGACTAAAAATCAAGTTCTTCATTCATACTAGTCCCACTGCAAGTGCTCAATAAGCATATGTGATTAGTAGCTACTCTATTTGACAGTGCCAAATTATAGAACATTTCTGTTATTGCAGAAGTGCCATTGGACAACCTAATCTAAGTTACCCTACCTGATCCCACTGCTGGTAAGTCATGGAGTGGTGTTTGAGAGCAGATTTGTTTGACTGCAAATCCTGCTCTTTCTACCAGCAGGAGAATGGACAACAAGAATCTGCTTGATTCTGAGTTAAATGTGTCCTAGACAAGGACTCACTGAGGATGGCCTGACCTGGCCAGAATCGACCCAAGAATGCAGATGGATGAGCCTTAAGGGGCCAAGCAGGTTGCTCTGGTTGAAATAGAAACTGATGTTGTAGGAGACAAGCAATGACTAATTCATTGACTTAGTCATCATATAGTTCATAGTCCACTTTTGAGTGTGAAAGGGAGCACTACTAATAATTACACCAGACAACAGGCAAAAAGCAGGATTGTGCTGAGCATACTGGGTCACCCTGCTAATCAAGCCCCATGTGTGGTATAAGTACACAAAATTCATTTTAAATTTACCTTAATGTTTTGCAGTTTTTATGTAATTATTCTTTTAGAATAAAGGCTGTAAGAAAATTGAAAACATATCAGTCCTTCATTGTTCAACAAACAATGTAACTTTATAAGTTAAAGGTATAACAAGTCTTTTTTATACCATTTTTATATCATATACCCCAAAAAAGTTCCTTCATAAAGTGACCAAGAAAATGTGCCCCTGATAAATGATGTTAAAATGAGAAGGAAACACAATTATGAACTTTACTCAGCAATACCACTTGCTGGCTGAGTGTTTTTGGATAACACACTCAACTTTTCAGTGCATCAGTTTCCTCATCTGTAAAATTAATTTCCTATTGCTGCATAACAAATTACCCTAAAACTTAGATGCAGTTTAACTGGGCAGACCTGAGGCTCAGGGTCTCTCATGAGGTTGCAGTCAAGGTGTTAGCTGCTGCAGTCATCTCAAGCTTGGCTGGGCTGGAGGATCTCCTTCAACCAGGAGCCTTCAGTTCTTCCCTCCCTGAGCCTCTCAGTACAGTTACTCCTGACATGGCAGCTGGCTTCCCCCAGAACAAATGATCCAAGAGAAAAACAGAGGGAGCCACCAAGATAGAAGCCACTGTGGCTTTTATAATCCAATCTTGGAAGTGATAAATACGACTTCTGCCATCTACCTTTGGTCACACAGACCAACTGGCACAATGTGGAAAGGAACCATATGTGTGTGAATACCAAGAGGCAAGGATGGGGGCCACCTTGGTGGATGGCTACCACAGGTGCAAATTGTTTTGTTTGGGCTTTTGTTTCACCTCAAAAGTATAACAAAAGCAGGGGAATTACCAAATAGTTGACAAGAGGATTCTAGGTAAAGATTTGCATTAAGAACAAAGAGTCCTGGGGACTTCCCTGGTGGCACAGTGGATAAGACTCCATGCTCCCAATGCAGGGGGCCTGGGTTTGATCGCTGGTCAGGGAACTAGATCCCACATGTATGCTGCAACTAAGAGTTTGCAACCGCAACTAAGGAGCAGGTGAGCCGCAGCTAAGGATCCCTGGAGCCACAAATAAGGAGCCCACGTGCTGCAACTAAGGAGCCCGCAAGCCACAACTAAGACCCGATGCAAACAAATAAATAAATAAATATTAAAAAAAGAAAAAGAGAAGAAGAACAAAGAGTCCTAATGAATTACATTGAGCTTTTGAAATCCTAGAGAAAGAAGACATTACATGAGAACAAACTGCCCATGCCACTCAATTATGAATCATACTTTGAGGAACCATTTGGGGATGCAAGAATGAAAGAAGAGGTAAAGCAATATGTACTACTTGGACACATTCCATTTAGCTGAAAAGTTGACAAAACTCAATACTCCAGAAGAGATTTATTGAAGGCTGGACATGTCTCCTTTTGAGGTGCCTCCTTTTGTGTGAACATCACACAGAGAATCACAAATCTGAACAGGATCCAGAAGATAATCTAGTGCTAGTCCAACCCCATGCCTACAGACCGAGTTTATGAGGCTATTTCAAGTTACATAACTGGTTTATAGCAGAGGCAGGAGGAGAACATCATCTCCTAATTCCCAGCCCAGAGTTTACACACCTCTTACCAACAGGGCAAACTTGATCCACTTACTTTCTGTTGCATCACTGTCTGTATCTATAAAATGGAGATAATATTAAAACCTATCTTGTTAAGGCTGTTCTGAGGATAAAAATAGTCAAGTCATATAAGTTAACATTTTAAAAAATGATACTTCTTATTATATTATCCACCATTGCAAATGCAAAAAAAGAGCAAACAAGGTCCTTCTTTAACAAGGAAGTATATGACCTGGCTTCTTTCTTTACTTTTTTTTAAAATTTTATAGTTGATTTAGAATGTTGTATTAGTTTCAGATGTACAGCAAAGCGATTCAGTTATACATATACATATGTTAATTCTTTTTCAGATTCTTTACCCATATAGGCTATTGCAGATTATTGAGTAGAGTTCCCTGTGCTATACAGTAGGTCCTTGTTGGTCATCTATTTTATATATAGTGGTGTGTGTATGTTAATCCCAAGCTCCTAATTTATTCCTCCCTGCCCAAGTTTCTCCTTTGGTAACCGTGCATTTGTTTTCGAAATCTGTGAGTTTGTTTCTGTTTTGTAAATAAGTTTATTTGTATTATCTTTTAAAATTAGATTCCACAAATGAGTGATATTATATGACATTTGTTTTTCTCTATCTGACTTCTTCCCTTAGTATGATAATCTCTAGGTCCATCCATGTTGCTGCAAATGGCATTATTTCATTCTTTTTTATGGCTGAGTGATATTCCATTGTATATGTGTACCACACCTTCTTTATCCATTCCTCTGTCAATGGACATTTAGGTTGCTTCCATGTCTTGGCTATTGTAGTAGAGCTGCAATGAATATTGGAGTTGCATGTATCTTTATGAACTATGGTTTTCTCCCAATATATGCCCAGTAGTGGGATTGCTGGGTAATATGGTAGTTCTATTTTTAGTTTTTTAAGGAACCTCCATAGTGGTTGTACCAATTTACATTCCCACCAACAGTGTAGGAGGGTTCCCTTTTCTCCACACCCTCTCCAGCATTTATTTTTTGTGGCCTGGCTTATTTCTAAGCCTGGTATTTGCTCCTCTGTAGGGACAGCTGAGCAAGGACCTTACCTGGGTCAGTCACGTCGAGTGGAGGCTTAAGAAGAGGGTTAGGTCAAGCCAGAAAAGCAAGTCCAATGCAAGTCTCCAGTTGAAAGGAGACAAAGAGAATATCAGGGGGCATCCTGGGAGATGAAGAGAAGAGAAGCAGATTCAAGTGGGCAAATACAAGATCGATTTTTATTTGTCCCTGAGGTGGGGTATTACTCTCTGGGATGGTTGTTGCATGTTCCTCATTCATGCTTTTGTGGGAAAGCCAGGTTTTAAAATTTTTTTAATGTTTATTCTATTTGAATTCTTTTTATTTTTACATAAATAAATGTTATGTGGCAAGATATTGATTTTAATTTTGAGTCATGATTTGAAAAAGTGATTTCTGATTTTGCCTATATGACTTTCTGGAAACAGCAAAAGTACAAAGATGGTAAAAGTGATTGTCAGAGGTTAGTGGAGAGAGAGGCATGAATTGTCAGAGCACAGAGGATTTTTAGAACAGTGAAATTATTCTGTATGTTATAATTGTGGGTATGTGGTGTTATACATTTGTTCAAATTTGTAGAATGTACATCAAGAGTGAACCCTAATCTAAGCTATGAACTTTGGACGATAATGATCTGTCAATGTGGGTTCATTGATTGCAACCACTCTGATGTGGGATGTTGATTGTGGGGGAGGCTGAGGGAGGGGTGGACAAGGGGTATATGAAAACTCTCTGTACTTTCTGCTCAATTTTATTGTGCTTCAAAGATGCTCTAAAAAATTAGGTTTATTTTTAAGTGATTTTTCTCCTTTTAAGGTTTTATAAATTTTTTCAAAAATACAAAAGTAGAAAGAATAGAATGAACGCATCAAGCCAGCTTCAGTAATTACCAACACACAGCCAATCTTGTTTAATCTATACACCCATTCATTTCCCTCCACTCACTCCACTGGGTTATTTTGAAACAAATCCCAGACATCAAACCATCTCATCAAGCCAGGTTAATTACAAGGAGCTGAGAAAGACTTAACCAAACATAGCAGAGACTCACTGTAACATAAAATTTCAAAAGTCCTCACCATTTTCCTCATTATGCAATAATAGCTAAAAATGGAAATTTCAGAATAACTTCATATTCAGTCATGTAAGCTAATCATGTGAATTAGTTTGACATGAATTATTTTCTTATATTTTGCCTTTTTAAAAATTAAAGTATACAGTTGATTTACAATATTATATTATTTTCAAGTATACAGCATAGTGACTCAATATTTTTATAGATTATACTCCATTATAACTTATTACAAAACAATGGCTATAATTCCCTGTGCTATACAGTGTATTCTTGTTGTTTATCTATGTTAGATAGTAATTTGTATATGTTAATCCCAAAGTCTGAATTTGTCCCTCCTTTCTTCCCTTTCTGCTTTGGTAACCACAAGTTTGTTTTCTGTATCTGTGAGTGTTCTTCTGTTTTGCATATACATTCATTTGTATTATTATTTATTATTATATTTTATTATTATTTTTTAGATTCCACATATAAGTGTTACCATACAGTATTTGACTTATTTCACTAAGCATAATATTCCTTAGGTCCATCGACATCACTGCAAACGGCAGAATTTTACTCTTTTTTTTTTTTTTACAGCTGAGTACTATTCCATTATATATATATATATACACACCACATCTTCTTTATCCATTCACCTGTTGATGGGCACTTGGGTTGCTTCCATGTCTTGGCTATTACAAAGAGTGTCACTATGAACATTGGGGTGCATGTATCTTTTTGAATTAGTGTTTTTGTTTTCTTCCAGTATATATCCAGGAGTGGAATTGCTGAATCATATGGTAGTTCTACTCTTAGTTTGAAACCTCCATACTGTTTCCACAGTGGCTGTACCAATTAACATTCCCACCAACAGTGTACAAGGGTTCCCTTTTCTCCACACCATCACCAACATTTGTTATTTTGTAGGCTTTTTGACAATAGCCATTCTGACATGTATGAGGTGATATCTCATTTTTTTGATTTGCATTTTTCTAATAATTAGTGATGTTGAACTGAGCATCATGTGCCTATTAGCCATCCATATGTCTTCTTCAGAAAAATGTCTATACAGGTCTTCTGCCCATTTTTTGATTGAGTTTGATTTTTTTGGTTTTGGTTGTTTTTTTTTATATTGAGTTGTATGAGCTATTTATAGATTTTGGATATTAATCCCTTATTGGTCATATCATTTGCAAATATTTTCTCTCATCCAGTAGGTTTTTTTTTTTTGTCAATCATTTCCTTCGCTGTGCAAAATATTTTAAGTTTAATTAAGTCCTTTTTGTTTATTTTTGCTTTATTTATTTCTTTTGCCTTAGGAGACAGATCCAAAAAAAAATATTGATACAACTTATGTCAAGGAGTGTTCTACCTATATTCTCTTCTAGGAGTTTTATGGTTTCAGGTCTTACATTTAGGTCTTTAAACCATTTTGAGTTTATTTTTGTTTATGATGTGAGGGAGTGTTCTAATTTCATTCTTTTACATGTAGCTATCCAGTTTTCCCAGCAGTACTTGTTGAAGAAACTCTTTTCTCCATTGTATATTCTTGCCTTCTTTGTCATAGATTAATTGACCGTAAGTGCGTGGGTTTACTTCTGGTCTCTCTATTATGTTTCATTTATCTACTTGACTGTTTTTCTGCCAGTGCTTTATTTATTTATTTTTTTATTTAACACCTTTACTGGAGTATAACTGCTTTACAATATTGTGTTAGTTTCTGCTGTATAACAAAGTGAATCAGCTATATGTATACATATATCCCCATATCCCCTCCCTCTTGCATCTCCCTCCAACCCTCCCTATCCCACCCCACTAGGTGGCCACAAAGCACTGAGCTGATCTCCCTGTGCTATGCAGCTGCTTCCCACTAGCTATCTGTTTTACATTTGGTAGTGTATATATGTAATGCTACTCTCTCTCACTTCGTCCCAGCTTACCCTTCCCTCTCCCTATGTCCTCAAGTCCATTCTCTATGTCTGTGTCTTTATTCCCGTCCTGCCCGTAGGTTTATCAGAACCATTTTTTTCTTTTTCTTTTTTTTTTTTTAGATTCCATATATATGTGTTAGCATATGGTATTTGTTTTTATTTGTTTTTCTCTTTCTGACTTACTTCACTCTGTATGACAGATTCTGGGTCCATCCACCTCACTACAAATAACTCAATTTCATTTCTTTTTATGGCTGAGTAATATTCCATTGTATATATGTGCCACATCTTCTTTATACATTCATCTAATGATGGACACCTAGGTTGGTTCCATGTCCTGGTTATTGTAAATAGTGCTTCAATGAACATTGTGGGACATGACTCTTTTTGAATTATGGCTTTCTCAGGGTATATGCCCAGTAGTGGAATTTCTGGGTCATATGGTAGTTCTATTTTTAGTTTTTTAAGGAATCTCCGTACTGTTCTCCATAGTGGCTGTATCAATTTACATTCCCACCAACAGTGCAAGAGGGTTCCCTTTTCTCCACACCCTCTCCAGCATTTATTGTTTATAGATTTTTTAATGATGGCCATTCTGACCGGTGTGAGGTGATACTTCATTGTAGTTTTGATTTGCATTTCTCTAATGATTAGTGATGTTGAGCATCCTTTCATGTGTTTGTTGGCAGTCTATATATCTTCTTTGGAGAAATGTGTATTTGGGTCTTCTGCCCATTTTTGGATTGGGTTGTTTATTTTTTTGATATTGAGCTGCATGAGCTGCTTGCATATTTTGGAGATTAGTCTTTGTCAGTTGTTTTGTTTGCAAGTCTTTTCTCCCATTCTGAGGGTTGTCTTTTCATCTTGTTTATGGTTTCCTTTGCTGTGCAAAAGCTTTTAAGTTTCATTAGGTATCATTTGTTTATTTTTTTTATTTCCATTTCTCTAGGAGGTGGGTCAAAAAAGGATCTTTCTGTGATTTATGTCAAAGAGTGTTCTTCCTATGTTTCCCTCTAAGAGTTTTATAGTGTTTGGCCTTACATTTAGGTCTTTAATCCATTTTGAGTTTATTTTTGTATATGATGTGAGGGAGTGTTCTAATTTCATTCTTTTACATGTAGCTATCCGGTTTTCCCAGCAGTACTTGTTGAAGAAACTCTTTTCTCCATTGTATATTCTTGCCTTCTTTGTCATAGATTAGCTGACCATAAGTGCATGGGTTTATTTCTGGGCTCTCTATTATGTTTCATTTATCTACTTGTCTGTTTTTGTTTCAGTACTTTAGATTTCTTTCTTTTATGTCTAAAATTTTTGGATAGTTCTTCCCAAATCCACAGTATCTCCATCTTTCCCAACCTCCAAATTTAATTTTTTCTATACTCTCAAAACAAAATCTCTCTGTAAAAATTGGGAAATGTCATGACCATAGTAATGACAAAGTGAATAATTTACAAAAATTCTAAAAAAGAAAAAAACTCTATAAAATAGTGTCTTCTTATGACCCTTAAATATGTTTTAAGAAGTAAGTAAAACCCATGCTTTTATTATCATATTTTCTTTGGTACCAGGATGTCTCTTTATGGGCAGGGTTCTCATTTATCACTTAAGTAAGCTATTATGAAGCACAGCTTGGCCAAAAGTCCTAGAATGCTGAAGTCAGTGACCCGAGCTTCCTGAGGGACTAGTTAAGTAACTTCATATGATATGCCTAGAAACGCTAACAACAATATTACTTGATAAATCAGGGCAGGGCTGGAGATCCTCTTTTTGATAAGTATTACTGTAGGTCATATTGCAATAAGGATCTCCATTTAAATATGGTGTATTTAATACCATGTTTATCTCTACTATCTACCAAGACTCACTAAAGCTAGAGTAAGGAAATTTAAAAGATATGAAGCCAGAAGAATAAAGAAAAATGAAGATAAGAAAAAGAAAAGAAAGAGGAAATGAGAAAAAAGCAGGTAAAATGTCAACATTTTGGAAACTAGAAAGTAGACAGATGAGTAATAACTGATGTATAAAGCTGAACTTGAATTGTTACCAGGAGAAAAGCAAATAAAAAGTAAGGTATTTCCAACTACAGTGCACCTCCTCCTCTTACTGCTGCCACTGAAAAGTTGTGGAAGCACCAGCTCCACCTGCAGGTGGATGTTAGGAGCAGGGCTAAAAACTGGAGGATTGACTGAAATTTGATATAAGGAACAAATATACTAATTATAAAGAGTTCAAGATACCCATGCACACCCTATGTAGCCAGGCTAGTTCCTCACTCTGGCAGAAGACAGTTGATTCGCTTGGGACCATGCAGTCCATGGAGCTAGAGACATTGTAACAGAGAAGAGCAAACCTGACTCCATATTGAATCTATTCCTTTAGCTCTAACCTTTGTGCTCTGTTGCCTATGCTTAGTCAGCTAGCTCTGCACCTCTGTAAAAGAGTGTTGCCTGTAGCCTGAAATGTACATAATAGCCCTTTCTCAAGGCTCTGCCTCCCATGCTTGACCCTTAAAAGTATAACACTTTAAAGCTAAAAAGTTGCAGAATAGAAAATTTGAGGTTTACAGGAACACGGTGACCAGACCTACCTGGGCAGCTGCAAGAATAAAGGATTATCACATCTGCTCTGTGCAACAACCAGCCACACCCCCTTACCTTTTAGTATAAAAGGAGGCTGAATTCTAACATGGATAAGATTGTTCTTTGGGACACTAGTCAACCATCTTCGCAGTCTACTCGCTTTTCAAATAAAGTTGCTCTTCCTTGCCCCAACATTTGTGTTTCAATTTATTGACCTGTCATGCAGCGAGCAGTATGAGCTGGGATTCAGTAACAACATTACATACAGCTGAAAGTGGTGGTACGGGACTGAATTGAAGGCAAGTATAGAAATCTACATTCTCAAAAGTGAGACTTCTAAATCTACACCTGTCCACCACTAACTTCCATACGGCTTCCAAAACATGAGTGATAAATCCATAGGCAGAAGACCGGAGAATTTCTCTCTGAGGAAACTGACTAAATCAAGAAAAAAAGAGAAAAATAATATTGATATTCAGGGGCCTCCACTTGATCATGAAGAGATGAAGACCACCAGTTGGCAAGGCCTACAATACACAGGAATTCCTAGCAGCTTTTTAGGGGTCCTGTTGCTGGCTGCAGAGCTCCAGACAATTGCTCTCTGATTGTCCCTGAGATTTCTTAAACTGCTCTCGTCTGTTTAAATCATCCAGAGGAAATTCTGGTGTGCACGACTAAGAATCATGAAAATTACCATACAATGAAAAATAGAATGCTACCCAGACATTAAAATTATGAAGTTCACTGATGTGTCCTCATATACAAAGAGTTCCAAGGTATATTGTTAAACAACAAAAAAGAAAAGATGCAGAACAATGTGCAGTATTCAAAATAAATAAATATAAGAAGGGCCCTTAGGGTCACTGAAATATATTAACTTGATAGAATGCTGAAATATCGCCATATATGGGTAGTCAGATCGTCATTGTGGAAAGAACAAAACCTTAATATAAAGCAGACCTATGTTCAAACCCTAGTTTTGGCAGTGAATGACCATTAGGTCTTTGACAAATCTCTATCCTTACCTTCTCTGAACCTCAGTTTAGAAACATGTAAAATAATGGCAATATCTGGTGCCATCATTGTAAAAATTTAAAAAGATTGTGGTAAAGCTCTGAGTATAGTGCCTGGCCACTTTCAGGCTCTTAATAAGTGGTACCCACTTACCTAGTGATGCTCCCCCCTAGCTTACCACGTGGATGGGAAACCCTAAACCCTGCTTTGGTTCACATCGTGGGGTGTCCGAGGGAAGTGGAGGAAGGCTGGAACAGACAACGGACTGGTTGTCTATCCTGCATTAAAGCAGAGTGTGGATCATTGGCAATTACACTTTGGGCTGAGGAATCTTAGCATTATGAGAAAAGAAACTTGGCTGGCATCCCTTTTCTCCCATTTCCCTCATCCCCAAGGTCTGGCTCTAGAAATGGACACCCTAACCAGTGGAGTGGGTAGGCATGTGTGACTGGGAGAATGAGGACTGAATAGCTAAGCCATCAAGGCTTGAGGTTGTGAGAGGCTAGGTGTCACTTAGGATGGCAATGTAGTGGATACGCTGGGAAACCAGCAAGGAGTAGGCACCACCAAACCCCTCCCAGCCCCGTCACAGGTGTAGCACTGCCACATCAAGCCAACTGTTTGAGGCTCTACTTCACAGAGAGGTAGAATTAGGAGGAAAAATTCCTGTGAAATCTAGGCCTTAAAAGTTGTGCTTGGGAAAATGCTTTATACTATTAAGCGAAGGGGAAAAAAAAAAAAAGACTAAAATGCAGCGTGTGGAGATGCTTGTGTGTGTGTATGTGTGTATATGGCCATCCCTCAGTATCCCTGGGGGATGGATTCCAAGACCCTCTGTGGATACCAAAGTCCACAGAAGCTCAAATTCCTTCTATAGGATGATGTAGTATTTGCGTATAACCTATGCACATCCTCCTGTATACTTTAAATCATCTCTAGATTTCTTATAATATGTAGTATGATGTAAATGCTATATAAATAGTTGTCAGGCATGCAGCAAATTCAAGTTTTGCTTTTTGGAACTTTCTGGAATTTTAAAAAATATTTTCAATCGACGGTTGTTGGAATCTGTGTATATAAAACCTGCAGATAAGGAGAACTGACTGTGTGTGTGTGTTTGTGTCTGTAACTAAAGAAGACTAGAAGGGACTATACCAAAACGTCAGCAATAATTTACAGTTTAAAGGAAGATTTCAGAGAAATCCAAATCCTGGAAAAACAATATAACCATTTTAAAGGGTAAGAGTTAATAAACAAACCAACCCAAACCTCATATAATTCACTTCAGTTTTGGCCAGAAAAAAAAAAAAATCAAAGTGATCATCCTATCAACATGAAATAAATAATCCTAGGCTGTTAGTGTTCTTTTCATCTCCTTGCTCTAGAGGCATGCTGATTTGTGGGCTTTGGTTCTTTGTTTAGATAATGATCTTTAAGATTGTTTCTGGGTGTGGCTGAAGAAGCCAGCAGGGTAGTGAAAGCTGGAACTCCACAGCCCTGCAATTCTTATTTTAGTTTCTCCTTTGCACAGAAACCTGATACTCTGGGTTCAGTCTTTTCCTTTGAGTTGCAGGGCTCAAGTAGAAGAAAACAAAGAAATCTTTTCCTGATTAACATATTGAAATACACTTGGAGAAGTTAGGCTGTCATTATCTGCTTTTAACTTCCTCCTGGAAAGAGATACTGTTTGTGCTTAAGGATATTTCAGAGCAGCAAATAATTTTCAGTGTTATAAGCAGCATGTGGAAACAGGAATAACATCTTTAAGCGGTAACATCCTACTAGCTATAATTAAAATAACACTCCTTGAGCAAAATATAAAATAAAACGACACTCTTTTTGTGGGAGTTCCCTGGTGGTCCAGTGGTTAGGACTCAGTGCTTTCACTGCTGTGGTTCCGGGTTCAATCCCTGGTAGGGGAACTAAAATCCCACAAGTTATGCTGCATGGCCAAACAAAAACAAAAACAACCTCTTTTTTCCTTGCCCAGCTGAGCCAATGGTTTTCCATAACTGGAATGCCTGAATAAAACTGCTAATTAGAATGATAACAAGTCTTAAAAACTAATGTAAGTAGAAAGTATTTCTTGTTTTATAAATTTCACGTCAACCCTATGAGGTTTATAGTATCATTTGTTCAGTTTTACAGATGAGGAAACAGGCTTATGGAGATTAAATAGCTTGCCTAAAGCTATTCACATGTCAGGAAGTAAAAGAGCCAGAATGACAAATTAGGGCAGCCTGCCTGGGAAGCCCAGGCTCTTACCCAATGGATGACATGGCCTTGCTACAGCCAACCACCCAAAACGGCTTAAAGTGTCAGGTCACCTCTCCTTCCCAACTCTCAGTCTCCCAATCCCCTCCCTCCACTGTCTCCACTACTGCCTACTACACACTGACACTGATTTGCCAGGGCAAATCTAGAACTATTGAAAAGTTTGACTCTCCTGAGGTCAGAAGGACTGAGGTCAGAAAGAATGTGTACTTTAGAACAAGATTTTAAACAAGCCAGGAAGAACTTGCTCTTTAAAGTAATACCATAAATAAATCATTTCCAAGGCAATAGTTGTGTTTGTGTGTTTTTTTGTGTGTGTGCATGCATGCATATGCATGTTTATTTGGGCAAATTTGGATTTCTTTTTTTTTAAATTAATTATTTTTCTCTGTGTTGGGTCTTCTTTGCTGCCCGTGGGCTTTGTCTAGTTGCAGTAAGTGGGGGCTACTCTTTGTTGAAGTGCGCAGGCTCTAGAGCATAGGCTCAGTAGTTGTGGCACCTGGACTTAGCTGCTCTGTGGTATGGGGGATCTTCGTGGACCAGGGATCAAACCCATGTCCCCTGCATTGGCAGGTGGATTCTTAACCACTGCGCCACCAGGGAAGTCCCAAATTTGGATTTCTTTTTTTTTTTTTTTTGTGCTGTACGCAGGCCTCTCACTGTTGTGGCCTCTCCCGTTGCGGAGCACAGGCTCCGGACGCGCAGGCTCAGCGGCCATGGCTCATGGGCCCAGCCGCTCCGTGGCATGTGGGATCCTCCCGGACCGGGGCACGAACCCGTGTCCCCTGTGGACTCTCAACCACTGCGCCACCAGGGAAACCCCAAATTTGGATTTCTTGATATTCAGTTCGGATGTGTAGGTAGAACACACTCCTACAAAATACATTTCAGAATTGAGCAGTCAGGAAACATAGAATGAAAACAAGATTAAAGAACCATATTGGATTTATTATGAAATAGAGGTCATTTTATTTAAAAAGAGTAAGTAGATACTGAGGAACCCAACTGCGTATATGGAGGGCCAACTATAAATTATGCTTGGATTTTGACTCTGTGGAGGGTGGGCGTCCCTAACTCCTGCGTTGTTCAAGGAGCAACTACATTTGCCTTTTATTAATCAGTGTTGGGGTTTGCACATATTTTATATATTAAAGGAAATAGCATCTGAGAGTATTTTCAGCTCCATCAGGGCAGACATCAATGCAGGTCTGTTTCACAGACAAAACTATAATTCAAAACATTCATTCACCCCTATGATGATGAGCATCTTTTCATGTGCCTATTGGCCATCTGTATGTCTTCTTTGGGGAAATATCTATTTAGATCATCTGCCCATTTTTTGATTGGGTTGTTTGGTTTTTTTTTCTATTGAGTTGAATGAGCTGTATTTTGGAAATTAAGTCCTGTCCGTTGCATCATTTGCAAATATTTTCTCCCAGTCTGTAGGTTGTCTTTTCATTTTGTTTATGGTTTCCTTTGCTATACAGAAGCTTGTAAGTGTGATTAGGTCCCCTTTGTTTATTTTTGCTTTTATTTGTATTTCCTTGGGAGACTGACCTAATAAAACATTCGTTCAATTTATGTCAGAGAATGTTTTGCCTATGTTCTCTTCTAGGAGCTTTATGGTGTTATGTCTTATATTTAAGTCTTTAAGCCATTTTGAGTTTATTTTTGTGTATGGTGTGAGGGTGTGCTCTAACTTCATTGGTTTACATGTGGCTGTTCAACTTTTCCAACACCACTTGTTGAAGAGACTGTCTTTTCCCTTTTTTTGAAGATTAATTGTCCATAGGTGTGTGGGTTTAATTCTGGGCTCTCTATTCTGTTCCATTGATCCATGTCTGTTTTTGTGCTGATATATGCTGTTTTGATTACTGTAGCTTTGTAGTATTATCTGAAGTCTGGGAGGGTTATTCCTCCTGCTTTCTTCCTTCTTTTTCCTAAGGATTGCTTTGGCAATTCTGAGTCTTTTATGGTTCCATATAAATTTTAGGATTATTTGTTCTAGTTCTGTGAAAAATGCCATGGGTAATTTGATAAGGATCACATTAAATCTGTAGATTGCTTTGGGTAGTATGGCCATTCTAACAATATTAATTCTTCCAATCCAAGAGCATGGGAATATATCTTTTTACATTAATGTTTTTATTTTCTTCAGATATATACCCAGGAGTGGAATTGCTGGATCTTATGGTAGTTCTATTTTTAGTTTTTTGAGGACACTCCATACTGTTTCCACAGTGCCTACACCAATTTATATTCCTACCAACAGTTACAAGGGTTCCCTCTTCTCCACATCCTTGTCAACATTTGTTATTTGAGGTCTTTTTGATGATAGCCATCTGACAGGTGTGAAGTGATATATCACTGTAGTTTTGATTTGCATTTCTGTGATAATTACTGATGTTGAGCACATTTTCATGTGTCTGCTGGCCATTTATATGTCTTCTTTGGAAAAATGTCTACTCAGGTCTTCTGCCCATTTTTTAATCAGGTTTTCTTTTATATATATTGAGCTGTATGAGCTGTTTATATATTTTGGGTATGAATCCCTTATTGGTCATAACATTTGCAAATATTTTCTCCCATTCAGTAAGTTGTCTTTTCATTTTGTCAGTGGTTTCCATTGCTGTGCAAAAGCTTTTAAGTTTAATTAGGTCCCATTTGTTTATTTTTGCTTTTGTTTCTTTTGCCTTAGGAAACAGATCGAAAAAATATCGCTATGGTTTATGGCAAAGAGTGCTCTGCCAATGTTTTCTTCTAGGATTATGATTTCCAGTCTCACATTTAGATTTTTAATCCATCTTGAGTTTATTTTTGTGTATAGTGTGAGAAAATGTTCTAACATTACATGTAGCTGTCCAGTTTTCACAGCACCACTTATTGAAGAGACTGTCTTTTCTCCATTGTATATTCTTGCCTCCTTTGTCATAGATTAATTGACCATGAGTGTATGGGTGTATTTCTGGGCTCTCTATTATGTTCCATTAATCTATGTGCCTGTTTCTGTGCTAGTACCATACTGTTTTGATGACTGTAGTGTTGTAGTATAGTCTGAAGTCTGGGAGCATTACACCTCCAGCTCTGTTCTTTTTCTCAAGGTTGTTTTGGCTATTTGGGTTTTTTTTTTTTTTCAGTTTCCATAAAAAATTTTAAATTATTTGTTCTAGTTCTGTGAAAAATGCTATTGGTATTTTAATAGGGATTGCATTGACTGTAGATTGCCTTGGATAGTATGACCACTTTAACAATATTAATCAATATTAATTCTTCCAATCAATGAACATGGTATATTTTTCCATTTGCTTATGTCATCTTCAATTTCTTTCATCAGTGCCTTATAGTTTCTCAGGTACAGGTCTTTTACCTCCTTAGGAAAGTTTATTCCTAGGTATTTTATTCTATTTGATGCAGTTGTAAATGGGATAATTTTCTTAATTTCTCTTTCTGGTAGTTCATTGCAAATGTGTAGACATGTAACGGATTCCTCTTTATTAATTTTGTATCCTGCAACTTTACCGAATTCATTGATAAGCTCAAGTAGCTTTTATTAGCATCTTCAGAATTGTCTATGTAAAATATCAGGTCATCTGCAAACAGTGACAGTTTTACTTCTGCCTTTCCAATTTGGATTCCTTTTATTTATTTATTTCTTTTCTGATGTCTATGGCTAGGACTTCCAATACTGTGTTGAATAAAAGTGGCAAGGAAGGACATCTTGTCTTATTCCTGATCTTAGATGAAATGCTTTCAGCTTTTCACTGTTGAGTATGTTGTTAGCTGCAGCTTATCATATATGGCCTGTATTGTGTTGAGATATATTCTCTCTATATTCACTTTGTGGAGAATTTTTATCATATATGGATGTTGAATGTTGTCAGAAGCTTTTTCTGCATCTATTGAGATGATCATATGATTGTTATTCTTTAATTTGTTAATGTGATGTATCACATTGATTGATTTGTGGATATTTAATCATCCTTGAATCCCTGGGATAAATCCCACTTGATCATGGTGTATGATCCTTTTAATGTATGGTTGAATTCAGTTTGCTGATACTTTATTGAGGATTTTTGCATCTATGTTCATCACTGATATTGGCCTATGATTTTCTTTTTTGTGTGATATCTTTGTCTGATTTTGGTATCCCAGTGATGCTGGCCTTGTGAAATGAGTTTGGAAGTGTTCCTTCCTCTGCAATTTTTTGGAATAGTTTGGGAAGGATAAGTGTTAATTCTTCTCCAATTGTTTGGTAGAAATCACCTGTGACACCATCTGGTCCTGGAATTTGGTTCATCAGGAGTTTTTTAAAACTACTGATTCAATTTCATTACTGGTAACTGGGCTGTTCATATTTTATATTTCTTCCTGGTTCAGTCTTGGGAGTTTGTACACTTTTAGGAATTTGTCCATTTCTAAGTTGTCCACTTTATTGGCATAGAGTAGTTCATAGTAGTCTCTTATGATCTTTTGTATTTCTGTGGTATCGGTGTAACTTCTTTTTCATGTCTGATTTTATTGACTTGGATCCTCTCTCTTTTGTTTCTTGATGAGTTTGGCTAAAGGTTTATCAATTTTGTTTATCTTTTCAAAGAACCAGCTCTTAGTTTCATTGATCTTTTCTGTTGATTTTTTAGTCTCTATTTCATTTGTTTCTGCTCTGACCTTTATGATTTCTTTCCTTCTACTAACTTTGGGCTTTGTTCTCCTTTTTCTAGTTCCTTTAGGTGTAAAGTTAGGTTGTTTATTTGAGATTTTTCTTGTTTCCTGAAGTCAGCTTGTACTGCTCTAAACTTCCCTCTTAGAATTGCTTTTTCTGTGTCACGTAGCTTTTGCATCATTGTGTTTTCAGTTTCATTTGTCTCCAGGTATTTATTTACTTCCTTTTTGATTTTTTCAGTGATCCATTGGTTGTTTAGTGGCATATTGTTTAGCTTTCATGTGTTTGTATTTTCTGAATTTTTTCTTCTAATTGATTTCTGGTCTCATAGTGTTGTGGTTGGAAAAAATGCTTGATATGATTTCAAGTTTCTTAAATTTACTGAGGTTTGTTTTGTGGCATAGCATGTATAGCATGTGATCTATCCTGGTGAATGATTCATGTGCACTTGAGAAGAATGTATATTCTGCTGCTTTTGGATGGAATGTTCTATATATATATATCTATCTATTAATCCATTTGGCCTAATGTGTCATTTAAGACCAGTGTATTCTTATTGATTTTCTGTCTGGGTGATCTGTCCATTGATGTAAGTTGGGTTATTGTTATTAACACACTACTATTATTGTGTTACTGTCAGTTTCTCCCTTTATGTCTGTTAATATTTGCTTTGTGTATTTAGGTGTTTCTATGTTGGGTGCATATGTATTTACAATTGTTATATCTTCTTCTTGGATTGATCCCTTGATTATATCATTATGTAATGTCACACTTTTTCTCTTGTAATGGTCTTAAAGTCTATTTTGTCTGATTCAAGTATTGCTACCCTGGCTTTCTTTTGATTTCCATTTGCATTGAATACCTTTTTCCATCCCTTCACTTTCAGTCTGTGTGTGTCTTTAGATTTAAAGTGAGTCTCTTATAAGCAGCATATATACAGGCCTTGTTTTTGTATCCATTCAGTCACTCTATGTCTTTTGGTTGGAACATTTAGTCTATTTACACTGAAAGTACCTATTGATACATATGTTCTTATTGCTATTTTGTTAATTGTTTGGGGGTTGTTTTTGTAGTTCGTTTTTGTTCCTTTTTCTTCTGTTCTTGTATGATTTGATGACTATCTTTAGTGTTATGCCTGGATTCTTTTCTTGTTTTTGTGTGTGTATCTATTATTGATTTTTGGCTTGTGTTTACCATGAGATTTATACACAGATATAAAAAAATCACAGATATTTATATCTATCTGTCTATCCATCTAGCTATCTATCTACATATGTATGATTGTTATAACAATCATATCTATATATAGCTCTGTGATTTTTTTAAGTTGATAAACTTTTAATTTCAAACGCATTTTATGAAAACTGTGTTTATACTCTCCTCTCCTCACAATTACTGTTTTTGACAATATATTTTACATCTAATTGTTTTGTGTATCCCTTATCTGCTTATCCTGGATATAGATGATTTTACTACTTTTGTCTGCTAACCTTCCTACTACCTTTGTATGTGGTTGATTTTCTAACTTTACTGTATATTTGCCTTTACTGATGAGCTTTTTCATTTGTAATTTTCATGTTTCTCATGGCCTTTACTTTTTGCTTAGAGAAATCCCTTTAACATTGCTCATAAACTCATTTGGTGGTGCCAAACTCTTTTAGATTTCATTTGTTTGTTGCTCTCTCCATGAAATCTGAACAAGAGACTTGCTGTGTAGAATATTCTTTGTTGTAGGTTTTTCTCTTCCATCACTTTATGTATATTGTGACACTCCTTTCTGCACTTCAGAGTTTCTGCTGAAAAGTCAGCTAATAGCCTTGTGGGAATTCCTTTTTATACAACTTACTGCTTCTCTTTGTTGTTTTTAATAGTCTCTCTTCATCTTTAATTTTTGCCATTTTAGTTGCTATGTATCTTGGCATGTTCCTCTTTGGGTTGATCCTGTATGGGACTCTGTACTTTCTGAACTTGGAAATCTGTTTCCTTTCCCAGGTTTGGGAAGTTTTCAGCCCTTATGTCTAATATGTTCTCTGCCCCTTTCTCTCTTTCTTCTGGGACTCTTATAATGTGAATGTTAGTATGCTTGATGTTGTCGCAGAGTTCTCTTAAACTGTCCTCATTTGTTTTTATTCTTTTTTCGTTTTTCTGTTCACCTTCAGTGATTTCCACTGTCTTCCAGCTTGCGGATCCATTCCTCTGTATCATTTAATCTACTGTTGATTGCTTCTAGTGTATTTTTCATTTCAATTACTGTATTCTTCATCTCTGTTTGGTTCTTCTTTATATTTTCCAACTATTTGTTTAAAACTTCTAACTTCTTGCTCTGTGTATCCTCTGGAGTTCTTTGATCATCTTTACCCTGAACTCTTTCTTGGGTAGATTGTCTATCTCCACTTCACTTAGTTCCCTTCATTTGGAATATTCCTTTGTTGACTCATTTTGCCTAACTTACTGTTATTTTCTTTTCTATATATGCAGTAGGTTGGTTACATTGTCCTGCCTTGGAGAAGTGGCCTTTTGTAGGAGATGTCCTGTGCATCTCAGCAGTGCACTGCCCTCTGGTCATCAGAGTTATATGTTATAGGTGCCCCCTCTTTGGGCTGTGTGGATCCTTCTGTTGTGGTGGACTGACAATTGTGTTTGGTTTGGTAGGCTTGGTTGGCCCCTGGTCTGGTTGGTTGCCAGGGCATGCCTCATGTGGAGCCTTCCAGCTGCTGGCTGATGTGCCAATTTGGGGTCCAGGAGATCCCAGGGCTGGTGTCTGCCCACCAGAATGTAAAATCAGACCTGCGTCTAGTGCCAGCCCACTGGCAGAGCCAGGTCCTGGGGTCTGGTTGCAGGGCCCAGGGGTCCTAGAGCTGGTGTTGGACCACTGATGGGGGGTGTCAGCTCCTGATGCAGCTGGCTGTAGGGTCCAGGGTATCCTGAAACTTGTTTTGGCCTTCTTGTAGGTGGGGTCAGGGCCCAGCCAGTCCCGGGGCAGGTGTTGGCCTGCTGACTGGTGGGCTGGGTCTGTGGGCTGTGGAGCTGTTGTTGTCCTGGAGCTGGTGTCTGCCTGCTGGTGGGTTAGGCTGGTCCCAAGGCTAGGCATGCTTCATGGTGGTTGGGGCTTGGTATTTTGGGGTTGATACCTGCCCACTGGTGGATGGAGCTGGGTCATAGGGTTTCTGGCTGCAGGGCCCTAGGGGTCCGGAGTCTAGTGCCTGCACACTAGTGTGTGGGACCAGGTCCTGGACTCTCTGGTGGGCAGGGCTGTGCCCAGGGGAAGCTGTGGGCTGAGGGAGTTTTAAGGCAGGCTCTCTTCTGGTGGATGGGGCTGTGTGCCTGCCCAGTTAGTTGCTTGGCCTGAGGTGCCCCAGTACTGGTGCCTACAGGTGGTAGGCAGGGGAGTGGGGCTGGGTCCCAAGGTCAGTACGCTAAAGGGAGAATTCCAGAATGGTGCTTGCCAGCCCCAGTGTCCATGTGGTAGAACAAACTCCCAATAATGGCTTCTACCAGTGTCTGTGTCCCCAGGTTAAGCTCCAGTTGCCTCCTGCTGCTCTTAGAGACTCACCAAGATTAGCATGTAGGTCTGACCCAGGCTGTTATCAAATTACTGCTTCTGCCCTGGGTCCCAGAGCATGAGATTTTGTGCGTGCCCTTAAGAGTGGAGTTTCTATGTCCCACAGCCCTCTGGGTCTTTCAAAAGTAAGCCCCGCTGGCCTTCAAAGCCAAGCGTTCTGAGGTTCATCTACTTGGCGCAGGACCCTTGGGCTCGGTAACCTGATGTGGAGTTAGACCCATCACTCCTTAGAAGGAACCTCTGCAGTTGTAGTCATTCTCCTGTTTGTGGGTCACCCACCTGGCAGTATGGGACTTGACTATACCTCAACTCTGCTCTGCCCATCCCACTTGTCTTGGGGTTCCTTCTTTTTTTTTTTTTTTTTTTTTTGCAGTACGCGGGCCTCTCACTGCTGTGGCCTCTCCCGTTGCGGAGCACAGGCTCCGGATGCGCAGGCTCAGCGGCCATGGCTCACGGGCCCTGCCACTCCGCGGCATGTGGGATCTTCCCGGACCGGGGCACGAACCCGTGTCCCCTGCATCGGCAGGCGGACTCTCAACCACTGCGCCACCAGGGAAGCCCTGGGGTTCCTTCTTTATATCTTTAGTTGTAGACAGTCTTTTCTGGCAGGTTCCAATCTTCTTCACTGATGATTGTTCTGTGAATAGTTGTAATTTTGCTGTGCCCATGAGAAGAGGTGCACTTAGGGTCTTTCTATGCTGCCATCTTGGCTGATCCTCTGCAATCACATTTCTTTCTGATTAGATTTTTAAAATAGTTTTATAGATAAGGAAAAGGGTCTGAAATTAGTATAGTATATAGAGAGTGAGAAAGTGGGTAACCCAGTAGACAATTAGGTTACCTCAAGACTTAAACCGGATGCTTAAAACTAAAAACGAAAGGCTCTGGAGGGACTTCAAATAGTTATTTACTTGATTTAAATAAATTCGAAAATGTCAGAAATGACCGTAATTTTCAATTAGATAGATTTAGCCAGTGAATACTCAAATTCACTATGAAACCAGACAGCTGCAAGTCACCCAGATTCAAATTACAGCACAAATAAAATTTCATTCTATGTTAGCTGCATCTCCATGCTCCTTTGCCTGGGGAATGTGGGCATCCTTGCACATAGCATCAGAGTACTCAGGAAATGTGGTTTATAAATATCTCTAGGTGAGTTCAAATGGAACAGCCTTTCAGATGCACCATTTTGCACCATTTCTCATTTTGTACCATGAATTACTGGGTTGTATTAATTTGAATTGCCAACTCCAAAAAAAATGACCTGAATTCATAGTCTGGTATAGTTGCCAGATAAAATACAGGATGCCTAGTTAAATTTCAATTTCAGATAAACAGTGAATATTTATTTTTAGTATAAGTATGTTCCAAATACTGCATGGGACATACTTATACTAAAAAAAATTATTTTTTAACTGAAATTCAAATGGGCATCCTTTATTTTTATTTGCTAAATCTGGCCACCCTACCTTCTGCTCATAATAAAAACATAAAATTTCCCTTTAACCACTGCTCCCGTATCCATTCATGGGTGAGGGGAGGAGAGAATACTAGTTTAAGAGGTGATGGAAAATATTTACTATTTGTCCTGGCTTTGAGCAGAGAGAAAAGAAATAGAGAAGGAAAAAAGTAAAGAATACCTACATGACTGACAGTTTTGCCACATTAGGACAGTCAGCTATTTTCTAATATTAACTAAAATCTGCTCAACGAAGACTATTGGGCCCTTCAGAAACTTCAACTTCCCTGCAATGGTTGAGAAGAACAAAAATGAGAAAAGGCAGCAGGAGACCATGGAATGGATAAGATGTTAGGATTTTCTGAGAGGCTGAGCCTGCAAGGTGGACACAGTGTAAGGAGACAGCTGACACAGGTTAAGACGTTGGCTTTCAAAGTTTCATCCCGTGGAATATATTGCAGAGTGAGAAAGGGCTTGATGTTTCTTAACTGCTGAAATGGAATAATGGCTTCCCCCCACCCCCTTAACCTTTTTTTATATAAACTCTGGAACAGACTGACAGAGTTCAAATCTCAGCTCCATTACTTAACCATGTAGTTTTGGGTGAGTTACATAACACTTCTCTATATTTTATTTGGGGATAGTAGACCTTCAGAGTGTGGAAAATTCAGTAAGTATATAAAAGACACGTAACAGAGCCTGGTATGCAATGAGGATTAAATAATTGCACAGAAACTCTGGATTTTCAAATGCATCCTGTAGAGTAGTGTGAAGGAACTTGGATTTTTAGGGTCCTAGTAGTCTTGATTTGACTACCAGCTCTATGACTTCAGACAAAATTATGTAAGCTTCCTAAGTCAGTTTCCTCATTAGTGAGAAGAGGTATAATAACAGTACTTCAATCATATAGTTATTGAGAATTTCAACTGAAATAATGCATGCTATTATTAAAAGCTCATAAATGTTAGCTACTGTTTTTGTTGAATGTTTTTCTTGTTTGGCTTCCATATTGCTGTAACATTCTGATTCTCTTCTTACCTCTCCGTCCTTTCTTTGCTTGTTGTTGTCTTGGATTCTTTCTCTTTGCCCTGCCTCACTCAATCAACATTTTGCATGTATTCTCTGAGGGAGTCTTTCCAGTCTCTCTGCTCCAGCCCACACCTATATGCTGTCAATTCCTAAGTCTTTTATCTTCAATCTTTTTCCCTCCACTTATACCACACTCATATACAATTTCTACTACCCTAATGTTTTACTTCAGAGTATTACTATCATCTCAAAATGTGCATGTCCAAAATAAAATTCTCAGTTCCCACCCACCACTAATTTCCATTGGGATTAGGGAGGAAGTAGCAGCTTTTTCCAATTTCCCTGTTTTTGGTGAACATGACCATTCTCTTGTCGTCCCCAATGTCAAGACCTTGTAGTCATCCTTGACACATCTATTCCTATCATCCTTCATATCCAGTCAATCACCAAAGCACTAAGCAACCTCCCAAATACCAGGAAAAGAGAAGTAAAAATCCTTGAAAAACAAAAACAAAACTAACTTACAAAGACACATCTTATAGGAAAACAAAATTAGTTATTATTTAAAATTACCCTCCTGCTCCATACACACACTTCCAACCACCCTTCCCAGGAGGATGAATATTGGTTGGTAATTGAAATATCTTTTGCTTGTCATCTTCAGGATAAATGCTTTTGCATATTTGAAATAGTAGGAGTAGGAAGGACAACTGAGACAGCTGGGACAGAGCTAAGTTGTACTGTATGAAAAGGAGGAGAGATGAGGGGGTCAAGAAGGTGATGATGGGGAGGTAGAGACGCTGCAAGGGAAGGCTAAGGAGACCACTTCAGCAGCACGTAGCTGAAGATGAACTGCAGGAGAAAACAGAAGTAGTGCTGACAAACTCTTCCATTAAGCGTGGGACCTGGTTTGGTCCCGGCTGTACCACTGTGATGGTTAATTTTATGTGTCAGCTTGACTGGGATAAGGAATGCCCAGACAGCTGGTAAAACATTATTTCTTGGTGTGTTTGTGAGGGTGTTTCCAGAAGAGATTAGCATTTGAATCTGTAGACTGAGTAAAGGTTGCCCTCACCAATGTGGGTAGCATCATTCAATCCTTTGAAGGCCTAATAGAAAGAAGTAGTGGAGGACGAGTGAATTTGTTCTCTTGCTTGAGCTAGGGCATCCATCTTCTCCTACCCTTGGACATCCACACTCCTGGTTCTTGGGCCTTCAGACTCAGATGGGGATTTACACCATTGGCTTCCCTGGTTCTCAGGCCTTTGGGTTTGTACTGGAACTACATCACCCAGCTTCCCTAAGCTTCCAGCTTGCAGACAGCAAATAGACAGTAGGACTTCTCTATCAGACAAAATTCACTTACATTGCCATGAACAAGAACCATATGCATGGTTATCAGTTTTCCACAGATTAACTTTCATCCCTACAGAGTTGTAAAATAGCCTAATTAGATCAAAGGCAATTGCTATAGACTGAATGTTTGTGTCCCCCACCACCACCCAACAAATTCAAATACTGAACCCCTACCTCCCATGTGATGGTATTAGGCAGTGGGGCCTTTGGGAGGTAATTAGGATGAGATGAGGGTGGAGTCTTTATGAATTGGATTAGTGACATTACAAGAGTCATGTGAGAGCTGGTTTTCTCTCTCTGCTCTCTATTATGTGAGAATACAAGGAGAAGTCAGCAGTCTACAACATGAAAGAGGGCCCTCACAAGAACTCAACCATGCTGGCACCCTGATCTTGGATGTCCAGCCTCCAAAACTACAAGAAGTAAACTTCTGTTTATAAGTCACCTGGTCTATGGTATTTTTGTCATGGCGGCCTGATCTAAGACAACAAAGGTGCATCCCTCTTTAGTATCAGATAATCCTCAGCAGGACTGCTAGGTAATGCCTAACGCCTACTGCAAGGACAGCCAGGGACCCTTTTGCTCATTACTGAAGCTTTGTCAATTTTTCCTGACATTGCTATATTAACAATTTTCTTGGTGTTTTGAAGCACTTATAAACCTCTTTTCTAGTATATGTCAATGATTGCATAGTTTTGAGTAATTTCTTTAATCTATATTTATGCAGAGTGATACTATTCATGCATTCTCTTGACTGGATTGCCAAATGACAAGGTTGTCTAAATTTGCTCCGCAAGTAAGCTAATTGAAAGTCTTGCCTTATAAAAAACTCAGTGTCCTTGCACTGGATTTTTAAATCAATAAAATGTTTTCATTGCACCACTAATTCCTCCTCAAACATACTGGAAATAACTTGGCAGAACCAGTTAGTAAGTCATTTTGGCATTTGTTCCCTGAACACAGCAGTACAGTATTTACCGTCTGAGTGGTATGTTGCTGAAGCCAGGTTTGTTGAGAAAAAAACACACACTGCAGTATTAGGTCCTTCTTAAGCATATTAGGTTAACAACCTCTTCTGGTCCACCCAAAGATACTCTAATCGATTTCCTGCTTTAGGCTCTTCCCAACTTCCTGGGGGGCACAGTGAAGGCCACAGCCCCTTCCCACTCCCATACATCAACCCATACCAGTTAAATGCAGAAAATGCATCAGATACTAAATGATCAAGGCACAAATTATTGTTGTTAAGAAGATGGATGAGATTGATTTATGTCCATGATAATTTAGGATATTAATATTAATTCGGGGAGCAAATCAATTAAATCTCTTAATATATGATAAATATATTTTTTCTAAATCAAACTGTGAGAAAAGAGGAGCAACAGACAATAGGCATTACTAGAAATACATCTAATTTTAAAAGCCTTTTGTAATATGCGGGAATAAAATAGATTCACTACTGAAATAATCTTTTTTTTTTTTTTTTTTTGGGGTGGGGTACGCGGGCCTCTCACTGTTGTGGCCTCTCCCGTCGCAGAGCACAGGCTCTGGACGCGCAGGCTCAGCAGCCATGGCTCACAGGCCTAGCCGCTCTGAGGCATGTGGGATCTTCCCGGACCGGGGCACGAACCTGTGTCCTCTGCATCGGCAGGCGGACTCTCAACCCCTGCGCCACCAGGGAAGCCCTGAAATAATCTTTTAAGCATGCTTGCTGACGATATTTTCCAAACCAAAAATTAGGCTTCATAAAGTCTAGCAAAATGTATCTTTTGTTTTTGTTTTTTGCTATGAGAATATAAAGACATGGGAAAGTTTTGTAGATTTTTAAAAACCATTGTCATACATGGTTATATATTTAATAAATACACTTACTGAAAAAAATACATATAATTGGGACGATCTGGAAAAATCCAAGATGTGTAATCTTCCTGACCAACAATAGTCAATCTTTAAAGTGCTGTATTTCATTGACTCAATTAAACCATCATCTAAAAATCTCACCATTATTTTATGTACTGCTAAGAAAAATAAAATGGCCAATTAAAATATAAAACAATGTTTTCTTATTACTTATTATTCTTATCAACTGTAAGACACACTATGATTTCAGAGAGGTTAAAATGTAAATTAAAAAGGGTGTCTTAGAAAAGATATGGTATTTGATATGGCTTCAACAGACATGAATCGTTTAGCTTTTATTTCTCTGATCAGTAAGGCTTTTTTCACAAAGAGATCTTATGGCTATTATTGCGTCTTATAAGGAAATGATTCCATTGTAAAAGTATAAGTATACAAGAGTTTGTAAAATAAAACATAAGTGGGAAAGGTGAGCTATGGCAACGGTGGCACCCAGTGGCTGGCGCCCTCACAGTGATGGTGCAAGCTGTGGTGGTCTGTGCCAGTGGGTCTAGCAATGTGGGCCCTAGTTGGCTGGTATGGGTATGGCTTTGAGTATGGTCCTTGCTGCTGCTGGGCATCCTTTGTTTCTGCCAGTTTTCTATGCTGGGTCCTCCAGCTTTCCAAAGAGTTCTGTGAGCTTCTTATTAACCTTTCAATAAATTCTTTGCCTAAGTCAGCCAGACTTGCATCTAAGGACCTTGACTGATACTTCTGGATTTCAGCCATTTGTTGAACAGAGATAATTGATATAATTTGAAGCAAATCAGTGATTTACTCTTCTAAGGACAGTTACCAATCTCTTCCACTTCTCTAAATGACCATCTCCAAAAAAGATATAAATCCAGCTATATTCAACATTTAAAAAATAGTTGAATCATGCAGTATCAAAAGCACACATACACCCATTCTTTTAGAATATAACTTACAAAGTCCTAAAAGGAATAGGGACTTCCCTGGTGGTGCAGTGGTTAAGAAACCACCTGCCAATGCAGGGGACACGGGTTCAAGCCCTGGTCTGGGAAGATCCCACATGCCGCAGAGCAGCTAAGCCCAACTAAGTCCACAACTACTGAGCCTGTGCTCTAGAGCCCAGAAGCCACAACTACTGAGTCTGCATGCCTAGAGACTGTGCTCTGCAACAAGAGAAGCCACCACAATGAGAAGCCCACACACCGCAACGAAGAGTAGCCCCCACTCACCGCAACTAGAGAAAGCCCGCACGCAGCAACAGAGACCCAATGCAGCCAAAAATAAATAAATAAATAAATAAGGAATATACTACCTATTTTACAAAGGAATTAAATCACCAAAATATAATTTGCTCAGATTTACTATGATTCAGTGGAGAAGCTAGAAATGGAAGGAATTCTGTAGTCATCATAAATATGCAAACTACATGGTAGTAAATTGATTCTAGTTCTTACTACTGCTGAAGGATAAAGCAAATATTAATTAATTTGATAGGCTGATGATTTCTTTGCAATTATTTGCAGAGTTTCCCTACCTCATTTCATAATTTCTATGCACTTTACCAAAGCAATGTCAGCATGTCCCTTTTTCTTCAAAGTCTTCTGGGGTGTTGCAGCTTTAGTGAGTTTAGAAGCTGAATATTGCTCTCCTTGAGACATGCAGCTTTTAATAATATATTGATAAATGGTAATAATAGGTAACACCTGTATAGTGCTTCATTAGGCCCAAGCATTGTTCTAAGTACTTTACGTATATTAACCAATTCAATCTTCATAAGAATTCTGGGAGGAAAATAGTATCTCCCTTATCCTCATTTTTTTTTTTTTTTTTTTTTTTTTTGCGGTACGCGGGCCTCCCACTGCCACGGCCCCTCCTGCCGCTCCGCGGCATGCGGGACCCTCCCGCACCGGGGCACGAACCCACATCCCTCCCCCGCATCGGCAGGCAGACCCGCAACCACTGCGCCACCAGGGAAGCCCACATTTATCCTCATTTTATGCATGAGGACACTGAGGCACAGAGGGGTTAAGTTACCTGACTGGTGACACGGGCCAGTAGGTGGCAGAGCTGGGACTTGAATTCAGGCAGGTTTGCTGATGAATTCCTGTGCTTAATTGTTATAACAAGTTGTCTTCTCTTAGAATTTACTTGTTTTTGCTACTACTTACTTGCAGTACATAGTGAACCTGACAGAATTTAAAATACAAAAAACCTGGGTTTCAATTCCAAATTTCCTTGGCAAACCTGGGTAGTTTACAGGCTGAACCTCATATTTTTTTCCATGTAAAATAAGAATAGGGCTTCCCTGGTGGCGCAGTGGTTGAGAGTCCGCCTTCCGATGCAGGGGACACGGGTTCGTGCCCCGGTCCGGGAGGATCCCACATGCCGCGGAGCGGCTGGGCCCGTGAGCCATGGCCGCTGAGCCTGTGTGTCCGGAGCCTGTGCTCTGCAATGGGAGAGGCCACAGCAGTGAGAGGCCCACGTACCGCAAAAAAAAAAAAAAAAAAAAAAAAGAATAATAATATTTGTCTTGCCTACTTCATAGGTTGTTGACTAGAATAAATAAAATCATGTGAAAATGCTTTTTAAAGTGTTACATAAAGAGTTATTACTTAAACTTTGGGCACTTCAGTTAGGATGTACCTTCAGCTGTGTGTGATCAAATGTTCTATAAATTTAATTGGGTCACACCTAGAAGATGGCGGAGCTATGACTTGAAACCAGGGTCGCCCGTATATAAAACCGTGCTTCTTACTATATCACTGTACTTGCTCCTCTGATAGTCAGATGTAATTGATGGTACACTGTTGTTTTCCTGTGCAGTTTCATTGAAAATAAGAATGTAAACATAAATTGTCCTTCAATAATTTACCACAAAATGTTTCTCTGGTTGGCCTAAATCATAAATTTCTATCTCTGACTTACAGATGGAACTGGATGGAGGGCAACAGAGGAAGATAGGTCAAGCGACAAAAACTATAATGCGGGTGTCCAAGCAACCAGAAACGCTTGGCTGAGGAAGATTTCTTCTTTCCCTGGCAGGCTGGGGACATTCCAGTTGAGCGCCTTTGAGCCTCTGATGTGGAAAGCAGCTCAAATCCCCACACAAGAGGGGAATGTTTATCACTCTGGGAACATTTTGAGGGTACTCAGGGAAGAGGGTGATAAGGGGTCTCTCCATCTCATAAGCTTACTACTTCGGGCAAGGTCCCTCCATCTTTGGGCAAAAGCGGAGGTAAAAAAAAAAATCTAATAAAAATCATATAAATAGTTAGGACTTTCTCTTTCCTCTTTAGCAAATGCCTTGCTAAGAGTTACAAATCATTTCAATATCACTAAAGTAGAAAATCTATAAATCAACCAAGAAATGTTGGCCGAGTGTCTCCTGTGATTAGCCTATGCATGTGCTTTGAGTTTACATGGTGCCCTTTAGCAGATTAAATTCTTTTTTTTTTTTTTTTATTTATTTATTTATGGCTGTGTTGGCTCTTCATTTCTGTGCGAGGCTTTCTCCAGTTGCGGCAAGTGGGGGCCACTTCTCATCGCGGTGCGCGGGCCTCTCACTATCGCGGCCTCTCTTGTTGCGGAGCACAGGCTCCAGACGCGCAGGCTCAGTAATTATGGCTCACGGGGCTAGTTGCTGCACGGTATGTGGGATCTTCCCAGACCAGGGCTCGAACCCGTGTCCCCTGCATTGGCAGGCAGATTCTCAACCACTGCGCCACCAGGGAAGCCCTAGCAGATTAAATTCTTATAAACCTAACAGGTGAGGCCTTAGAAACCATTACGTGCCAGATTTTGTGTCATCGAACATAAATGTAATAAACTTTGAGAACGTAAGCTCTCTGAATGAAGAAAAATGAAAGATAAAAATGAAAAAGAAAAGAAGACGTTAAAAAAGTTTGAGACTATAGGGCTCAGTAAGGCCAGTTCTGGTTGACTATATCATAATATACCTTAAGTAAACTGCACCAGTCATTACTGTAACCCTGTTTTAATACATCTTAAAATCAATCTTTCTCCTTTTCACATAAAGTGAAAACAAAGACACGTGAGTACCTTTCTAAGACTAATATAGACCTTTTTAGTTAAAAAAAATACAAATACTATATATCTTTCCCTGGTTATGCTATACCTCTGCCATTCATTCATTCCTTCGTTCATTTTTTCAACAAAAGTGTTGACTGTATGAGAGTGGGGACCAGCCCTGTGGCAAGGGATTGGGCTGTGAAGATGAATAAACAGTGGTTCCGTCTGTCTGGGTTCAGTGTAATCACTCAACGAGTGGCAATAACTATAATGAAGGCAGAAAGAAATGACCATTTCCACTGAAATACAGAGCTTAAAGAAGGGTGAGATAAAGTAGTAAACCACTCTAGTCTGGCAGTCTCTGCCCTGGTCCCACATTTCCTGGGTCAGGGAATACTATTTCGCGTGGCGTGCATTCCTGTCCTCTGTTGTTCCCTCCTGCCACTTTTCTCATTACCACTTTTTCTCCTGCAGCAAAGGGCGGAGAAAGTCAATGGAGCTATTGGGTTTACTAGGGGAAGGGGAAGGAGGAAATCATTCAGGTGCAATGCTAGGTCCCCTTTTCTTGAGGCATGGGAGAAAGGAAGGTCTGGGTTCTGATAGAGAGAGGCTTTAGTTGCAGAATCGTGTGTAAGCTGGAAGGGACCACAGAGGCCATCCTCCTTACTATCCACTTCATAGTTGGGGACATTGAGGCTTAATGACTTATCCAAGGCCACACCCAGTTAGTGGCATTGGTGGAACTAGGACTCAGGTGGGAAACTCCACCACTGCCTTCAGCAGTTTCTTCAACCTTATGTTCCTGACCATCAGGCAGTGTTTCATCTCTGGTCCTCCAAAGAAATGAAGAACAATTGATTAAACTAGTCACCCCATAGTCTTCTGTTCCTTAAGGAAAACCGCACCATGACTGTGACTCAAAGGACTTATTTGCATATCTTTTGTCATTTTTGTTACTCTTCCCATAAGACTGACTGATTCTTCTCTCTATCCCTTTGATAATATGGTGACCTAATCTGAGCTCAGAGCTTTAAAGATTTGTTTGATGAAGTAAAATAATGTCTTTGTGCTCTGCTTTTCAATGCCTCCTACTTTGACTTTCTGTTTTTGCTTGTTATTCAATTTTCGGAACAACCTTACTTATTTTCAGGGTGTCAGTAATGACCTGAAGAAATTTCTATTGTTGATTTATTTCTATAAGGGTGCTTTCCTGAACGTTGTCCTGTTTGTATGACGGCCTGTCTCCTCCCCCCGCCTCCCATTTGTCAGCTTGTCAGTAATGACCAGGTGGTACATACATGTCAAGAAAACTAATCACCTTCTAACAGGATTTGGAACGGAATTAATGCGGATCTTGTGCCCTTCCTGTTCCAACTTTAGCAGCCCAAGGTCTATGACTGCTTAGAGATTAGCTGGTTGGCAACTGCATCCCCTGGCACCTCAGGGTCTTGGTTCTCTCTTCAGGCCCTAGGCAGTGAATTTTGAGAGATTCAATACTCGAGTTCCTTGGAGACAGAGTTTGGGTATGTGGTTGAAACTGGCCAACCCGGGACGCCCAGTGAGGCAAAGGCATCTCCTATTTTGCAAGCGATGCCACTGGGTCACAATGCCGCGAAGTCATCGAGTTCCTCCTGCCAGACAAGTTTCTGCTTCTGGTCGCCTCTGAACCTCCGACACTCCGCGGTGTATCAAGCTGCGGCGGCCGCGGAGCCGTTCGAAGGGGTAGTGCTGAGTGCTGTCAGTATTGACCAGGCGTCTTCGAGTAGTTCTTTCAGCCCAGTTGCTCCGTGACGAGTCCACAAGTTCTCACGCCTCACTTCTAAGCAAGCTGCTCATCCCTCCTCCACCTCCCTGCTCCTCACCTTTGTTCCAGCCCGCACATTTTCTCAGCGCCGCCACCTGTGTGCTCGCAGAGACCCGGGCGGAGCCTCGGTCCGGACCCATGACGTCACCCCTCCGCGATGGAGGCGGGGCTGTGGGAACCGCAGTGCAGCGCAGAGGGGCGGGGTGGGGCGGGGCTTGCGGCGCGTGACCTGGCTGCGAGAGGCAGCAACCCAGAGAAAGGTGTAGGGGGGCCGGGACCTGCCGACTCCTGAGTCTGGGGGCGGGGCGGGAAGTGGCAGGGCCCGGGCGGCCGGAGCCCGGTGAAGCGCTAAAACGGGTCACGCTTCCTCCTTCCCTCCCCGTCCTTTCTTCTCCTCCCACCTGGGCCTCTGCGTGGGGACGCGCACCTGGCAACCAGCGGCCGCGCTCCGCCGCGCCCCCACCTTCTCCGCTCGGGCCGGGCGCCCCGAGCCTGCCCCGCACTCCGAGCTCGCCCCCGGCTCCCGCCCCTCTTCTCTCTACCGGCCCCGCGCTCGCAGGGGGCGGCCTCGAGCGCTCGCTCGTTGATGCCGTTTTGGGGGTGACCCGGCGCGGCAGGAGGCGGCGGCGGCGCCTCCACGGTGGGGGCGTGTTAGTGGCCGTGGCTTTGCGGGACGTCGGTTGTGTAGCTGCGGGGTGGCAGGGCGGCCAGCCGGCGAGTCCGCGCGTGCAGCTCGGGTTTCGGGACGCTGGAGGAGAGCGCCACGGCCGCGCGGGAGCGGGACATGTGGGAGCTCAGGCACCGGGGAGGCTGCCCCGGCCCCGTGGGAGCGGTGGCGCCGCCACCCCGCGAGGGAGAGGCGGCCGGCGGCGACCACGAAACCGAGAGCACCAGTGACAAAGTAAGTAGAGCCGCGAGAGGCGCACACCCGCGCCCCGGCTGGGTCCTGGCTGGGGCCGGGACACCTGGGAGGGAGGGTGGGGCCCCACTGAATGTCAGGTGAAGTTGCGGGCTGCGCCGCCCTCCCGGCCTGGCTTTGTTTCCTTCTCCCTCAAGTGGGACCGGGACCCTAGCGATGGTGCGTTTCCCAGTACGACCTCGACCGCTGCCAGGGTAGCTGGATGATTCAACTTGACTCTAATTTAGTTTCTGCCCGTTCCAGTCCCCCTTCCCGGGATCTGGGGCCGACGCTAGAATCGGGATGGAGCCTGCCACCCTGAGAGCTGCAGCTTTCTAGTAGCTGCCACTTCACACCTCTTCTCGGGAGAGGAGCACAGTTAGTAAGAACTAAACTTAAGTCATGCACCTTCGCTTCTAACATGTCATTGGATCCTGACGCTGGAGGCTTGGCTTCTCGCGCTCCCCCATCAGCACTTTAGTTTCCTCTATCCTTTTTCAGTATAATAGATTTTGGACGTTTGAGAGGCTCCTACACGTGACCCAGTTGTGACCCTCCACGGCCGACAGTGCAGCAGTAGATTTCATTTTACCTGACACGTTAATTCATGAGGACTTTTAAAATTCCCATTTCTGTAGATTGCCTTTGTAAGCAGATGTAATGCCACTATTCTTTTTAAAGGTAGAAGAAAGTCAAAGTGCAGCTTATTTGGTAATAAGTTTAGGAAATTGGGCCAGGCAATAGATTGTTTTATGAAATCTTCTGTTTATAAAATTCCATTTTATCTTAGAAACTCAAAGCACTTAAGCTATTCCTAGAAGCATTCTTTTTTGGAAGCAGGTATTGCAGTTTGAATTACAGAAGTGAAGTAGATTGCTCAAGGTCAAGTCGGTGGCCTTTTGGAACTAGAAACTGTTTCCTGATTCCCTTTTTTCTGGTTTGCACTGTTGCTGAGACTCACTCACTCATCAGAACTCAGAAGTTCTGATTTGGGGGAGGTTCCACCTGGAACTTGCTGTTGATGAACTTGAGGTCACCCCTTATAAAGCTCTGGCAGGAACATATCCCACAATATCATGAAATAATAAATTTAACAGTGATTTTAGGCATGAAACTTTAGAATCAATGGGAAGACAGATCCTATTTTTCCCCCTACCCTTGATAGGCAGGTGGAATACAATGAGTCTGTGATAGAACATATGTATCAAGGAATTATACAAAGTGTAACAGTTTCTAGCTTCTGAAGGTTGATGTTACAAAGCTAAAAAGAGTGGGCAAAGAATAGTTTTTGTGAAAACTGCCTTGGAAACTAGAACAAAAATAGAATTAATTAGGTTGGGGTTTGTTTTGTTTTAGCACTGATACAGTTTAGAATCAAGGAAATACCAGCTTCCCCATGTTCACTTCCTTAACTGGAACAAGCTTTTAATAAGAAAAAACATGTTCAAGGAAGCCATCCATAAAATAACTTTTGAATTAATTAGTTTCTTAACACCCTAATATATTTAAAATGGAAACTACTTCTCTGGTTTGATTTGACTCATTAGAACTGTTGTCTCTAGCTATCTGTGAGTGGGTTACCTCACTGCATATTTATTTATTTATTTATAGATGCCACACTATTGGTTTTCATTAATACATACCCAGCGGGATTTTTTTCCTGAGAGTAGGTGTTGCCATGTGTAACCTGTTCTGTTAAGATTTCTTAGACAAGGATGAGCATTTTCTAAACCATATCTAAAATATTGCATACTTTTAGAGTTTATTGCAAGGAACTTTTGACTTGGCAAGCTTTGTGTCACTGAACTCTATCCTCTGTATGTCCTTTCTTATCAGGGTGTATATTTGAATGCACCTGTATTTCCAGGTCAAGGACCATTATAAAATCAGTTTGCACATCGGAGGCTGGTTAATATTTGGTCCATTGAAATTCTTTTAAGTGCCTTCTCTATTCAAGTTGCAGTAAAGGCAAAACTCTTATGGAATTAATGAAAGAAGTGCAGGAAGTGTGTTATATTCTGCTGTTATGGTATACTCCTGTGCCATTTTGTAGTCTTTTCTTATAACGGCATTATTAACATGACCTTCTCATTGTTTAGGACCTGGAGACATATTGAGAGAAAGTTCTGTGGTCCAGAGAATTGCTTAGAGGATATTCTCACTAGTATTTAGAAATGAGGAAGGGGAAGAGAACATGGAATTTAGCAAAAGATCTTTTATATTTTTATAATACTCATTCATTTAATTTCCCTCTCAATTTCTTTCTTTATTTTTATTTATGGCTGCATTGGGTCTTCGTTGCTGTGCACAGGCTTTCTCTAGTTGCGGCAAGTGGGGGCTACTCTTCGTTGTGGTGCACGAGGTTCTCATTGCAGTGGCTTCTTTTGTTGCGGAGCACGGGCTCTAGGCGCGTGGGCTTCAGTAGTTGCAGCACACGGGCTCAGTAGTTGTGGTACACGGGCTTAGTTGCTCTGTGGCATGTGGGGTCTTCCCGGACCAGGGCTCGAACCCGTGTCCCCTGCATTGGCAGACGGATTCTTAACCACTGTGCCATCAGGGAAGTCCCAGCAAAAGATCTTAAGAGAAGCCACGTTTTAGGCCGAGGAGCGTGAGATGTAAAATATTGGTAGTAATTGTAGGAAGTGCCGGTGGAAGGGAGTACAGGATAGCAGCTAGAGAGGACTTGGAGGATCAAGTGAAAATATCCTTTTTCAAAGAAGGGAAGATAGGTATTCATATAAAGAAGTCAGTGGACTTCTGGTGGTGCAGTGGTTAAGAATCCGCCTGCCGATGCAGGGGATACGGGTTCAAGCCCTGGTCCGGGAAGAACCCACATGCCCCAGAGCATCTAAGCCCGCACGCCACAACTACTGAGCCTGCGCTCTAGAGCCTGCAAGCCACAACTACTGAAGCCTGCGTGCTGCAACTACTGAAGCCCACGTGTCTAGAGCCTGTGCCCCACAACATAGGCAAGCCACCGCAATGAGAAGCTCGTGCACCTCAACTAGATAAGGCCCGTGTGCAGCAAAGAAGACCCAACGCAGCCAAAGATAAAGAAAGAAAGAAAGAGAGAGAGGGAGGGAGGGAGAAAGAAAGAGAGGAAGGGAGGGAGAGAGGGAGGAAGAAAGGAGGAAGGAAGGAAGGAAGGAAGGAAGGAAGGAGGAAAGAAGTGGGAGTGCAGATGCTGATATGAGGGTGGGCAGTCCCTAGGAAAAAGAAAGTAGACATGGTGTGGAGAGTACAGGTGGTTGGAGTATTCAAGGAAAGGAAAGAAGGAATCGAGGTTAGATACAGAAACATTTTGAAAAGCAGAAGAGGAGAGATCAGTGTTTGATGCTTTAAATTTTCCCAGTAAAGTAGGGTCTGAGAAACACAGAGCGTCAAGAGATCTTAGAAACAATTTAGTTCAACCATACATATATACATATATATGTGTGTGAGTGTGTATATATATGTGTGTGTGTGTGTGTGTGTATTTTTAAATAATAAACTTGCCCTAGACTGCGTTTGTTATTGCCCGAAATGACCTTAAATGGGTAGCAGAGCTGGAACTAGAGCTCATCTCTGACTGGGACACCTTTGGAATGTCATTTTAGAGAGTGTGATGTAAGATGACCAAGAGGCAACTGGCAGAATTGTCAAACTCAGTGAAGCTTCAGTTGAACTAAAATAACACAAATTTGTTATGTATTGAATTAGCATGGTTCTTAACTCAGTAGCAGTAGTAGTCATAATAGTTGATGCTTGTAGAGTGATTTAGAGAAAACAGTAATATCACATCTTTCTTTTTTTGTTCCTCAGCTATATGGGTTAGGAATATTTCCCATTTAATAACTGAGAATAAGAAAGGCACTGGGAGTGATTGTGGTCGGGAATGCCAGGACAAGGATGCCAGAGAGGAGTGAGTGAGCCAGGGGGGCCAGGATTGAACACAGTTAGGGTAGGCAAGAAAGTGGACGGAAGCTCAAAGAGGGCTGTTGAAGCCCTGGATGGATTGAGAGAGATTGAGCAATTGAAGTGAAGCTAAGACCTAACTGAGTGGACCGGAAGTGGGAGAGAAGGGGGTGCACAGGGAATCCGTGGCCAGTACAGGGAGCACAGGTGGAATAGTGCACTGGTCAGACGAGGACCCCATGTACTCATATGTGGGGATGCTACTCTGATACAGATTTGGGTTTGCAAAGTTGAGGGTGAAACAGTCTGGAGGTCAATTAACTTCTGTCCTTCCTCATTTGAGATGGGTGTAGTTTCTTTCAAAAATATTCTAATATTTAAAAAATAAATTTTTAATTTTGGAACTTGTATTTCCATAAATTCTTCACTTTGGTACACTTCACTGTGAGTTGTCTTGGTGTCACTTGAAGGTGTACTAAACATTTTCTATATTTTTTCCATCTAAATATAGGCCATTAATAAAATATGAATATGTAGATCTAGATGTCCAGAATAAAATGTAAGTTGGTATTCCCCAATTGTTCATCAATTGTTAGTCACTGTTATCACCCAAATAAGTTTCCATGTTGTCATTTGCAGCATATTCATTTTATTTAACAACAGTTTTTGAATGCTGGCTCCCCAGATATCACCAACCCACCAGCTGATAAGACAAAGTTGAGTTTATTGCTTCCTGTGGTGAGGAAAAACACCACCTCAATACTAAGCTTTGGCAGAGCTTGGAGGGGGAAAGGCAAGGTTGGATTTTATTGAGAATTGGAAGTTTGGTTTAAGGCAGGTCTTTCAATGCAGGGTCTTGATCAGGACTGGGTAAGGATCACAATGTAACAGTTTGGGATTGGTGGCAATTGCCAGGCAAGGATTTTGAGGCAAGGGATCAAAGAGTTTTAGGAGGAAACTTGTTCGTTGGTGCTTCCTATTAAAGGATTGATGTTTTTCAGAAGTTCTTGTGATGAACAGTTAGCTCCAGAGCAAGCATCTGGGAATAGTAAAGCTATGGTAATGAAGATGATTGGATTCTAAAGTCATGTTCATGGAGGCAGTAAGCTTTGTGGGGTGAAGGCATGTAGTTTCTTTCTCACATCTTTAAAATACATGGAAACAATGAAGAGACTGAGAGAAAATGCTGAAATGAGTAGTATAACCTACCATTCTTTCAAGTAAGACCTGTTTAGCTTCAAGATTTTTAAAAGGCCCCCTCCTTTTAGGCACAGAGCTCTGTGTCATTTGAGGGTTTCCTTTTGCTTGTTTGCAATTTTAATGCTGTACTAGGTACAGCATGGGATCAGTGTGAACCTCAAGGGATCTATAGTGGAGAAGCTGACCCTGATTGACTCACTTTTTATGGGACCAGGTGTAAAAGGGGTGGAAATTGTGATTGATTTAGTACGTTATCCTTTGTTTCATTCTAAACTGCTGCTTACCTTCATTAGTTTAGAGACTTTGGAGCCATCATCTTGAATGGTCTGGAATCCCATGCCCTTGTTCTTCCTGCTTTCCATTCTCCAGTATTGAGAAGCACCTCAGTCCTCTTTCCTTGTCCGCTGGCTCCTGCGCACTCTTCAGGAGTCACCATAGCTACAAGTGACAAACACTAAAGTGACCATACTTACACTGTGCAGTTGGACATGTGCAACACTGATGAGTTCATCACTGCAGTAAAGATGATGAACAAACCCTGTCACCACTAAAAGTCTGCTCCTGCCCTTCTGTAATTCCCCTTCTACACCTTGATAACCACTGATCTGCTTTTTGGCACTATAGATGAGTATGTATTTTCTAGAATGTTATATAAGTGGAATTCTAAACATACGTGTATGCATATACGCATATGCATATGTATGTATACATATACGTACTATATGTACATTTTGTCTGGCTTCTTTTATTTGTTTATTTTTAATTTATTTTTTGGCTGCATTGGGTCTTCATTGCTGTGCGCAGGCTTTCTCTAGTTGCAGTGAGCAGGGGCTACTCTTCATTGCAGTGCGGGGGCTTCTCATCGCGGTGGCTTCTCTTGTTGCGGAGCACGAGCTCTAGGCACATGGGCTTCAGTAGTTGTGGCTTGTGGGCTCAGTAGTTGTGACTCGTGAGCTCTAGAGCACAGGCTCAGTAGTTGTGGTGCACGGGCTTTGCTGCTCCGTGGCATGTGGGATCTTCCCGGACCAGGGCTCGAACCTGTGTCCCCCGCATTGGCAGGCGGATTCTTAACCACTGCCCCACCAGGTAAGTCCATGTCTGGCTTCTTTTTACTGAGCATAATTTTGAAATTCATCCATATTGTTGCATACTTCAATAGTTCATTTTTGTTGCCGAGTAGTATTCCACTGTATGGATGTAGCCCAATTCGTTTTTTTCAACATTTGAGTTGTTTCTAGTTTGGAGCTATTACAAATATAGCTGTCATGAACATTGTGTACAGTCTTTGTGTGGATATATACTTTCATTTATTTGGGGCAGATACCTAGGAATGAAATGACTATGTCATAGGATGGATGTATTACTTAACTTTTTAAGAAACTGCCAAACTGCTTTCCAAAGTGGTTGTACCATTTCACACTTCCACCAGCAGTGTGTGAGAGGTCCAGTTTCAACACATCTTCTCTGAGACTTGGTATGTTCAGTTTTAAATTTTAGCTATGCTAGAAGATGTGTCATAGTATCTTACTGCGGTTTTGATTTGCATTTCCCTAGTAACTAAGATGTTGAACATTTCTTCATATGCTAATTTGCCATCTGTGTATTGCCTTTGGTGAGATGTCTGTTCAAATATTTTGCCCATGTATTTTAATTGAGTTGATTGTTTCCTTATTGAATTTTGAGAATTCTTTATGTGTTGTGGACACAAGACCTTTATTTGACATGTGATTTGCAAATATCTTTTCCCAGTCTATAGCTGTTTTTTCATTCTCTTAACACTGTCTTTTTTTTTTTTAATAATGATTTTGGAAATCTTCTAGGATTTACTATTTATTTATTTTTAAAATTTTATTTACTTATTTTTGGCTGTGTTGGGTCTTCATTGCTGCATGCGGGCTTTCTCTAGTTGCAGAGAGCGGGGGGCTACTCTTCGTTGCAGTGCACGGGCTTCTCATTGCGGTGGCTTCTCTTGTTGTGGAGCACGGGCTCTAGGCGTGCAGGCTTCAATAGTTGTGGCTCGCGGGCTCTAGAGCACAGGCTCAGTAGTTGTGGCACACGGGCCTAGTTGGTCTGCAGCATGTGGGATCTTCCCGGACCAGGGCTTGAACCCGTGTCCCCCGTGTTGGCAGGTGGATTCTTAACCACTGTGCCACCAGGGAAGCCCAACACTTTCTTTTGAAAAGCAGAAAATTTTAATTTTGAAGTACTTTTATTTATCAGTTTTTCTTATATAAATCATACTTGTTGTCATATTTAAGAAATCTTTGCCTAACCCTAGGTCCCAAAGATTTTATGGAATTTTTATATCTTTATGTAAATGTCTATGATTTGTTTTGAATTAATTTTTGTAAATGGTGTGAAGTACAGATCAAAGTTTTTTCTTCTTCCTTCCTTCCTTTCACATATGGATATTTAATTATTCCAGCATCATGTATTGAATTTACCTTTCAACTTTGTTGAAATCAGTTGGCCATAGAAATGTGGATTCATTTCTGGACTCTGTCTTCTGTTCCATTGACATTTTTTTTTCTTTTATGCCAGTACCGCAGTAACAACTTTATAATAACTTTTGAAAACAGGTAGTGTAAGTCCTTCAGTTTTAGTTCTTTTCCCCAGGTGGTTTTCGCTCTTCTAGGTCCTTTGCATTTTCATATAAATTTTAGAATCAGTCTGTACATTTCCACACACAAAAAAAGCCTAATGAGATGATTGCGGTTGCATTGAATTTGTAGATCACTTTGGAGGAAAATTGTCATTTTAATTTCCTTTCTGCATCCTGGCTACATTGCTTAGAGCTGTGTAAACTTGGGCACTTTACTTAACCTTTCTGAGCCTAAATTTTTTCAGTTACAAAAAGGATGTGATTACTTATCTGTAAGGTAATGTGAGGTATAAATAAATCAATATTTGTAAAGTACTTTTGCTCTTATTTTCTAAGTACATTTCACTGTAGGAATTAGATTTACAGGGTAATAAAGAAAATTTAGTTTTTTCAACTTTCATCCACCATTTACCAGAAATACTTTCATTATCATTTTACATTTGGAAAAGAGTAGTCTTTCATAGTCAGAAGCCCTCATTTTATGTAAGTGCTACTGAGCTCCCAAGCAAGGTGACTTGGCCAAAATTACTCACCTAGCAAGAACAGTTGAGAACTATTTTAATCTTAAATGTTAGCATGAGCTGACAGACTCAGTTCATTCAACACATATTTACATAGTGCCTAATAAATGCCAGCCACTGCGCAAGGTCGTCTGCCAGCCTCTTGTGAGTCAAAAGTGAGGCCAATAGTATTTCTTCTTCTCACAAAGCTTATGAACTACTGGGGAGGGTTGTGGCACATCACCATTATTGCCAAGTGGACTTTGAGGTGGTGTGCTGAAAGTCCAATGGCTTTATTTTTTAAGGAAACCAAGGGCTGAGTTTCTTTAGGGTTAAGTGTTTTGCCTTTTGTCATAGTGCTAGTTAGAGGTGGAATCAGTACCGTCAGCCCTCATATCCATGGGTTGCAAATCCGTGGATTCAACCAACTGTGGATCAAGATATTTGAAAAAAAAAAAAAAATCCTAGACGGTTCCAACAAGCAAAACTTGAATTTTCTGCATACTCACAACTGTTTACATTGTACTTACAACTATTTACATTGTATTGGGTTTTATAAGTAATCTAGAGATGATTTAAAGTGTATGAGAGGATTGTGTAGGTTATATTCTCTGATTTTTGTATCTGAGGGTGTCCAGGAACTATTCCCCACCCCCCTTCCCCTACTCCCACCAGGTACTGAGTGATCACTGTACTTGCAACTCCTGACTCCTAGTCTGGTGCTCTTTCTGCAACCTGGTCATGTGCCCTTATGGAGCCATTTCCATTAGTCACTGTCTCGACTACCACTCACACTAAGTCTGCAACGCTCTGGGTTACTGAAGGTGAAAAAAAAGAGAGCAAAGCAAAGAAAAAAATGTGATGTGTTCCATCATTCTAGATGTCAAAAACCTGCTGGCACATCCGACTAACAGCAGGTTCCCTGATGTTTTCAGGAGATGTCCTGTCCGGTGGTTTACTAGTCAACATCTCTCTTTGTTTAAGTTGCTGTGGGGCCAACTGACTCAGTGTCACAGTGGAAATGTGACATTTGTTTCATTTGTCATTTTTGGTATAATGTCACATTTAATTTTATAATTGTTTAGTAAGAAAGTTGTAGTTAGTAAACAAAAGTTTATTATTGCTTTATGAAAACTGATAATACAGCCTCAAGGCTAACATTTTATTTGTTAAGCCACTTAATGAGGAATTGGATTCGATAGTAATAATAGCTTACTATTTCATTGACTTAACTGAGTCCTTGGCATTATATTAAATGTTTCCATTTTATGGATAAAGGATCAGTTAGAAGGGGTGATGAAATTTGCCAAAACCTTGGTGCTAATAAAGCCTGAGTTTGGTTTGAGATTCCTAAACGTTTTGAATCCCTAGGCGCTTTCATTCCTAGTATCACTTCTGGCCCAAGATTCTGCTCAATGCTCCTTCTGCCTGTATTCACCTCCTGTGAATATTCTCTTCCCTCTGACCCAGTTCAGTCCCCTTCCCCCAATTCCCCCCTCAGTAAACCACTCTCCCAAAGCATTTGTGTGTGTAGCACTCTTTAATGAAGGTTGCTGCTAGGGGTGGGTATAGGAGACGGGAGGACATAGGAGTGGAGGCTGTTCCTTACAGCAGAATGAACAACTTCAAAACTGAGCATGAGGCAACTCTTTTCTTAAAATTCCTTAGCCACTCTATCCCTGGAGGTTCTACAGTGACCATCTGTGTGTAACGGCCCCAGCATACACACATAGTTCTTGTCCATGTACTCTTAGAAGTCAGTTTGGGTTTTAAATAACTTTATAAAAAATCACACCACCAGAGCAAATGCTTTTGATCATAGTTTACCTATAAGTAAAACAGCAATGATAGTGTCTGTTTGACCTGTTTCATTAGGATTGTCTCCTTTTTTGAAAAAACATATTTTTTTTTCTGTACCTTATATCCTTGTAGTTATTTACTTTATACACAGTAATTGGTACCTTTTATCCCCTACCCCTATCACGCCTGTCTCCCCTTCCCTCTCCCCCCTGGTAACCAGTAGTCTGTTCTCTATATCTGTGAGTCTGTTTCTGTTTTGTTAGCTTCGTGTTTTTTGTTTTGTTTTTGTTTGTTTGTTTTAGAGTCCGCAGGTAATTGATAAGATGCACTGTTTGTCTTTCTCTGTTTGACTTATTTCACTAAGCATAATACACTCCAGGTCCATCCACGTTGTTACAAATGGCAAAATTTATTCTTTTTATGGTTGAGTAGCATTCCATTGTATATATATATATATACACCACATCTTCTTTATCCATTCATTGGTTGATGACACCTAGCTTGCTTCCATATGTTGGCTATTGTAAATAATGCTGCTTTGAACATTGGGGTGCATGTATCTTTTTTAATTAGTGTTTTTGATTTTTTCAGATATATACCCAGAAGTGGAATTGCTGGATCATATGGTAGTTCTGTTTTTAGTTCTTTCAGAAACCTCTGTACTGTTTCCACAGTGCCTACACCGATTTACAATCCCACCAACAGTGCACAGAGTTCCTTTTTCTCCATATCCTTGACAACATTTGTTATTTGTGGTCTTTTTGACGATAGTCATTCTGACAGGTGTGAGATGATATATCATTGTGGTTTTGATTTGCATTTCTATGATAATTAGTAATGTTGAGCACCTTTTCATGTGCCTTTTGGCCATTCCTATCTCTTCTTTGGAAAAATGTCTATACAGGTCTTCTGCCTATTTTTTGATTGAGTTGTTTAGATTTTTTGATATTGAGTTGTATGAGCTGTTTATATATTTTGGATATTAATCCCTTATCAGTCACAACATTTGCATATATTTTCTCTCATTCAGTAGGTTGTCTTTTTGTTTTGTTGATGGTTTTCACTGCTGTGCAAAAGTCTTTAAGTTTAATTAGGTCTCATTTATTTATTTTTGCTTTTATTTCCTTGCTTTAGGAAACTGATCCAAAAAAATACTGCTACAATTTATGTCAAAGAGTGTTCTGCCAGTGTTTTCTTATAGGATTTTTATGATTTCCAGTCTTACATTTAGGTCTTTAATCCATTTTGAGTTTATTTTTGTATATGGTATGAGAAAACGTTATAATTGCACTCTTTCACATGTAGCTGCCCAGTTTCCAGCACCAGTTATTGAAGAGACTGTTTTTTCTCCATTGTATATTCTTGCCTCCTTTGTCATAGATTAATTGACCATAAGTGCCTGGGTTTACTTCTAGGCTCTCTATTCTGTTCCATTGATCTATGTGTCTGTTCTTGTGCCAGTACTATACTGTTTTGATGACTGTGGCTTTGTAGTATAGTATGAAGTCAGGGAATGTGATGCTTCCAGCTCCATTCTTCTTTCTCAAGATTGTTTTGACTATTTGGGGTCTTTTGTGATTCCATACAAATTTTAAAATTATTTGTTGTACTTTTGTGAAAAATGCCATTGGTATTTTGTTAGGGATTGCATTGAATCTGTAGATTGCCTTGGGTAGTATGGTCATTTTAACAATATTAGTCTTCCAAATTCATGAACATGGTATATCTTTCCATCTGTTTGTGTCGTCTTCAATTTCTTTCATCAGTGTCTTATGGTTTCCTGAGTACAGGTCTTTTATTTCCTTAGGAAAGTTTATTCCTAGGTATTTTATTCTTTTTGATGTGATTGTAAATGGGATAGTTTCCTCAATTTCTCTTTCTGGTAGTTCACTGTTAGTGTACAGAAATGCAATAGGTTTTTGTATATTAATTTTGTATTCTCCAACTTTATCATCATTGATGAGCCCTAGTAGTTTTTTAGTGGCATCCTTAGGGTTTTCTGTGTATAATATGTCAACTGCAAACAGTAACAGTTTTACTTCTTCCTTTCCAGTTTGGATTCCTTTTATTTCTTTTTCTTGTTTGATTGCTATGGCTAGGACTTTCAATACTGTGTTGAATAAAAGTGGCAAGAGTGGGCATCCTCACCCTGTTCCTGATCTTAGAGGAAACGCTTTCAGCTTTTCACTGTTAGGTATGATGTTAGCTGTGGGCTTATCATATATGGCCTGTATTATGTTGAGGTATGCTCCCTGTATACTTACTTTGTTGACAGTTTTTGTCATAAATGGGTGTTTTACATAAAAATTTTTGTCAAAAACTTTCTCTGCATCTATTGAGACAATCATATGATTTTTATTATTCAGTCTATTAATTTGTTGTTGTATCATGTTGATTGATTTGTGGATATTGAAAAATCCTTGCATCTGAGACAGATCCCACTTGATCATGGTGTATGATCTTTTAAATATATTGTTGGATTCAGTTTGCTAATATTTTGTTGAGGATTTCTGCATCTATGTTTATCAGTGATATTGACCTGTAATTTTCATTTTTTGTGATATCTTTCTCTGGATTTGGTATCAGGGTGATGCTGGTACCATAGAACGAGTTTGGAAGCATTCCTTCCTCTGCAAATTTTTGGAATAGTTTGAGAAAAATAGATGGTAACTCTTCCCTAAATGTTTGGTTAGAATTCACTTGTGAAGCCATCTGGTCCTGGACATTTTTGTTGGAGTTTTTTTCAAATAAATTTATTTATTTATTTATTTATTTTTGGCTGCATTGATTTCTTCAGTGAGCCATTGGTTGTTTAGTAGCATATTGTTTAGCCTTTTGTGTTTAGCCACGTGTTTGTGGTTTTTTGCATTTTTTTCTTGTAATTGAAATAGTGGTGTAGTCAGAAATGATGCTTGATATGATTTCAGTTTCCTTAAATTTATCAAGGCTTGTTTTGTGCCCTAACACGTGCAGCTTGTGATCTATCCTGGAGAATGTATTCTACGTGCACTTGAAAAGAATGTGTATTCTGCTGCTTTTGGATGGTATGTTCTATATATATCTATTAAATTCATTTGGCTTAATGTGTCATTTAAGGCCAGTGTTTCCTTATTGACTTTCTGTCTGAATGATCTGTCCATTAATATAAGTGGGGTGTTAAGGTCCCCTACTATTTTTGTGTTACTGTCAATTTCTCCCTTTATGTCTGGTAATATTTGCCTTATTTATTTAGGTGTTCCTATGTTGGGTGCATATGTATTTGCAATTGTTATATCTTCTTGAATTGATCACTTGATAATATCATTATGTAATATTCTTTGTCTCTTATAACAGTCTTTGTCTTAAAGTCTATTTTTGTCTGATATAATTATTACTTCCCTGGCTTTCTTTTGATTTCCATTTGCATGGAATACCTTTTTCCATCTCCTCACTTTTAGTCTTGTGTGTGTCTTTAGATCTGAAGTGAGTCTCTTATAGGCAGCATATATACAGGCCTTGTTTTTATATGCATTCTGTCACTTTGTGACTTTTGATTGGAGCATTTGGTCCATTTACATTGAAAGTAGTTATTGATATGTATGTTCTTGGTGCCATTTTTTAAATTGTTTTTGCAGTTCTTTTTTGTTCCTTTCTTCTTTTGTTGTCTCTTATGATTTGATGATTATCTTTAGTGTTATGTTTGGATTATTTCCTCTTTTTTTTGTGTGTGTCTATTTTTGATTTTTGGTTTCTAGTTATCATCAGGTTTATACATAGCAATCTGTATACATACATGATTGTCTTAAGTTGCGGATTTCTTAATTTCAAATACATTTTAACAACAGTGCATTTGTTCTCACCAACCCTTACAATGACTGTTTTCAACATTATATTTTACATCTTTTTGTTTTGTGTATTCCTTGACTCCTTATTACAGACATAGATGATTTTACTAGTTTTGTCTTTTAGCCTTCCTACTAGCTTTGTATGTAGTTGATTTACTACCTTTACTATATATTTGCCTTTACCAGTGAGCTTTTTCCTTTGTAGTTTTCATGTTTCTAGTTGTGGCCTTTTCTTTTTCTCTTAGAGAAGTCCTTGTGACTTTTCTTGTAAAGATGATTTGGTGGTGTTGAACTCTTCTAGCTTTTGCTTGTCTGCAAAACTTTTCATCTCTTCATCAAATCTGAATGAAAGCCTTCCCAGGTAGAGTATTCCTGGTGCTAGGTTTTCCCCTTTCAACACTTTAAGTATATCGTGCCACTCCCTTCTGGCCTGCAGAGTTTGTGCTGAAAAGTCAGTTGATGAACTTATGGGAGTTCCTTTTTATATAACTTGTTGATTTTTACCTTGCTGCTTTTAATATTCTCTCTTTATCTTTAATTTTTGCCATTTTAATTATGATGTGTCTTGGTGTGTTCCTCTTTGGGTTGATCCTGTATGGGATGCCCTGTGCTTCCTGGACCTATATGTTTGCTTCCTATTCCAGGTTAGGGAACTTTTCAGCTATTATGTCTGCCAATATGTTCTCTGCCCCTTTCTATTTCTCTTCTCCTTCTGGGACCTCTGTGATGCAAATATTAGTATGCCTGATGTTGAAGTGGAGCTCTCTTAAACTATTCTCATTTCTTTTTGTTTGTTTTTCTTTTTTCTGTTCAGCTTCAGTGGTATCCACTATTCTGTCTTCCAGTTCACTGATCTGTTCCCTTGTATCATTTAATCTCCTGTTGATTCCTTCTAGTGTATTTTTCATTACAGTTATTGTGTTCTTCATCTCTTTTTGGTTCTCCTTTGTATCTTCTAACTCTTTGTTATGAACTTCTAACTTCTCACTCATCCATTCTTCTTCCAAGTTCTTTGATAGTCTTATGATCATTACCCTGAACTCTTTCTTGGGTAGATTGCCTATCTCCACTTCACTTAGCCTTCTTCCAGGGTTTTATCTTGTTTCTTCATTTGGAACATGTTCCTCTGTTGCCTCATTTTGCCTAATTTGCTGTTATTATTTCTATGTATCTGGTAGACTGGTTACATTTGACCTTGGAGAAGTGGCTCTTTGTAGGAGATGTCCTATCAGCACATTCCCCTCTGATCATCAGAGCTATATACTATAAGCATGCCCCCTATGTGGACTGCATGGCACCTTCTCTCATGGAGGGCTGTCTAATGGGGGTGGTCTGGTTGGCATGGCTGGCCCCTCGTCCAGTTGGTTGCTGGACCCTGCCATGTGCACAGGCTGCCAGCTGCTGTTTGGCAGGGCTGGGTCACAAGGTCACTGGGTGCAGAACCCCAGGGGGTCCCAGGGCTAGTGCTGGCTCGCTGATGAGCAGAGTGAGATTCTGGGGTGGGAGGTTGTGGGCCTAGGCATCAGAACTGGTGTCAGACTGCTATTGGGTGGGACTGGTTCCTGACATAGCTGGTGTGGAACCCAGGGTGTCCAGAAGCTTGTGTCAGCCCCCTGGTTAGTGGGGCCAGATCCAGGAGTGACTGGCTGAGGGGTGTCTCAGAGCTGGTGTTGTCCTGCTGGTGGGTGTGGCTGGCTTGTCCTGAGGCTAGAGGTGGCTCACTGGTGGGCAGGGCCTAAACCCATAGCATTTGGGGGCCAGTGCCTGCTCACTGGTGTGTGGAGCTGGGTTCCAGGGTCTCTGGCTGTAGGGCCATGGGGGTTCTGAGTCTAGTGCCTGGGCACCGGTGTATGGCGCCAGGTCCTGGGCCCTCTGGTGGACAGGGATGTGTCCAGGGGTGGCTGTGGGCTCAGAGGGGCTGCAAGTAACATGCTCAGCTACTTACTAGGCTTGACGTATCCCAGTACTGGTGCCTGTAGCCTGGTGGGTGGGGGTGGGGTGGGGTGGCAGACGGGGTCCCAAGGCTAGTAAGCTAGAAGGAGAATTCCAGATGGACATTTGCCAGCATCCAGCATCACTCGACAGCATCAGAATTCTAGATGGACACTTCTACATGGTAGAAGGAGCTCCCCAAGATGGCTGCCACCAGTGTCTGCTTCCCTGGGGCAAACTCCAGTTGTCTCCTGCCTCTACTTGAGACTTGCCAACATTAGCAGATGGATCTGATCCAGGCTCCCTTCAAATTACTGCCTCTGTCCTGGGTCCCAGAGTGTGAGAAGTTTTCTGTGCACTCTTTAAGAATGGAGTTTCTATTTCCCACAGCCTCTGGGTCTCCCAAAAGTAAGTCCACCGGCCTTCAAAGCCAAGTGTTCTGAGGGCTCGTTTTCCCCGTGTAAAACCCCCAGGCTGGGGAGCCTAATGTGTGGGGCTCAGACCCTTCACTCCTAGGGGAGAACCTCTGCAATTGTAATTATTCTTCTGTTTGTGGGTTGCCCACCTAGTGGTATGGCTCTTGACTATACCACAACACTGCCCCTCCTACCCATCTCCTGTGGTTCCTTCTTTGGATCTTTAGTTGTAGAAGATCTTTTCTGGTAGATTCTATCACTCTCATCAGTAGTTGTTCTGTTAATAGTTGTAAAGTTGGTGTGCCCATGAAAGGAGGTGAGCTCAAGGTTTTTGTACTCCACCGTCTTGGCCGTGATTGTCTCTTGAGGGTCTAATAAAATGATGGAAGTTTAAACACTTAAAAAAACTATATATGTGTGTGTGTGTATATATATATATATATATATATTCATACATATATATATATGTGTGTATATCTATATATCTACATATCTATACCTATCTATCGATTGATACAGAGCAGGGCCCTGTGGGGCTCTTGGGCACAAAGACTTTCTGAGTCCCCCATTTCTTTGATTACAGGAAATAGCCTTCATTCAGCCTCCATGACTTTCCCTGAGTTCCAGTGAGCAGATTCAAGCAGTTGTTAATTAGGGAAGGGAAGGGATGTGAGACAAGAGAGAAACAGTCAAGAGACACAATAGTGCAGGCTTGGGGCAAGGTCCTGGTTCCCCATCAACGGATACACACAACCATACCTTTGAGCTGTTTTGCAGATACTGAAATCCCCTCCAGGTGGGAAGTGCTAACAAGTAATGATGGTATGCTTCCCACAAGCATGTAGACCCCAGACCAGTTGGAACCTGAAGGTTGATGATGCTGACTCCTACTTAGCTCACTGCCAACCAACCAATCAGAAGAATGTCCACAAGCTGATCACACCCCATTACTGTAAAACTTCTCACTACCCTCTCCAAGTTGGGACACACGGTTTTGAGGGCATTAGCCTGCTGTGGCCCCCTTTGCCTGGCAAAGCAATAAAGCTATTCTTTTCTACTTCACCCAAAACTCTGTCTCCAAGATTTAACTCGGTGTCGGGGTACAGAGGGCGGATTTGGCTTCAATTTTGGTGTGCAGCGTGGGACTGACTTAGGGACAGTCCCAGGTCGGAGTGGGGGGTCCCTTGGCTTGATTGGACGCTCCGAGGTTTTCTCCATGCCAGCCTCTTTCAAGAGAGCAGAAGGTTGGAGAATTCCTTTAGAGGCCAGATCGCCTGGGACTCTTGCCTGGAAAGGCCAAGCCCCAGTTTATCCTGTCCGCCATCCTGGCAGCTGGAACTCCAAGGCGGGAGTAGGGCAGAAGAGGGACCACCCTAGCAGCTGCCAAGGCCATCTCTGCCTTGAGGACATTCCTCTCTTCCTCCCCCCTCACTGCCCTGGACTTCCTACTCCAAGGAATTGTTTTGGGGAAGCAGAAAAGTAGCGTTTGGGATGTTACGACACCTCTGCCAGTGTTTTGGTAAGCCCCCTCAGCTTGCATTGCTGAGGCCACTTGGTTTGGTCTGTTTGGCGAACCTCTGGTTCCCATTTGGGGATTTTTCCATTAGGAAGATCCAAGGCCACCGGGTTAGTGGGAGTTGGAAGCCAGTTTGAGCCTTGGGCTGTTTGTTTCTTTTTGTGTGTGTGTGGCTTCTGTTTGGCGGCGAGGATTCTGGTTTTGCTTTCCATTTTGTGTGCGAGGCTGTTTAATTTGACTCAACATGGGAAGCGCTTCTTCTTGTATTCCATCTGATAGCCCCCCGGGAAAATGTTGGCAGATTGGTCGACCTATAACTATGAATCTATGACTAAAAAGAATAAGGTTCTATTGTAATTCTGTTTGGCCAAAGTATATTCTTAAAAGTGAGGAGAGGTGGCCTTTGCATGGTGGCCTAAATTATTATACTATTCTTCAGGTAGAATTGTTTTGTCACAGGAATGGAAAGGCTGGGAATTCTCTCCACTCCATCTGGGCTAGCCACTCTGGGCTCCCTGAGAGCCACCTCCGGGTTTGTTCTCTTTCAAGAACTGACCCAATCTATTTGCAAGCCTTTCTCTGGGAATGGAAGTGGAATTTTTAAACTATACCTCCTCTGATATTCTGTCTGTGTGGCCGTAGTTTATCTGTTGTTTGTGTTTTTGTGGATATTGTTTTGGGGTAAGCCACTCAGGCTTGCACAGGATGGGAAAATTCTACCCAATCATTGCAAGCCATTTTGAGTTCTCAGTCTGGGAGTGGAAATGGAATCTTTGGGCTACACCTTGTCTGATCTTTTGTTTGTGGGACCGTGTTTGTTGTTTGTATGTATGTGTGTCAGTACTTATATTGACTGGTCGAGATGTCTTTGCTAAATAACAGGGCTCACATGAGACAATACCAGGGAATCCTTCCCTGTAGTGTCAGGCTTTGCCTGTGGCAGAATGCTGGTTGGGATTTTCCCTTTGGGACAAGCCTTGTTATGGGTAACCAGAGTTCTGTTCCATCTTGTAACCGCCCCCCGCCCCCCAGGGTATTGTTACAAAACTTCGAGAGACCACTGTGCCCAGACCCTCAGGAATACTTATCTTATCTAGACTATCTGTAGAAAAAAAAAAAAAAAAGATGGGGGGCAGAGGGGGGAAGCCTTTTTAAAATCAAGTGGAAAAACTGAGATTCTGGTTGTCTTTATGTAAAAGTTAACTTGTAAATGAGCTCTATTTAATTCACTTAAAATTGAGCACTTACAAATTAAATCTAAATGTGTAGAAAATGGCCAAGATAAATTTTGGGACCACATGATCTGGGGATTATTCAGTACTGAACTGATATTTGCTATTGAAGGTGGCTTAAGCTTGTTGGTTTGATTAATATAGACATTTCTTTAGAGTTATCAATGTTAAGTAATGCAAGTGAGATAAGAGCTTTTGGGTAAAACTCTTTAGGAATAATTGTTTTAGGAATGTGTACTTAAGAATAATCTTTTCAGCTGCTTGGTAGCTTAATAATTTAGAGTTAAGTTAAATGATGGAAGTTTATTGAATAGGTAGATCATTTCCAAATAAAATATTAAGATACTGAAACATTAATTAGTGAATGTTGGCTTCCCTTGGCAGAGAGGAGACTAAAGGTATTTAGGAATCTAAAGGTATTTGGTGCCACCCTGGGATATTCTCCATAAGAAAGCACATGTTTTGAGAATTGTGCGCGGTCAGGATTTTCTAAGATTGGATTATTAAATCTAGTTAGGTAGATGGATTTTGTTGGGAGTGGGCTAGAGCAAGACCAGATTCAGATTCGGTTTCTCCCTTCAAAGTTTTCTTAGAATACTGCTTTTGACGACAGCTCGTGAGTTTCTTTGCCTTTAAGCGATCTATATTTGCTTTTGAAGTCTCTTCACTTTGGTTAAATGAAATAAGTATTGTGTGACAGATTCTAAAAGTTCTTTCAACCTCCAACTAACGTTAAGATGCTTTAGAAGGCCGAGGCATCTCAGAGAGAAATATTTAATTAGTATGTTAAATTACATGGCATTCCTAAAAATCTAGTATGTCCTTGTAAAATGTTATCAGTCGTAATTCTAGTTATTTAAAAATGTTGCACGTTACAGCAATAACTAAGTTTCTTTTTGTCAATCCCATTGTGATCAAATGTTTAACCATGACTTTTTAAGTCTATGATTTGTAGACAGTTATTATTTTGTATTTTGATAAATCTCAGGTTGTACTGGGAAACTGGGTAAGAAATTAAAAAAAAAAATCCTAAGGGAAAGCTTGATGGTTTCATAAAAAGTTAACAAGAGGATTGGTTACTAAATGAACTGGTGAATATGGTTATAATTTTTATGGGTTTTGTCTGAAATGTTACTGGCTTTGATCTGTGTTTTCCAGATATAGGAAAAAAACTTCCCCTCAAGTTGGTTATGATTTGCAACAATTTGGTAAATTACACCTCTGTGAGTAAAATTGAGATATTTTTCTTTTCCCTCTGCCTGTTCCCTTCAAAAATTGGAGACTCTTGGGTTCTGAGCAGCCTTATCAGGCGAATGAGAAAAACTGTCTCCTGGCATGTGCAGAAATCTTGATATTTTGGGGACCTCTAAAAGAGAGAAATCAACCTAGGCAAAATCTGATGGCAGGCCTTTGATATGGCTTTCTTGGCCTTGAGAGGCCTTTTGGAAATTCAGTCTGAGACTTCTTCTGAGGAATTACACCAGAGTCAATGTGGAAGAACCTATGTGGTCAATGGACCAATCTTATTTTAGAAACAAATTAGTCTTGGCTATACTTGATGAACATGGGGGCAATTTTAGAAAAAAATTATGTTTCACTGAATATTAAATTCTAGTTTTGTTAATTAATGTCTGTGCTTACCAAGACTTACTTCCCAGATAGTTCCTTGTGGTTATGTTATATTGTTCCAAAATTTAATTAAATTGTCAGAAGAACACTCTAAGTTTGTTTCTGAAGCCTAACTTTGTAATCAATCTTTGGATAAAGATCAGATGCTCCATGATCTAGGAGATTAACACCAGGAGATTAACACCAGGTTATGTTCATTCAAATTTAAAGGGTCACTTATGTTGGGGACAATTAAACCCATACTAGGGATAACCAGACTAGTAACACTAGGAAACTGGGCTGGGTGCCTTATGGATAATGCCAATATATAATTTCCCTTAAAGATGAGGATTGGTACAGAACAGACTAAGTCAGAAGACCTGGGATATACTGGGCTGCACCTAATGGAAGTTCTTAACTTATATTCTGAATTATGACCTTACTAATCTGCTAGCTATATTGTTTTTTATATTGCCTGTTTTGCAAAATTGTTGTTTCTTGCATTACCAAATGTGTGATGAGCCTCTGATAAAATGATGATGTATAGTTCCATATGAGATCAATGATTGTAATAGTGTAACTAGATATGGGAAGAAGCAACAAGAGGGAATAGTTTCCTGGACCATAAGAGACTAGTAAGACAGGTGGCCCAGAGACTTTTGGTTACTAGTAAGGCCTAGTCCAGTAAGTAAGAGCACATTGAGTGGCCTATCAGCAAAATCTTTGCCAGACCTGGGAATGAGCATTCCTAGCACTGTGGGACAAAATGGTCATGAAATGCCCCCCAAACCATGGTCAAGTTTATGATCCTGAAGGGGCTCTGCCAACTGCAAATTGCCATCTGCCTCTGCAAGGATTAGGCCAATGGCCACTGTGGCCACTGACCTTCAACACCCCCTGAAAGGAATTCAGGGTGGAGATCAGGAATGAGTCACTCTGCTCTGAGAAAAACTGGCAGAACAGGGCTTTAGATAGTTAGATATTTTCAGAAGATTTTATGAGCCCAAATTCTTGCATCTTCTCATATCTAGAAAAGCACTGAAATCATTAACGGTGACATCTGCTTTGGCCATTAAGAAGAGAAATGCAATTGGAAGTCAAAATGGAGGAGCTGTTGGTTCAGACATATGGATGTGATTTCAGACATGTTCCTGTATTGCTGAGAGCTTGAATTTTCTGAGCTGTGTCAGACCTAGGGGATGGCACCAGCCAATCTCAAAACAGTGTCCACTGGTAACTGCAACCTTATGGTTTCAAGGTATCCCCTTGTAACTATTAAACTTTTTAGACAATAAAATTGCTTTAGATCAGATATTAACAACAAAAGAGGAGACATATTTAATGGCCAATGGCTCCTGTTATATATATCTGAATACCATATCAGAAGTTAAAACCTAGTTAGATAAAATTAGACAACTGGCTACCTGGCTACAAGTCTCCCTTAAAGAGCCAGGTCCAGACTGGGTTTCAGGCTTAAATTCCCAGGGGATTGAGACCTTAATCATACTAAACTCAGATCCAGGACTTGGAACTCAGTAATATTTCCAACTCGGTGTCCCAAATTGAGGCAGGACTATGCCCCATTTCAGCTGGAAGTAGTCAGAGCGGTTGTCACCCTATTCCCTAAAAGATTCAGGGAAAGTTAAAAAAGGGAGATTAAAACCAAGTCCCCTGAAACCAAGTTCCTCTGCTGAGTTTATGATTGATGTCTCTATCCAAAACAGTTATTCCCTTCCTTGTCCAACATCTGTTCTCAAGATTGAGGAATATCAAAGAAAAGGGGGGATTGATACTGAGCAGGGCCCTGTGGGGCTCTTGGGCACAAAGACTTTCTGTGTCCCCCCATTTCTCTGATTGCAGAAAATAGCCTTCATTCAGCCTCCATGACCTTCTCTGAGTTCCAATGGGCAGATTCAAGCAGTTGTTAATTAGGGAATGGAGGGGATGTGAGACAAGGGAGAAACAGTCAAGAGAAACAATAGTGCAGCCTTGGGGCAGGGTCCTGGTTCCCCATCAATGGATACACACAACAGTATCTTGAGCTGTTTTGCAGATACTGAAACCCCCTCCAGGTGGGAAGAGTTAACAATTAATGATGGTATGCTTCCCACAAGCACGTAGACCCCAGACCAGTTGGAACCTTAAGGTTGATGATGCTGACTTCTACTTACCACATCAACCAACCAATCAGAAGAATGTCCACAAGCTGATCACACCCCATTACTGTAAAACTTCTCACTACCCTCTCCACGTTGGGACACATGGGTTTTGAGGGCATTAGCCCACTGTGGCCCCCTTTGCCTGGCAAAGCAATAAAGCTATTCTTTTCTACTTCACCCAGAACTGTCTGAGGTTTAACTCAGGGTCGGGGTACAGAGGCTGGATTCGGCTTCTCTATCTATCTATCTATCTAAAATGCTATGCCAGTGTAAGACATTTCTCTTGTTGTTGATGCTTTGATTGTAATCAAATAAAAAAAGAGACTATGTACAGTTGATCAGAATCTATGTGGCATTAACACCATATTCTTTGTTAAGTAGAAAAACAATGAATGTTTGATTCTGTGGAAAATTTCTGATTTAGATAATATAAGAGTTTCTTTTTGTGTCTTTTGTTTAAATTAATCCTTTATATTGATAGACTTTAGCAAAGATAATCAAACTTTCCTAACTAGGATGTACAACAGTGCTTGGATATTCAAGGTAAGTTAATAGTTATTTTTTTGTTTTAAGTTATGTAAATGAGAGTTGGCACACTGAGCAATAAATAAATGCATTGGCAAGCATGTGCTTTTTCTTCCTTTTATTTTGCAAAGTGATTTTCTTTTTTCTTTAATTTCAGGAAACAGATATTGATGACAGATATGGAGATTTGGATTCCAGAACAGATTCTGATATTCCAGAAATTCCACCATCCTCAGATAGAACCCCTGAGATCCTCAAGAAAGCTCTATCTGGTTTGTCTTCAAGGTATGGTTGGTTGAAGATGAATCTAATGGGTACACAAGATAAACTGTGAGGTTATCCTGGACCATGTCCAATGTAATAAATTTCACTTTTGGTGAGTTTTAGAGCTATGAGAGGAGGCTTTACACTTTTTCACCATATATGAGCACAGTATTAGAGGCTTGATGTACATCCTTTCGTTCATCCTTAAAATCTTGTTAAGTGTGAGAAAACCAAGTCTGAGAGGTTAACTGGTGAAGGTTACAGAGCTAGCAAGTTGTGGACCTGGCATTTCTGCCCTTGTCTGACAGGTTTCTGAAGCCAGTGACCCATTTACCAAATCAGGTTGCCTTTTCTGGTATTGGAACATCTAAAAAAGAAAATTCTATATTCTCTGTTCCCTGTTTTTCAAATGCCAGATGGAAATAGGTATTTTTTTTCCTTTTAACAGAGTTTAAAATCATTGTCCAAAACTCTACAACCCTTTACCACTTTATATTTGTGCTATACTTTTAAATGTTTAATAACCACCCAATTTCAGCTAATTTTATATTGCCCTTCATTGTAGTCTTTGTAATATGAATTATAAAATTTATAAAAGCAAAATAAATACAATATCCAGATTAACATATGAAACCTGAAATATTGGTACAGAACACTCTTTTTTCAAGTTTTTAATACTGTTACACACGGTAAGAGGTCCATTTTACACCATGCCCCAAGAGACACACAAATATATATTTTAACTGCTGTAAAAATGTTATAAAGCAATTCTTGCCATTGCTATGTGTGATGCTCTCTGATTTCTTTTATTTTTGATAGCTGTTCTATGTTATTGAACAAAAATACGCTGGATTACTAAATTGATTTTACTACCCATGGGTCATAAATTGGAGTTTGAAAAATACTGATTTAGTCATATCTAGTGAATATAATGTGAGCTTTTCTGATTTTTAATTTCCTAGAGGATGATCATAGTAGAATAAATTGGTTCAAAACAAAGTTTTCATATTTTTTAGCCAATAGATATATAGTTTTTTGCTGTGCATTATTAAAAGCATGGTTATCATTTTAGTAGTTCTTGTTCCCAGTTGTTTTCATGACCTAGTTCACAGATGTACCTTTTTTTAAAAATCTCACCTGGTCTTTCTCAGATCTGGATTTTTTTTCATATTGATGTTATATAAGAATAATGCTGGATTCCTTTGTGTCACTCATAACAAGATTTTCCTTAATAATTTTTTTTTCCTGGCATAAAGCAACAATGGCAAGTAGTAGTAGCTGGTATTTATTGAGCATGTATATTTGCTAGGTGCTGCTCCAAGCACTTTATATGTGTTGACTAATTTATTCTCACAACAACCCTGTAACTGTATAAATGGAGAAACTGAAGCACAGAAATGTTTTATATCAAGGGTCGTGTAGCTAGCAAGTGATAGAGCCACATTCTGAACCTAGGCATTGTGCTTTATTTATGAAAGAATTGGTTTTAACAGCAGATAATATATGACTAGTTTCAATCTTTTCGAGAAACTTCTCTGTAAAGATTAAATAAATGTTTTAAAATCTACATTTTACACATTTTAGCCTCTTTTTAATACCCCAAATAGTCTGCCTTACAAAGATTTAGAAATTGTAGATGCATAGGATTAAAAATACTAATTATATAAGGAATGTACATGGTTTGTCGAAGAAAACCCTATAATCCTCCTACCAAGACATTAATATTTAAAATACTGTGATGTTTATCTTTGAAACTTTTTTGTTTTTTACATTGTGTGCATGTGTGTGCCTGTGTGTGTAATGTAAAAATAGCACTGTACTGTTTTCTGCCTTGTTATTTTCATTTTCATTCCATGGTATTAGGAACAACATCCTGAAATATGTGTAAATATTTTAATGACTGTATGATATATTTCTTTGTAGAGCTATAGTTCAACTTACTTAACTTAAACAGCAACTGCTAGACATTTAGCCAATTTCTAAATTTTCACAAAACCAACTCTGCTTTAAATATATTTCTTTATAGCTAACTTTTATTTAGAATCAATAATTATTTTCTTAGTATAAAACTTTAAAAGTGAAATTCCTTGGTCAAAATTTATGTTCATTTTTTAAGGCTCTAATATATAATGCCAGAAAGAGCATAAGCCATTGAAATTGGAAAGAGCGTGAAAGGTCTTCAGTCACTTGGCAGTTGTCCCAGTCTGTTTCTTGACCCGTGTATGGGTCTGTGGAAATGAATATTCATTAGCTAGTGAAGTCTGGCTGTCTCCTTTAGTAAAGAGCTTCTTCAGCAATGAGTCTAACTTAGTAGTTCTCTCTGGAAGGGGCAATGCCTTGGATTTTGTACCTTCCCCCAACCAGTGAACATTTGGCAGTGTCTGGAGACATTTTAGGTTGTCACAATAAGAGATGGTGCTGCTGGGGCTTCCCTGGTAGCGCAGTGGTTGAGAGTCCGCCTGCCGATGCAGGGGACACGGGTTCGTGCCCCAGTCCGGGAAGATCCCACATGCCGTGGAGCGGCTGGGCCCATGAGCCATGGCCGCTGAGCCTGTGCGTCCGGAGCCTGTGCTCCACAACGGGAGAGGCCACAGCAGTGAGAGGCCCGCATACTGCAAAAAAAAAAAAAAAAAAAGAGATGGTGCTGCTGGCACTTAGTAGGTAGAGGCCAGGGAAGATCCTACAGTACACAGAACAACTCTTCACAACAAAGAATGATCTGGCTCAAATGTTACTATTGAAGGTTGAGAAACCGTGGAAATACCCAGGCATAGTCTTGCTGGTGCTCTTGTACTCTATAATGCCATCTTCTTTGTCCCTGGGAACCTGCACACATCCCGTTAACTTCCTTCTAAGGCTGGTAGATAGACTTTCTCAAAACCCCTGCTCTTTGCTAGATGGCCCACCAAGTTCTTGTTTGTTCTTGAAGAGTGCTTCTGTGCCCTAATTCTTGGCTCAGGTGAACTGCCTTGCCAACCTAGGTCTTTCTCATTATGCTTGTACCACTAGGAAAATTTTTTAAAAAATTTTATTACTTTTGGGACTTCCCCAGCGGTCCAGTGGTTAAAACTCCGCATTTCCACTGCAAGGAGCATGGGTTCGATCCCTGGTCGAGGAACTAGGATCCCACATGCTGTGTGGCATGGCCAAAAAAAAAAAGCCAATAAATTTTTATTACTTTTTTTGTTTTTGCGGTACGCAGGCCTCTCACTGTTGTGGCCTCTCCTGTCGCGGAGCACAGGCTCCGGAGGCGCAGGCTCAGCGGCCAGGGCTCACGGGCCCAGCCGCTCCGCGGCATGTGGGATCTTCCCGGACCAGGGCACGAACCCGTGTCCCCTGCATCGGCAGGCGGACTATCAACCACTGCGCCACCAGGGAAGCCCAAATTTTTATTACTTTTGAAATAAAAACCCCTTAAGAGTTGTAGTAACAGTAAGACATTGTGCATCACATAACTGATTTGAGCAATAAATGTGTAACCACTTTAGATAATCACTTTAAAGGACGCTGCTTAATTATATACTTTTTAGAAATTTCATTTCTAGCTCATATAGGTCCTGGAAACATGAGACTTGAATGGATTTCTCTACTGATTCTGAGTTCCTTTACCTAAAACAATCTGTGAGGTGATGACTTGGACTCAAAATTAAGGCTTACTCTAATGTGATCATGGTGGCATGGTAAAGGAAATCAAGAATTTTGAATTCGGAACCAGACTTTCCTCTGGATTTTAGTTACAATGGTACATATTCTTTTACATATCAGTGCTCTGTTTTGAACTCAGTGCTTCTCCCCTGAGAGATAACTTTGGGTTTCTGTATCAATGGATATATATATTAAGTTTAAGTGTGTGCTTTTATGTGCTTAACTTTGTGTTAGGTATTCTTGGGAGATTTGGGGAGTCATTTAAATTAAAATAAGGCAATTAAGTCTTGTTGGGGAGGGGAATTTTTCTGCCTGGAGTAACATCTGTATAATAAAAGAGAGTAGGTCTTTGTTTAAATCTCTGGTTCTCAGAAGCTACCGTTCTCTGCTGGTCAGAGCCACCCCTTTAACATTAGAGGTACACTTGGCCCTTTCAACTCCCACCAGAGTCTGATTTCTGACACTTGGGTAGTGTCCTCTTCTCTAGAAGAGGTTCTCAGTAATTCTGAGTCTGAGAATCAGTTATGAAGGAGGGCTAAGTACATTTCTGAGGTTCGTGCAAGGAAGACAGGATTATTATCAGGAGACTGGCTTATGGTCTTTTATTTACCTCTGACTAGCTGTGCGACCTAGCCCAGTTTCCTAATCCATTCATTCATCCTCAAAGAGTTCGTTCTATTAAGTCAAATAGAACCTTTCAGCTGTAGCATTTTTGATTCTGCATTCATTTCAGTTCAGCCCCAAAGCTTACAGTCTCATGAAAAATGTATGAGTCTACATACTTATAACAGTAGAGGGAAATAAAGTTGGGTAAGTACAATTTGACCACCATGTGAAAAACCTTGGAAACTATATAAAAGAGTTTGGACTTACTGTTGGCATTTTAGGTCTTGTGTGGACATGATCAAAGGGATATTTGAGGAAGAGTAGTTAGGGGTATCTAGGCTATATAGGAGAGTGATTGAAAGCAGGGAGTGTAATCAGTATTCGATAAATGGATGAAATCAGCTAATATTTCTGTTACAGAGAGGAGAACGAGGGCTTGTGCTTAGAATACAGTGCATATATGCTACTATACGTTGGGTCAAAATCTCTTGTGATATAATTTAAATGTTAGCATTTGAATTAGTAGAAATCAGAAAATTATTTAAAAACTTTACTGTGAGTATAATGTAAAATGAGTGTAGAATGAATAAACTCAGAGGGCAGCAGTTTTAGATTCAGAAAGCATCATGCTTCTATAGGTGTTGTTAGAACGATCTGAGGTGTTTCATACAGTGGCTGCTGACATTTCTTATGACGTAGCCACATAAAGAGTGAAAATATTTGTAAGGTACACTGGGGGTGAAGTGTGAGGCTCCTGCGGTGATGGAGGGCAGGCAGATGGGCTCCCCAGGCTCTTACTGACAGCAGAGGGTCGAGGAGGTCAATTCTCAGTCTACCGGGGACCAGCCAGGTGTGCCTCAGGGAAGCTGTGCTCTAAGCACCAGCAGAGGCCCAAGGAGAAGAGAATACTTTTCTGCGAAAGGCTCTGTCCTTGCAGGAAAGCAGGCAGCACACGCTGAGCAACAGAAAGAACTGACCTTCAGTCTGGCCTTACCCTCAATGACGGACCTCCCCACACCTTCCTCATTTCCTTGAAATCATGGTGCTTTCCAGTTTCAGTTCCGCATTTTCCTTTCTTTACTTTTTCTCACTGCAAGGCCGTGCTCTCTGTTCTACACCACCTTAAAATCCGTACTCTTTTTATCCACCACACAGAAGGACAGACACCCTTTGGGAGGGCTGTGCACCTGGCCCCTCCTTCCCACCTGAGTGGCCCCGGGCGGACACGTGCGCACACCTGCGTTGGCCACCTCACCTCCCAGCCTCGCGATTCATCCTGTTCACATGGAGCAAAAACTAGTTCTTTTCTTCGGCTAACAGGATTTTTACATTTCCTTTAGCTCTCAGTGAGTGAGCGAATGCTATTGGTTTGTTTGGTTGGTTTGCGTTGTTGTTATTGTATAAGGTAAAGTATAGGGGATTCCTAAAATATAGTTAAGGGAAACCTGTAAGTCTGGCAACTCATTACTGTAACAACACACAGAAATTTAAGAACACGTTAATGCTAACTCTACAAATATTTCCTTTTTAGGTGGAAAAACTGGTGGATTCGTGGAATCCTTACTCTAACTATGATTTCATTGTTTTTCCTGATCATCTATATGGGATCCTTTATGCTGATGCTTCTTGTAAGTGTTTGCCCAAGTGTCTCTTGCTTTGTTTTTCAGCACTGATATTGAAGTAAATTTGAGCATGTCATGAAAAAGAAGGTGGTTCAAGACTTGACAGCAACAAATTTAGTTCCTTTAAGCATCTTCTGGTTCATGAAATGACCTGGACTAATCTTTTCCATTTGCAAATTGGCCATTCAGTGTGTATCAAGTATACGTGATATTCAGTAGATACACAACTTTGTGTCAGACATTGCACCAAGCATTAGGTAGAACAGAAACACACGACTTCAACGTATATGACTGTTAGCTAGATCCCTGACTTCAGGGGACTCATTCTAATGGCAGAGACATGTAAGTAACCATATGAATAAATGGTGTAGTAAATGAGTGGAATAAACCCCATGATAGATCTTGTTGGAAGAGCACAGCAAAAAAATGACCTCATCCAGTGTGAGAGAGAGATGAGGGAAGACTTCCAGAGGAGGTGATGTGAAAGCTGAGTCATAAAGAAGCACTGGATGGGGGAGGGCATTCCAAGTTGGGGATATCAGGGGCAGGGGTGTAGTAAGGAGAGATTGTGGTCCGTTGGGGGGTTTGTGAGTTATACATGTGGAGAGTGTCTAGGGATGAGACTAGAGAGGCAAGCAAAAGCCATTCTGGGAGTTGGATTTTGTTGTATATGGGAAGCCCAACAAGTTATGAAGTCAGACACATTTTTTCAGCTTTGTAATTCATTCATTTAACACATGCTTCAGGATGCCTGCTACATGCCAGGCAGTTCTGGGGAATGATGCAGTCATGCTGAGAAAAATGCACCTGTGTCTGCCCTCATGGAGCTTACTGTCTACATATTAAAGAACTGATCAGATATGTAATCATAAACTGCAGTAAGCATTTGAAAACAAGAATTGGATGCTATGAGAGCAAAGGGGGGGAGCCAGGAGACTTTCCAGACTTTATCCAGTGCCCAGCATCTGCACTGCGGTCTTGAAAGTTGAGTAGGATTCACTGGGGTGAAGGGAGACCTTGGAGGAAGGATTTTGCTTTTTGCGGTACGCGGGCCTCTCACTGTTGTGGCCTCTCCCGTTGCGGAGCACAGGCTCCGGATGCGCAGGCTCAGCGGCCATGGCTCATGGGCCCAGCCACTCCGCGGCATGTGGGATCTTCCCGGACCGGGGCACGAACCCATGTCCCCTGCATTGGCAGGCGGACTCTCAACCACTGCGCCACCAGGGAAGCCCCTGGAGGAAGGATTTTCACAGCAAACGATTCCCTGTGTATAAAAGCCTTTATATCTAAAGAAGTATGAAACACTTGAAACCCAAAGTGATAGAAGTAAGAAGGAGAAATACATTCATGACAAACATCACGCATTTCCTGGGTGCTGAACATGGTTTAGCAGTGAACAGCGAGGGCCTGCTCTCGGGGATATGTACAGTGTCCCTCCTTTTTATTATTTGTCTTCATCCATCGCAATTGTATTTATGATGTTTATGTTAAGGGAACATGAATGGATATACACACACTTGGTGCTCAATTGATACTACCTTTATGTGTTTTAAGGTATTATTTACATTCACAACCCTGACTAGGTCATTTATATTTTGAGAAGTACATTTTGTACCTAGCTTGCATTTGCCTTATAATATCAGCACTCAAAAATGACGAATTCAAGAGAGTTTTATTAAAAACTTACTTCTAGCAAATGATAGTTACTATTTTAAGATGGAACTCATACTCATATTCCTTAAAATAAAAGGAGTTTTTTCCCTCCAACCTTCTATTTATAGTGCTTTAATTGTTGCAGTCACAGCTTGGAATCACGCTTTCTAAGTGATGGAGTTGCTAAAGCGTATTTTGATTTAAAGGTAGATGTGAACATATAAAAGATATGAGGTTCCCCCACCCCTTCCTGGAACTCCTATAATAACTGTTTTAATTCACATTATTTAACTTATTTTTAAATAGTGCATTAGTTTTTTTCCCATTATGAGAGTTATAAAAGTATATTGAAATTACTTTGGAAAAGAGATAATTAAAAAAAAAATCACCCCAACCCTATCATCAACCACCACAACTCAATTAATACTGCCATTTGATGTATTTCCTTTCATCTTTTTTTTCTTTTAAAAACCATGATTGTAATTATAGTGTGACTAAAATTTTGTATCCTTTTTAAACTAAATATTGAATGTTTTGTGTTGCTCCACGGTCTTTATAGCCATCAACTTTAATACCTTCATCTACTCAATGAAATGTAGTACATCATAAGTTATTTAGAGCAGCGTGTTATTTTTAGACATTCAGGTTATAGTCTGGTTTTTATTTATTGTGAATAACATTATCCTAAACATATTAGAATATAAAGCTTTTTCATATGCAGGATTATTTTCTTCAAATAGATTCCTAGAGTGAAAATAGGCACTTTTATTTGGATAACACATAGTTCCAGCTCAACATATCTAAATCTGAACTTCTGTTCTATCGCCAGCCATTCTGCATAACTCTGTCTACTTTTCCAAGCCTTCCCTGGTGTTGTCCTGCGTTTCCCTCTCTCCCTTAGCTCCCCAGTTTCCTCAAGCACCAAATCCAGTCAGTTCTACCTCCTTGATGTCTCTCATTCCTTATACTCCACCCTCTTCTGGCACTTATCCATACTCATCTGGATGGTGGTATCTTGCCTGCCTTACTGTCTCTTCTCTTGCTGCTTCTCCAGTCAGTTCTTTCTACCTCTGTTATCCCCAGAAATTCACGTCTGATCACGTCCTTTCATGATCGGCACCAACTCCTTTGTGCAGCCTTTCATGCTGTTTCCTGTGGTGCTGTGACCAGACTCATCTCTCTCTACTTCTCACCCCAGCTTTGTGTTCCAGCAGCTCTGGACTACTTGTAGTTCCCTTAACATCCTCCTCCTCTCCTATGTACATGACTCTGTACATCCTTCTCCTTCACCCCAACTGAGCCCATCCCCACCCTTACCGCAGGTTTTTTGTCTGCCTGTGCTTATATCCATGTGGCTGTTTCCATGTAGCTGGTAAGCTATAAGTGACAACCATATACATGGATGTGTGTGATATTAAAAATTCTTTTTTTCTTCTTTCAGTGAAACACCATATATAGTGCTAATGGTTGCTCTTGAACAAATGTATTCATAGAAGTAGCATCAGTTCATTTGATATTCTAAAAGCCCTTGGTTCTATAAATAACATGACTTTGCCATTTTATCTTAACATCTAGCATTGTCCCCATTCTCGGATTATTATTGTTAAAAAAATGACTTGATGTTACACACAAAGGCTATTTGAAGGACAGTATTTAAATTTCCTCTTGTGTTTATAATATAACACATTTATGAGTTTTTCTTAAAAGAACTATTTGTAATAGTTAGGCATAATATTTTCTTACTGTATGGCTGAGGGGACACAACTACTTCTTTTAAGTATGTCATTGGACATGTACTAGGTATAGTGGGAAAAAATAGCTTAAGAATATCCTGGGTAGTAGGATTGGGAAAGCTGGTTTGTGGCGATCTCAAAAAGAAATCCCAAAGTATATTCTTTGGCAGACTTTGGTTAGCTCTTTCTGTAAAGGACCAGATTGTTGTATTTTAGGCTTTAAGGAGCCACATATGTGTCTGTCATATAATCTTTGTTTTTTATTTTTAACTCTTTAAAAATACAAAATCCAGGGTCTTCCCTGGTGGCGCAGTGGTTGAGAGTCCGCCTGCCGATGCAGGGGACACGGGTTCGTGCCCCGGTCCGGGAAGATCCCACATGCCGCAGAGTGGCTGGGCCCATGAGCCATGGCCGTTGAGCCTGTGCGTCCGGAGCCTGTGCTCCGCAACGGAAGAGGTCACAACAGTGAGAGGCCCGCGTACCGCAAAAAAAAAAAAAAAAAAAAAAAAAAAAAATATATATATATATATATATATATATAAAATCCATTCTTAACTCCAGGGTTGTACAAAAACAAGCCCTTGGGTATATTCTCTAGAGGTTGAAAAAGTCTGCTATATTCACAAAGCTGTTAGTTTACGGTGATGAGTGTTCAGCTTGCCATTTGCTCTTTGAGTCTTGGAATTGTCTTAAGCCAAACACTGGATATGATGCTACAGTCTCAGAAATTACCTTTACCCAGATTGGTGGATTTAGCAGTTTGAAGGACAGCTACATAGACCATCAAAAAGGGATTCTTGAATATAAACCCATTTACTAGGCATGTGTATTGGACACTATTCAGAGAGAACCGCATGGACTCACTTGACTGGCCAGTGGGGCTGCAGATGTAGAAGGCTGCTTATAATTTGTCAAGGAAGCACTGCTTGGGTTGATCAGAGATGTGTGTAGCTGGCTATGGGAGAGTTGGCATGGAGGGAAGAATGAAAAGCTCATGCCCAAACCCCTGGGTGACTGGGTAAAGATATTTTAGCCATTTGTCCTGATAGTATCTTTATCCTTGGCAAGAATACCAGGTTGAACGGTTAAAAATATATACAAGCAAACTTTCACTTATGATCATTTTCCTAGGATAACTCAAGAAACAAATGGACAGAAAGACCATCCATCTTGAGATGGACAACCACAAGAAATGAAGCAATAATTAGGGATAAAGCCTAGTCAGCTGTGATCCCAATCAGACTACACCCCTCAAACTCTAAACTACAATGCCACCTCCTACCCCGGGAAGGATCTCTCAAACTTTTTGAATAAAACATTGTTTTGCTTGCCTCTTTGGGATATCACTTGATTATAGAGAAGTTGAATATTGAATTTTTGCTGCTGATATTTAGACTAACTAAAAGTGGGTAGGCTGAAGATTTTTAAAATACATGTGACAACAAGCTACTTATTAAATAACTAACCATAAATGTAAATATTGAGAAATGTATGTTAATGTTTTCTCTTGGTTTCAGGTTCTAGGCATCCAAGTGAAATGCTTCCATGAAATTATCACTATAGGTTACAGAGTCTATCGTTCTTATGACCTACCTTGGTTTAGAACACTAAGCTGGTAAGTGACTTAAAACTGTTTCAGATATGAAAATCTGATTCTTTTCTGAAGTTTGTAAGGAAGCATCCTGATCAATCAGTATCTACATGGTTGACCTTATAGATTGATTTTAAATAAATATAAAAAAGAATGAAATTGAATTTTGAAAGAAGGAAATTACCTTTAACTCTCCCATTTCAACACAACTATTTTCATATCTCATCTTTCACTCTTTGTAGAGATACCTGATTTAAATTGAATATAAACATTATTCTTGTGCCCTTTTTAAAAACCTCAGCATTATATTCGACACATTTTTATATCCTTTATAATTACAATTTTAACAGAAAGTTTCATTTTGTAAAATGTTATGAATATGTGTAATCTTTTGCCTTATTTCCCCTCAGTTGATATGAGACCACACACAAAATTTGATATTTCTACAAAGACTTGAAGATGAGATATGAAAATAGTTTGGGGTTTTTTTGTTTTGTTTTGTCTTTTTTTTTTTTTTTTTTGAGTGATCAGTGGTTTATTCAGAACGGGAAAGCCCAAGCTGAATGTCTGTCTCCCTCCTCCCCTCCCATCCACCCCTGCAGGCTGGCCCACCTTCTCCAAAGCCCCCATAGGCCCCAGGATGCCGTTGGGGGGTGGGGGGCAGGGCAGTGAGAGGAGGGATGACCTCACCTTTGCTGCTTCTGGTTTGGTCTCCTCCAGGCCCTGGGCCCTGTGACATGCAACAAGGAGGGTAGTCAGAGGGATGAGGAAGACTCTGGGGTCAGTGCGTAAGGCACCCTGCTAAATATTTCAGGGCAGTTACCAGCCTCTGAAATATTGTATATGTACAGATGCATGTAAAATTAGTAAATAAAAATCACCAAATAATTTTAATATTTAAAGCTTTATATATTTTTAAAACTTTCTAGGTTTCTTAGTTATCAGGACCTTGACCATGAAACATGATAATATGATAGTTCATAATTAACCTAACAGGCCATGTCTTTGAATATAGTTGTTTGATTAGTATCAGCCAGAGGGGCCAGTGTCTTATTATAACAAACGTATCACTTTTTGGGTTTACAGTAGTCAAAAACAGTTTCTTGGTTTTGTTAACACTTAATTTTTCCTTCTGGAAAGTTTCTTCATGAGTGGCAGTGTGTACAGGGAGTGTTAGGTAGATTAAGTAGTCGGAGAGTAATTAAAAGCTAAACTGTGCAGGATTGATTTTAAGTGTAGGGGGAAGAAAAAGGTAGGTCAAGATGGGCTCCAGTGATTGTAGAGGCTTCTTGGAGAAGGTGAGAGAGAAACTGTTACTTGAAATAAAGACAGGCTTTGGCTAGAGAAGAGTGTTCTGGGTTGGGGAAGCAGCATCCATCAGGTTTCAGATGCGGGACAGAGGAGGCATGTGCCACAGATGGTGAGATCTTCCTGGCCCTCCTGAGCAGAAGGTGTATATTTATTAGGAAGTAGTGGCCAAAAAGTTGGATTGGTGGCTGGAGTAGGCTTTGACAGCCTTACAGAGGCGACACAGACAGTTTCCATTGTAGGAGAGAGAAAAATGGTAATACAGCTGATAAAAATTAAAATACTTCCCTTTGGGAACAGTAGGGTCTAATTCCATTCATGAGAACCAGAGGGAAACCACCCCTTTCGTCTTCTACTGCCCTCCTGGCTGCCTAGGACTCTGCCCTTCTAAGGAGGATTCCGGGAGGAACCCTAAGGCAGTGTTTCTCAGCCTTTTTTTCTGGCTCACACATGCTCCCATCAGCAAAATCTCATGGGTTCAACTTCTCCCTGGGGACAAAGATATACCAGAACTGGGAGAAGGGATAGGCCATTTATCAAGTTTTTAAAGTTTTTCCAGAGATTTTTACCTGCTGCTAGCTCCGTTCCCCACAGCTACCCTTTTTGAGTCACTGCTCAACTAGAGTGCATCTGGAGCATTGAGAAGAGGGGGCAAGACCCCAGTATGTGCAGGGCAGGAGGGTGAGGTTAGAGGTCAAATTACCTCTACCTTCTTTTCCTGTTGATCTTCCCTAGGGCAGGTGGGAATTTGGCTTAGGATCTTTACAAAGCATTAGACCTGTGAGTAGCTGGGAGTGAATTTTCATTATAAACTTAATGCTGTGTGTGTGTGTGTCTGAGAGTGTATGAGAGTGAGTGTATGTCTAGTATTTTCTACAATGTTTCCTAATTATCTGTTTCTGGCATTTAGATATTGAGCTAAATAAAGGCATGAACTATTCAGTAAGTTTTTATTGACTGATAAGTTTGAAATTAAGTTTAAAACAGGAAAAAAAGCATTTGGTGGAATATATCATGAACTGGTCTTCTCGACTTGGTTCTGAACTTTTTGTCATCATCAAACTGTAGAAAATAGTTTTGTTGAGTTTGAGGAGGAAAAAATTCAAATCTAAAGAAGCTAATTGTTTTAAAATTATAGGTACTTTCTACTGTGTGTAAACTACTTTTTCTATGGAGAGACTGTAGCTGATTATTTTGCTACATTTGTTCAAAGAGAAGAGCAACTTCAGTTCCTCATTCGCTACCACAGATTTATATCATTTGCCCTCTATCTGGCAGGTAAGTTAAGGAAAAGTCTTTATTGATATGTAGCCAATATATGTTACATGCTTATTTTTATTTAAATTTATAACATCCTTTATTTGTTACATTTTAATCCAGCTTCTCTTTGTAAAAAGTCTCATATATAAAGCTATTTCTTTCATCACAGTCTTAAGCAGTAGTCACTCCCTAATGGTGGTTTAAAAAAAAGTACTTGCTTAATAGTCACTCCATATATTTGAAAATTTTCTTCACAAATTATAGTAAAGGCACTTTTAAATATATGGGTTATTTACCAAGTATAATTTACAAAGAAACTTTCACATATGTATTGCTTTATTTGTTCCTAGGAAATAGAGTTTTCATATAGAATTATTCGGGGTACTTAGTTTTCCTGACATGGTTTATTATATGTTCATTTATATATATATATATATATAAAATATACATATTTGTTTATAGTAGGCTATGCCACATGTTTTTATGATTTTAGATTAAGAATCAGATAGTTAGGATAACATTAGAATTAATAGATTTGTTTTCCATTAAAGTTTACCAATCATAAAAGAAATTTCTAAGAAATTGATTTAGATATGTACCGTTTAAAAATCAGATTGCCAGTATGAATCCTGGTTCCACCCTTTACTAGCTGAATAAACCTTGGGAAATTTAATTAATTTACCTGTGCCTCAGTTTCTTTGTCAAGCACTTAGAACAGTACCTGGTACTATTTAAGTATTTATCATTATCATTATTTCCACTTTTAAAGGAGGAAATGAAATTTATTTGTGAGTTTTCACTTTAGCTTTTAATAGTTACTGTTTTAGCTCTTAGGAGTTTCTCATAAATAAATTCTTCTCCAGTTAATACAATTCTGGAAACTGAATACAATATGGATGACTTCCATTTCTCATTAAACAAAAAATATACAGAATATGTGGGGAAGAATGTCCAGTCCTTTAAAAGTATGTCATTTATATTCAGTAATTATGATCTTTTTCATGGTGTTCAATTTTAATAAACATCCCTGCAGATCTTGGTCTCTATTTTATTTCTGATTCTAGGAAGCCAGAGAATGAAATACAATCTGAAATGATAATGGTAATTTTCAGAGAATCATTTTTGGGGCAGGGGAACCTACATTTTCCAAAGAAATTGCCTGTTTTACATTCAGGTTTTTTGTTAAGTCCAGTTTTCTCAGTCCATTACTTAATTTTTTAAAATTATAAATGATATGTCTAACATACATTCTTGGAAATAGATATTGAATGTAGGTATCTTCATTCTTGGAAATAGATATTGAAAAGTATTTTTGTTCTTTCAAGGGCAAAAGAAGTTATTCATTCTAAGGTAGCTATTTCATTTTAAATTCTAATCAGTTTAGAAGAATCATGATTATTAGAGAGATTAATTATGACTGCTAACAGCTAAAATTTTGGAGAATAATATGCTTGACTCTGATTTTACGTTCATTAAACATCATCTGTGACATTTTTTTTCATGGTAGAAAGAAATTTTGCATAGTTTCTCTTATCAAACAAACACGTTTGATTCATTTTGTTAAATGTAAGGTAAATTCTGGGATGGATTCTTTACTATTACAGGAGAGAAGCATACTGTACCTTCTTAGTCTATATTTTTACAGGCAAGACTTCTTATTAGCAAGAAAAGTGTCTGTAATAACAATAACTTTATTTCATATATAATTCTTATAATTACTTAATAGTAAAATTGTGATTAATTAAAATATAAATCATTAACATATGTGCATTAGTTAAAAAATCTGATATGTCAAAAGAATCTGATAATGTTATTGTTAATGTAAACAATAACCCTGCACCCCAACACTTGCAGATTGTTTTCATTTTTCTAAGTAATACGCCTATTTCTTAATTTATTTAGGCATTATCTATTGACTTCCTGTAATAACCTCTGTCTCTTCTCCATACTCAGTTTTTTATTGTCATTATTTATATTATTAAATAGGTACCTAAAATATCACTTTCTATAGAGCCAGATAGTATCTTTGATTACATTTCCATTCTTTTACGATTTTTTGCTTTTCCTGCCCTTAATAGCTGCTCTTTACCTTTTCTTTTCCACCTTCATAAATTTCTGTGTAGGAATCCTTAATTTTCCTTTTGAGTCTGTCCCACGTCTGTTGGTCATTTTTTCAGATGTTCACAGAAATCAGAGAGTTCATTAGTTCCCGTTTTTCCTGGTGACCTTTATCCCAGGGACGTCTGGGCTCCTGTTCCTGTTTGGACTGGCTGCTTGTAGGCCTGCTGTCAGCTGTCCCCTCATGATTTGGCTTTTCCTGTGTCTTCCAATTTCTAGGATAACACCCTCATTCTGCTGCAGCATAGCCTCTAATAGTTTCCTATGAAATGTGCTTAGAAGGTAAATATTTTATGTTCATACATTTCTAATAATATCTTTGTTCTGTTCTCACAATTGACTGCTTTGGCTAGGGTTCCACTTACTAGTAGTAGACTTGTACTTAGTCCTCTAGTTTAGAAGCCCAAGCCTTAACCTTGCCTTCCAGTGAGCCTTTCCTGTTCAGTTTTCTCTAGAAAATACTTCTACTTGTCCCTGATTTCTCAGATCTGCTGAAAGTCATCCAGTCGGTTTTCCAGCTTCCAAACTTTGTAGCCATTTTTCTTCTTTTTTCCTTGACATTTCTTCAATTCTCTTTGCTCTGTAGGTTTTTGCCTTAATTTCTTTTAACATGATTTAGTGGGCTACCAGGATGGAAGAGAAAGAAATGTAATACATGAACAATCAACCATTTAAAAACAGAAATCCTTGATTAGTATTTTATTTTTCCCTTGGCTTGAAACAACAACTAATTTTTTTCTCCTGGTCCTGTGGATTGACTGGGCTTCACTGGGCAGTTCTAACTTAAGACCTCCCCTACAGTTGCAGTCAGATGGCGGTAGTGCTGGTCATGTGTGTCCTAAGTGGGCTAGACGTCCAAGGTGGCTCACTCTCACGGGCACGGTTAGTTCTGGCTGGTGACCCGTAGTGCTGGCTAGTGGCCCGTAGTGCTGGCTGGTGACCCGGGCACCCGAGTGTGGGCTCTCCATGGGGCTTGGCTCTCTCAGCACCACGCCTGAGTTCTGAATAGGGAGGGCACCAAAAGCCAAGCATCTCAAGAGTCCTTACCTAGGATGTTTTGTTTTGTTTTGTTTTGTTTTTGCGGTACACGGGCCTCTCACTGTTGTGGCCTCTCCCATTGCGGAGCACAGGCTCCGGACGCGCAGGCTCAGCGGCCATGGCTTATGGGCCCAGCCGCTCCACGGTATGTGGGATCTTCCCGGACCGGGGCACGAATCCGTGTCCCCTGCATCGGCAGGTGGACTCTCAACCACTGCGCCACCAGGGAAGCCCCCTAGGATGGTTTTTTAAAACTAGTTTTTAAAAATGAAAACATAATACGTTCCCACAGTAAAAATTCGGGCTGAAAAGGAGTATTCCATGATATCTCCCTCCCCGCTCAGAGCCTTACTTACTCTTTCCAGGGGCTTCCTACCACTATTCAGACATTATCTGAGTATTCAAGCTTATATGTTTATATCCTCCTTCCCTCATTTTTGTACACAAATGAGAGCAGACCATCCTGTACCTGTTTTTTCCCACTTAATGTAGCTTATTTGTGGTTTTATATTGGCACATCTAAACTTATCTCACTTTTTCCGTATCTGCAGTTACATCTGATGTGCATACAGCAAAATTTGATGGGTAGCATGTCAGAAAATAAGGCAACTACTATTTCCTTGCTTTGCATTTGCTCTAACTTATACTTGAAAATAACTTCTCAATTGAGAGGGTAAAGACAATATAATTTATTTTCTTTCTTGTTTCTTTTTATAACATTGTATACATGATAGCCTCCCAACCAACCCTTTTCAGTCATTGTTTCTTCATTCCCTAAAATTTCTGACTCTACTTTTATAAAACAAAATCAGTATTTCTTCTTTTTTCTAACTGATTTCCACCATGGACATAGCTTACCACTTGCTCTTTTATAGAATCATGGAAGCTTATTGAAAATCATCAGTGTTGTTCCTTCAACAAACATTTGAGTGCCTTCCAAGTGCCAGTACTGTACATGGTGTTGAGGATACCAAGGGGAATAGGCTGGTAGCGTGCCTTCCAGGGTATTGCAACTGCTGAGACACATGTCCCCTAGTTCATTGCTGGAATGTGAACAAGGACCTCTAAGAGCATAAAGAAGGGGAAGGAGGGCCTTGCTTTGCGGGGGTGGGAAGGCCATAGAACACCTTGAAGAAGAGATGACAGGTGTCGTGAGAAGCAAAGAACAATCAGGTGTTTGCCAGGTGGACAGAAGGAAAGGGCATTCCAGGAGGAGGGAACAGCTGTACAGTCTTGAGAACGAGAGAGGGTGGCGTGTTCAGGACCAGTGAGAGGCAGTGCAGGTTGCAGAGGTAAGCAGGAGCCCCGTCTTGAGAAGCTTTGTGTATTCTGGGAAGAGTTTGGGCTTTATCCCAGGAAAACTACTGGAGGATTTTAAGCTAAGAGATGATATAACCAGATCTGTAATTAAATGAAGGATGAGTTGGATAACGTTAATAGAGTGACAAGATAGGAACCTGTTGCTCTAATTCATACTAAATATAATGTAGGCTTGGCCTGAGGTTTATATTTAATAGTAAGAGGGTTATAAATTTTAAAAAATTATGGGACTTCCCTGGCGGTCCAGTGGTTAAGACTCCGAGCTCCCACTGCAGGGCGCGGGTGTTCATTCCCTGGTTGGGGAACTAAGATCCCACATGCTGCGTGGCACAGCCAAAAAATTAAAAAAAAAAAAAACCTAAAATACTGTGGGCTGATCTTAGAAACCAACTGCTATTTATGATAGTCTATGAAAAATTGCTTTTGTATCCCAAATTATTGGCTTGAAATGTACTTTTTGTTGAGATAATTATGTATTTCCATGTAGTTTTAAGAAATAATAGAGAGTCATTTATGCACTTTGCCTAGTTTCCACTAATGGTAATATTTTGAAAAATTACAGTGTAAGATAACACCAGGATATTGACATTATTACAGTCTTACAGAAGTATTTTTAAAGCAAAACTTTTTTTTGTTTTAAAGTGTAGTTGATTTACAATGTTGTGTTAGTTTCTGGTGTACATCAAAGTGATTCATATATAAATTCTTTTTCATGTTCTTTTCCATTTTGGTTTGTTATAGGGTATTGAATATAGTTCCCTGTGTTATACAGTTGGCCCTTGTTGTTTATCTATTTTATATATATTTTATAGATTGCATCTGCTAACCCCCAAATCCTAATTTATCCCTTCCCCACCCCTTTTCCTCTTTGGTAACTGTAAGTTTGTTTTTTATGTCTGTGAGTCTGTTTCTGTAAAACACAACTTTGTAGTAAGCTAGGAGCTACTGGGATAAGAGATGAAACTTCCAATATAAATTATTCATAGTATTCTATATCTGTTATCATTTTACACGTGTCCTAAATATGGTCCTATTAAATGACCATAAGCACTCACTTTATGTTTCTCTTGTTTTTTTAATTTCCAGTGCCTAGCACAGGGTCTGGCATTTAGGTTCCCAATACACATTTACTAGATGAATGATCAGAGGCTGAGAACATGCACATCCACACACAGTGCTTTTTAGAGAGATTTTTTTTCAGCATCAGTGTTTTGGTTGCTGGGTCTTGAGGCCTTACTGGTGATTCTTGAAGTGATTAGCAACATTCATGAGCTTAGTCTAGCAAATGAAGGTAGACTTTAAAACAGGAGTAAGGAAATAGAAAGTGTGCTCTGTTGAGAGATTTGTACCTTTCTCTCAAATTATGCTGATAAAAATCTCTGGAATTCTTCTCGTTAAACAGCATTCCAAGGGTCCTGCCCAAATTTTAGTTCTGCAGTGGTCAAATGACTTTTATAGGTCTTAGCAGATTTAAAAACCAGAGACAACACAAGCTCTTTCATTGACGTTGAATTTTATTAAAATAAAATGTATGTATATCCAGGTCTGACCCACTCACCAAGGCCCACCACATTAAATGACATGTTTAATATTATACCAGATGACTCACTGACTAGGACCTGGAAATCATCCTGACACTTAGATAATTTTGTTGTAAAATGAATTTGAGTGATAGCAAAAAGAAAATTATAGGAACAACATTTTCTCTAGAGTCTGGATATATTTTAAAAAGATCTTGGGGCCTTGGATTTGGGGCTCTTTAGAAACCAGAGCAACTGTGTGATTACATGTCTAGTAATGATGGGTGAATAAGCTTAAGATGTTGGACCCTTAATATCATCACCTTAAGATATCTTTATCCAACCAGTGATAGGCATATTAAAGGCGTATTAAGTTTAGTGGTTTGCTTGTTTTGTTTTGTTTTGTTTTTGCTTGTATTTGTGCATGGCTAACTGTTTTGACTTCTTTTTAAAAACCCTTAAGGGTAAGTTATAACTTGAATATAATACTTTGAATTCAAGAAAAATCAATGGACTTATAAGATTAAATTATAGCTAAAATTAATGCATGATTAAGAATGTTTTTCCAAATATCCTGAATATGTTTTATCTCAAAGGATGGTGATGAAATCTTTGAAAGATGTCACAAACAACTGTTCATAAAGGACTGTATCTTCAAAACCACTTACAGTTTTTAAATTCAGATGATTAGAATCTATACACATATCAGTCTTGTTCTATACCTTAAACTCACTGTGCAGATTAAGAGAAAACTTTTCTCTATCTTAGCCAATATAATGGTTGGTTTGTGTGAATTTCTACAGTGCACGTTCAAACTTTTTTAAAACAACTCAGTTGTATTCTAGTGGCTGAATATGGGCACACATAATGCAGTGTGCTTCTGAATTTGTTGAACATGATGTTTGAAATGTTTTGGAGTTAGATTAGTTAGGGAAGTGTAATGAAAAATACAGCCATGTGAAAGTAAAGGATGAGTCAGTAAGCTCCAGTATTTAATCCTGGGTCCATCTTTGTTTTTTGAGTTAAGGACTGCATGTGTTTACTGAATTGGTTAATCACCAATAAGAAATTTTAAAAATAACTTGATTATTTCTTTATATTTTCCTGTCTCTTCAACTAGATTATGAGCTCCTTGAGTGGAATGACTATCTTATCCATTTTTTTGTATCTTGTGTCTAGTGCGCCATAAATATTTTTTGATTGTCCATTTTTTCGGAAATTTCCTCTATCCCATCTTTTGGACTTTTCAGTGTCTTTTTTTTTCCCTTCACTTCTCCTGACTGCTTTAGAAATCTCATTCTTTTTTGTTCTTTTTGAATATAATTGTCTGTAATCTGTTGGGTAACTGGCTCTCCCTAACCACCTGGGAACTCCTTGATACTGGGCAACAGGATATACACATCTTTGCATGGACAGCACAGTGCTGTTTATATAAATGGTGATCAGTAAGTGTAACTAAACATAATTATATATCAAGAACTGTATGTTAGGAAACTTTTTCAATGAATACTTTTGTTTACAATACTGTAACAAATCCTATGATTTTAATTGGAAATATAACCGTACAAATGTTCTTTGTTAATTGGGGAAAAAGTAAAACTATGGATCTAAATGTATAAAGTTATGCTTTCCATAGATTTATTGAAATATAGCATGTATGTATTTTTACACGGTTAAACATAAAATATACACATAGCTAGATGGTTGTGAATGAAAAAGTAAACTTATGTTTCTTTTTTGGATTCTTTTTCTTTGAAAATAATATTTAACCTTAGATATGCTAGGAAAACACTTTACATCCTCCTCTTCCACATTAAGAGAACTGTATTATTTTAATGTATCTAGGAGTCAGATAATTATATCCTTTATTAGAGCACCCTAAACAGCTGCATTGCTACTGGTTGATTTAACAGTGAAATTGGATCAGGTAAAAGTGAGTTGCCAAGACTGTCCTGGATAAAAATCATCATTAGGAAAGTACTGAATAAGTCTGCTGGTAATTTTATTTGAAGAAGTGCTTAAGGGTGAATGGTATTATATAATTTCAAGAAAGAGACCAACCAAACGTGTTGTACTAGTATTTGTGAAGAGGTAATTCATAGTTAATGATGTTGAGAGGTTCCCGAGGCTGTGCAGGGAGAGCCAGAGAGGTCCGTTTGGACAGAAGGGGAGGGTCCAGAGGCATCTGTCTTGCCTCTGCTTTGCTTTTACCCTATTAGCCTCTGAACCAAGTCCAATCTACCTTTAACCATGGACCAATGGCATAAAGCAGCATAGAAATTTCATTATTCCTTAAGCAAAAAAATAAATCTACCTGCTATTGAAGAGAAATTTAAAAGCAATGATTTTTAAAGAGGTCTTTTATGCTACTGGTGATTTCAGTGCCATGAATTCCATGTTTTAATCTCCCCCTGCCCCACCTTGCTTTCTTTTTCTCAAGAAAGTGACATATGGCTGTCAGTTTGCCTCTACTCAGAGAATGTTTCCATATTTCTTTTGCAGTTCAATCAGTTAGATTCTATAGGTGACAAATAGGAGGTGAGGTAGGATCTGGGAGCCAGTGTGCATTCTCTTCCTTTATCATTATCCTTTACACTGACATTACAAATCGGTCATCAAAAAATAGCTGCCGGCAGCTGCTGTTTGATTCTTTGCTCTGGTCAGAGTAGTATCAACCTTGCTTACTCCAGTGGGTAGAATTGCCTTGGTAAGTATAACTTAGATATACAAAGTCTAGTACTTTATTTCATATGGGATAGATTAGGTGACAGTTCGTTTTCTATCTTAGAGAACTCTCTAAAGATATTGCAGAATAGAATGCATGAGTAGCTGTTTAGCTGAAATTAAACTTGGCTTATGCATTTCCAGTATCTACTTCTGTAAAAAAAAAATTATCTTTAAAACTTCACAGATATATTGGGCAAAAAGTGCTTCATATTGCCTCCCATTACTTAGTATATAACTATTAGATTTCATTTCATTAGGTAGAATTTTTATTTAGTAAAATTTTATGGTAATAAATTTGTAAGATATAAACAGAAACACAAATACTGTTTGTACATCATGAAATTATTAAGAGTATTATGTTTTACTGTAATTATTATAACATGGGTCTGAGAAATTTCAAGTCACTCTTAACCTGAATCTTGCTGATGATAGTTTATGGAACCACAAGACTCTTGAGAGTCATTAGGATCTAAGGGTTTAACTCTTTTCTAGCGCTGTGATCCCCAGTAAATTAATGAAGTCCTTTGTGTATTTTTCTTCATCTGTAAATTGGAGATGATAATGGGTACTTACATCATAGGAAGGTTGGAAGGGTTAAATGAGTTAATGCTTCTCAAATGCTTATACAAGAGCCTGGAACATAGTAAGTGTTCAGTAGATGTCAGCTGCCATAATAATTATTATTAATTTTTATATTATATAGAGATTGAACATTCTACACAGACATTTGATGGATTGACTAGCAAATAAATTTTAGTGAACTGAAATTCAGGATCTGTTTTTCCATGTCCACACATTAGCAAGGGACTAATTCACTTAATTAATGTAGAAGATGTTTATTGAATTTATGCCATGGACTATATTAGGCATTTTGAAGAATACAGGGTCATTTCCCTCTAGAAGCTTTTACTTAAAATGCTTAATAGAAGAGCAGGAGAGCGTATGAGTGAGTAGCTAAAGCATAGCTAGATGTGGTATAGAAATTTGGCTTATATGAGCTCAGTGAATCTTAAACTTTGTAACAAATTATACAATAAGCCATGTTTTTTGTTCTTGAACAGGTTTCTGCATGTTTGTGCTGAGCTTGGTGAAGAAACATTATCGTCTGCAGTTTTATATGGTGTGTATTAACCATTATTCTGTAGTCACTGTATGTAATAAAAACCTTTACCTTTATTTTTTTCTGTGGTGAGAAGATATAATCTAATCTTCTAGTTGCCTAAATGTGAGGGATATTTGAATTTTGGATTACTATTATATATAAAAAGTTGAAGTTGAAAATTTTTTGAGGATTTAAAAATTTTAACTGTTTCCAAAGTTTTCCTAAAAACTTTTTCTTTGAATATTTTCAAAGGCTATAAAATTAAATTCAAGTATTTGGGTTCCCTAAATTTGTAGAAATTTGAGGTGTTTCCACAGTCTCCTGGACAGTTAGTAAGTCTTGGAAACATCTACCATCTTTTTGTATGGAAAGTAGCTATGTTTACTTGCCCTTAGCCTGGGCATAAGGGGAACAGAGCTTACATTTTCTTGGCAGCTATAGTTAGTTATACAGTCACATGATTCTTCGTGGCCAAAGATACTTCATTCAGTGTATCATTGAACAGTGTTCAGTGTTTTATGAAGTTTATCATTGTACATGATGACCTTCTCTTATTTCCTTAAAAGGTAGCTAATTATAAGACTGTAAAACGCAAAATGTAGTATTTAGATCTGTGAATTCATGTATTAGTAAGGCTTGTTTTGGATTTGGGGTATATTTCCTATTTTTCATGCTGTGCTTTTTCCCATTAAGACATCCTGCTGAGCACCATAGCTGGGAAATTGTAGTATTTCTTACATTTCTAATTTCTGGGGGTCTTGAGAGGAAAGAGTAGAATTCTCAGTGAAAATCTAGAAACCATCAAGACAATTAGAAATACTAGAATCTGCTATGAAAATATAAATGGTTCCTACTGGAAAAAATCATTTATGCATTTGGAAGCAATCAGGGTAGAAGAGAATTGGATTGTATAAGCAGATGAAAATTAAAAAAAAAACCCAACCAATATAATATATTTTTTGCTGAAATGGAAAATAGGTTTATTTTGAATAAATCAAAATCCTAAGAATTTTGAAAAGTCATAACTTCCAATAAAAATTATGAGACTAGTACATAGAAATGTTAGCGCTTTTTGTTCACAATTTGCTTATACTAATGATGCTAAAAGTGGTTAAAGTGGCCATCTCTCAGGCTAGATGGAATTGATGAAACACAGAGGACTTTGAAATTTGAAATGGAGTACTGTCATTGCACAGAGCTGTGAAGATCAGCTTTCAAGTATGAAAAGATTGAGTTTAAGGGCAATTGATCCCTGCTGGTTTGAATCATTTGAAGTTAGAAATAACTCTTTATTGGAAAATGGTACCATAGTGAACTCAGAGAAAAATCGTTTTTAGCAATTCTAATAACTAGAGAATGCAGCCAGAGTAGAGTTTTAGCTCCTATCTAAATGCCATAGCAACAGCATAAACTTCTCATTATCATTTTAATCTCATGATTCAAGATTATGTTTTTTTTAATATGTCTTTTTTAAACTTAGTAGTGTATCTCAGTATTATTAGCATTCGATTTGTGTATAAATTAAGGTTACTTTGTTAAATGTGTTCATGGTTTTCAGATCTCAGTAGGCACTAAAATTAATATAATTTACTAACGGCATTTATTTTGTATGACCTTATCTTATGAAATGTGACCAACAGTCATGCTAGAAATTTGTGATTCAGAATTGCTTCGTGGGCTGCACTGATCCGTTGTGTTCACTAATTGTTGTATTGTTGTGCTATTAACAGTTCGCATGGACTCATGTCACTTTACTGATAACAGTTACTCAGTCACATCTTGTCATCCAAAATCTGTTTGAAGGCATGATATGGTAAGGGGACAGTATTATGCTGCTTTATATTTAAGTCATAGCACTTTTAAAGCTCTTTTACATTCGACAATGTCTTACAGATTTCTACTAAAATGTACTATTTGTTGTTGCTCTATTCCATTAAAATAGCTTACTGAGTTTTGCTTACTGTTTGACAACTGAAGACAAATGCTTTGTTAACAACTGGAAAGCTTCCTTATTCAGGTTTCAAATAAAATGCAGGAAGTCCTCATAAAAGCACCAAACAATTAATTACATTTTCAGGTGTTACTACACCTTAATATGACTTTTTTTAAAAAAACAAAGAATTGTGTTTAAAAAGAGTGTATTGTTTATGTGGGATGCAAAAAAGAAAAAAGGGAAAGTTTGCTTTTCGGCAAACAATGTGAAAGTTGGGTAAGTTCTACTCTGCCTTTATAATAGGAGTTGGTGTCCAGATTTCGGGTATTTGGAGTTACTTGCTATATAAGCAGTGGGTTGCAGATTCAGAAAGCATTTTTATCAGTTAAAAATTAACTTAAATTATAACAATTATTATAAATTAAAAATAAGAGTGGAGAAAAACTTAAGATTTTAAGAAATCTGACTATATTTTCTCCACATTCTTTTAAAATACAGTAATTAAAATCTTCTATAATTGATGGGTTTATTCAAGATAAATTTGTTCCCTTGACAGGTTTGTGTTTTTTTAACCAAGATATGTATGTGTGTGTAAACAATTGGAATCATTTTAAGATTGTCTTCCATATACAAACTTTTAGTTGATGGGAGGCAGTTACTGAAATTAGTAGGGTCTGTACAGTTAGTAGGGTTTTAATGCAACTACAGGCTAAGATAGTATTAAAATAATTTTTCCTGAAGGAGTTTGTATTAAGAGCTTGGTGTAAGTTTATCAGATTATACTGTCTGAACAATTGACTCATTTCTCTTTTGAAAGGCTGTTTTTAAAAAATTATACCATTGTAACTTGTTCCTGTCAGCTGAAAAAAATGCACAACGTGAACGTTGTGAGTTAAGTTTTATTTGGAGCCAAATGAGGACTATAGCCTGGGAGAACAGCCTCTCAGATAGCTCTGAGGACCTGCTGCGAAGAGGTCGGAGGGGAGGTCAGTAATACTTGGTTTTAGTGAAGGGGGCACGTGCCAGCAAGCACACATTTTGGCAGAAGGTTGCTGCTGGTCATGGGGAGCAGATGCCTCCGTTAATGATTTTAGTGCTTTTCTAGATATGAGAAGATGTAAGAAATGGGGCTCATAAAATCTTCTCCTAAAAAATATCTAACTCTCTGAAGGACTGTTCTGCCAGTGTTTCCCAGAGCACACAAGTGCCTCATTCCTGATCTCAGTGCTGAACTCCTTTCAGGGTGTGTTGGAGGTCAGCGACTGCAGTGGCTAGTGACCTAATCCTTGTAGAGCCAGATGGCGAGTGACAGTTTTTAGTTGGCATTCCTCATAAAACTGAAATTTGAAAGTCCATAGCTATAGAAATTGATTGTTTAATTTTAAAGTTAAGTTGATTATTTAATATTTTCATTAGCAATATTCTTCTCGTATGTTTATAGATTTTGCTCTGCTTAATTGCTAAATGGGCAAATTTGGTTGGTATTTATTGTGTCTGTTAATTAATCTTTTAGTACGTGCTGTGTTCTGGGCTAGGCTGCAATGTAATCCAAAGGATTATTGCATTGGTTCATTATGAGTCATAAGCTGTAGAAATAGTTGCCACTTAATCATACGGACTTTTTTTTTTTTTAAGGTTCCTTGTTCCAATATCAAGTGTTATTTGCAATGACATAACTGCTTACCTTTTTGGATTTTTTTTTGGAAGAACTCCATTAATTAAGGTAATGGAAAAATACCACAAGCAAACCCTGACCATAACTTAAAAGATTAGCCACTGGAGAAATTCCCAGCCATTTGGTGCTGTTGCACATTTTTGATTTCTGAGGTGCTTTGATTTTCCTTAGTTGCCCTCAGCAGCCACAGTGCAGAGGCAGTGATCTGTATTTCCCAATGATTCCGTCTGGTTCTTCATCAGATACTCTCTTGGCTCCTTGGTCATTTCCCCTCTCGCGTGAAGACTCATGTCATCTTTTTGCTGGTTTCTTTCCCTTGGCTGTTGTGCGGTTCTTTATTCTGCTTCCCAACAACCCTCTAAACAGGCCTGTCCTTGACTCTGCTTTCCTCTCAAGCCATCTCGTTTGTCTCCTCCTTCACCAGATTGTTTGAAAGTGTATATTATACCATTGTCACATACTCATGTCCATTTGAAAGACTTTTATACCCAAATTTGTTTTAAGAAAAAATTTGAGGTCCTACAATAAAACACTGATGAATGATGCAAGTGATAAGGAAAAGTGAAGATAAGGGACAGGAAAGTACACATGAGGAGACCATGTAGTTTTGCCTTAGATTTGGTTCTGTTTACAGTCAGTGGAGGCAAAGAAGAAAATGAAGTAATTTATACAGTTCCCATCTTGGGAAAGAAAGAAAGAAACCAACTCCTCATGGAAAAACAGACCTTTTTCTAGAACTGATTTCTTTTAAAAATAAAAATAAAAAAGCTTTTCACGCTGGGGCTACATAGAGGATTCACTCAGTTCAGATATTGGGCAAAGTCTTTTATAACATTCTGACAAATGCATTAATTGGCTATTTTGATGTAATCACATGAAGGCATTTATGGAGGGACTGAGACAATTGTTGAGATAGAAAACCTGTTTTGTTCAGAGTGATGTAAGGATAGTTTATCATTCCTAGAGGAGTGCGTGGACGGCCTGTCCTTCAAAAACACCTTCCTTAAATTCTTCCCCACATAGGAGTCCAGCACACAGCATTAAGCTGAGCTGTGGGGATACTGGCCAGTAAGCTATATACATTTTTAAAGTCTCTAAAGCTTATTTCAGCACAAGAGCAAGTGGTGAAGTAGTCAAGGATTTTATACCAGCTGAGAAGTTGTTGGCTTAGGAGCCCTCAGAGGCTGTAGAAGAATCTCACTGTCTGATTTTGAACATCAATTTCTAGTGAATTACCAGGCTGGATTAGTTGTATAATATACGCAGATGTAATTAAGCAAGTTAACCCCTAAATCAGTATGATATGGGGGGCTTCCCTGGTGGCGCAGTGGTTGAGAGTCCGCCTGCCGATGCAGGGGACACGGGTTCGTGCCCTGGTCCGGGAAGATCCCACATGCCGCGGAGTGGCTAGGCCCATGAGCCATGGCCGCTGAGCCTGTGCATCCAGAGCCTGTGCTCCGCAACGGGAGAGGCCACAACAGTGAGAGGCCCACGTACCACAAAAAGAAAAAAATTAAAATAAAAAAAATATATATATATGATATGGGTCAATTTAATTCGATGAGCTATCTTTAAAATAATCAGCAGGCACTTCTGAATTTGAGTCAACTCCTACTTCATGACAATAATATTGAATTATCCTAGGAGACATTGTATATCAGTCACTTCTCTATGGCGGAATTGTTGTCAGATTGGTCAAGAAAGCCTTGGTACTTTATAAACTTCAGGACAAGCGCTCATGTAGTTTAGCATATCACCCATTTCTATCTCAGAAACTTCCCTCCGATATTTATTTGGCTTCTGTTCCCATTGATCCACTGAAAGGAACATCACAGAGGCCGTCAGTGATCTCCTGACGATCATAGCCCTGTACTGAGTCCTTATCTTACAGAGCACCTCAGCCAGTTAGCACTGTCTACTCCTAAATCTTTTTCTCCTGCCCCTGCTTCACCAAGTTCTAGACTTTCCTCCAGATTTCTCTCCCTGAATGCTCCATGGACTAATAAACAATAGCCGGAATTTGAAACAAACAGTATTCTCAGAAGCCCAATATGTTTCTTCATGGAGAAAGACATATATAGTGACTAAAGGAGGGAGGATATGTGCATACTTGTGAGGCAAATACTGTACCTAGGGCTGTGGAGCTTTTTGCCATTTCAGAAAGAGGACTGTTGTAAGCTTGGCATTTGGGAATATATGAAAATCTGGGGTGCTGCAGAATCCATGTTTTGTTATACTCATTCTATTTTTGATCAGTAGTAGGTCAACACAGACCGTGTATACTTAGAATGAATGAATATGTCTCATCCTTATTACATTATTCTGGGGGTTTATATAAGCATGAACATTATGGGACAATTATTTCAGCATAGAGTTTATAGTCCTTTGAGTGAAAAAAGCAAATTGAGGCTATTTACAGAAACAAACATATTCACAGTATGTAGGATGTCTGAAGGCCTAATATGTGTTCGACTCTACTAGAGAGATTTGCACAAATAAATCACCATCATGGACTGAAGGAAAAAGGGTTGCAAAGCCTTTCCAATATGAAAAAAAGAAGGAGAGAGGTACAAGGTATTATGGGAATTTATTGAACATATGTATCTGTGTGTTTTGTGAGTGCAGTAACTCTTTCTAATTCTATTTGGCCTTTTTCAGTTGTCTCCTAAAAAGACTTGGGAAGGATTCATTGGCGGTTTCTTTTCCACAGTCATCTTTGGATTCATTGTGAGTTTCACTAGGATTTTTATTTTATTTATATTTTGAAAAGTGGTAGCAAGTTTATTAGTCTAGTCTGAACCTAAAAGAATTAAATCAGAAAATGCTAATAATGTATTAACTGAAGCCCACTAGACGGAATCCACAGGCATACCTCAGAGATATTGCAGCTTCAGTTCCAGGCCACCACAATAAAGCGAGTATTGCTATAACGCAAGTCACGTGAATGTTTTGGTTTCCCAATGCATATAAAAGTTACAGTTACATTATACTGTAGTCTATTAAGTGTGTACTAGATTAAGTCTAAAAAAAACAGTGTATATGCCTTAATTTTAAATACTTTATGGCTAAAAAATGCTAAGCATCATCTGTGCCTTCGTTGAGTCATAATCTTTTTGCTGGCGGGGGGTCTTGCCCGGATGTTGATGCTGCTGACTGATCAGGGTGGTGGTTGCTGAAGGTGGGTGGCTGAGGCAGTCTCTTGAATAAGACAGCAAGGAGGTCTGCCACATCGATCGTCTCTTCTTTCATGAAGGATTTCTCTGTAGCATGCAAGGCTGTTTGATAGCACTTTACCCTGCTCAGTAGAACTTCTTTCAGAATTGGAGTCAACCCTCTCAAACTCTGCAACTGCTTTACCAACTACGTTTATGTAATATTCTAAATCCTTTGTTGTCATTTCAACAGTCTTCACAGCATCTTCACCAGGAATAGAGTTCATCTCAAGAAACCACTTTGTTTACTCATTCATAAGTAATTCCTCATCCGTGAACGTTTTATAATGAGATTGCAGCAATTCATTCCCCTCTTCAGGCTCCACTTCTAATTCTCTTGCTATTTTACCACATCTGTAGTTACTTCCTCCACTGAAGTCTTGCAGTTGGAAGAATGGTGCCATTAGACTTGTTTGAGGCAGGGTTGCCATAGACCTTCAATTTGTGAAAAACACAGTACCTGTGAAGCACAATAAAGTGAGTGCAATAAAATGAGGTATGCCTGCATTGTATAGCCCAGTAACTCTCATCCTGGCCTCATAACAGAACCACCTGGGGAGCTTACACAACACCTATGTCCCAGCCCTCTTCCAGGTCAATTAACTCCCTCAGCTGATTCTCATATAAAGCTAGGTTTGAGACCTGCCGTTGTGTTTTGGTAGTTTCTAACAGCTGTTCTGCCTTGTGGGTGCACAGGTGCTGGGACGGGTGGTGGCTTTGAATAAAAGCAGAGAATGCAAATGATATTGAAGAGTTCTGTCTCTTTAACACGTGCCAGCTGCTTGGCCTAGTGGGTGCTTACTGCTGTGAGTCCAGTTTACAGAAAAAGCTTGTTAAAAATAATTGATGTTTACTTTTAGCTATGAATAATGGATATTGTTAATGTTTTAAAAATTAGTGTACAGTTATGGAATTTATGTTTTTATTCAAAGGTGTCTTGTGAGAAATCAAAAAAGGTACAGAAAAATGGCTGGATATAAGATAAATATACCAAAAAAAATTACTGTCAGGAAGTTTAATTTTTTAAGAGTCTTGTCCCTAACAGTTCTAGAATATATTCTATAGCCAAATATAGAGTGACTAATAAAAACATGGAGCTTTGAGAGGGAGGAAATATACGAATAAATGGAAATGGGCCAGGCTGGAGGGGAAAACCACCATAATTCCTGTTTATCAGTGTAGTTCATTCTCAGTGAAAATTGCGATAGAATTAAAAAAATTATTCCAGTGTTTATTTGTTAGAATATCAATGAGGTAATAACTGATGAACAGAATAATGAAAAGGGATCTGGTCCTGTCCAATGATTATACATTACGAAGAAGGGATTATTAAGTTAAATACTACTACAAGAATCTAGTATCATTAAAGACAATTTAGAAATACTACAGGAACAGCCATATCATTGGAAGAAAATAAAGAGCTATCCTATAAGAATGTAATGCATGATGAAATAAGGAGGAGGGAGCTTATATATTTTTTAATAAGTAATTTTGAGGAAACTGGTTGTTTGGAAGCAAAATCAACTTATATCCATTTCTAGTGTCATATTTGCACTTCTATCAACCATTTTTGAGCAGTATAATGGTGTGAATGTCTGTAAAAGAAAGAAAATGAACTATTGTATAGCAATTTAAATTTGTAATAAGATATTTTGTTTTTATGTATCTTCTTCCATGGCTGAGGACAGATAGTTTTAAAAATTGCAGTGATGTGTCCAGGGAAAGAATAATTTAGTCAACATTGTCTAGGTTGGTTAAGAACAATGGTGTTTTTCACCTGTGCTATTTTCTTAGTAATTTTGAATCACTGTTTATTTTTTTAATTGATGAAATTAATATAACCTTTATGCAAGAAACTTTAGTCCTGTACTCTCCCATACCTTTATAATTGTTAGCTTCTGCTGACATTAAATGTGTTCTTAAAAAAAGTAAAACCTTGCTGTAATTCTTGTCTAAATGTTCAAATTGGCTTCTTTTTCTAACTTTCCCCTTCCCTCTTTCCCTATACTGAGATTATAATCATACGGATTTCCAAAAAGTTTTGTTTTCTAATGGCTTTTTAAAGTTTTTTATTCCATCAGTTATGGTCAGTTAACTTTGAAAATACATGGCAGGATGTGAATGCGAGGAAAATTTGGCATTCTGTTTCTGGCCTTTCTGACACATAACATATATACGTTTAAAAAATTTTATATATATACACACACGCACACACACACACACACACACACACACATACACATACATATATTTTCATGCAATGTTTTACAAACGCTTGCTTTGTTATTTAGGCCGCTTACGTGTTATCCAAATACCAGTACTTTGTCTGCCCAGTGGAATACCGAAGTGATGTAAACTCCTTCGTTACAGAATGTGAACCCTCAGAACTTTTCCAGCTTCAGAGTTATTCACTTCCTCCCTTTTTGAAGGCATTGTTGAGACGGGTAAGATAAACATGGTGGGGATCCTCCCTCCCAAAAATTAAGCTTCATTTATTGCAAGAGATCGATTTCTGCAGAATTTTTAACTCTGTAATACAGATCATTGTCTGCTTGACATCAATCATATATTCTATCCCCTTGTGATTTCCCTTTTTTGTATATAAAGTGAATATTACTGTCACAAACCAGTTGTCTGTTAGAAACTTACTTGCCTAATGGTTTGAATACTGGTGGTAATTTATCCTGAAAACATTTTTAAATGTCTCTTAGATTTCTACAAATCAAATGAGTTATAATGAGTTTCACGTGTAACTGGTATAAATTGACTCAATTTAAAACTTAATTAAAATTCACCAGCTCAAAAATTACTTGATTTTTAGGGGACTTTTACTAGTACAGAAAGCTGCTGTTTCTAAAAATCACTTTCCCTTCCAAAAACACTGCTGCCATTTAAAGGTAACCTTGAAGGATGTTGACATGCTGTCCAGTAGATCCCTGCTGATCTATGCTACCAGGACTAGTGGGTGGTTGGTTAAAGTGGGGAATCAAATAATTGTGTGTGTGTACACATGAATGCATCTGAAACATTTATTATTTATTTATTTATTTGGCCGTGCTACACAGCTTGCGGGATCTTAGTTCCCTGACCAGGAATTGAACCCTGGGCTCTGGCAGTGAAAGCACCAAGTCCTAATCACTGGACCTCCAGGGAATTCCCTGAAATATTTAACTTTTAACTAAAGTTACTTTTTAAGAAGAAGGTTAACCAACAAATTATTTCTCTACTTGAGGGCTCAATACATTGATTCCAAGAATTTTTTCAGTGTCCAAGCCATCTATTATCTGCTGTAAAACTCTTTGATACTGCTCATCTTTGATTGGGGCAAGGCCGTTCCTTTGCGAACAGGTCCAAAGATTGGAGTTCTTAGTGATCTTTCTTAAACCACACCCATTATGCACTCTCTACAATTTGTAGTTTCAGTTTATTTAAAGTGGAATAAGAACTAAGAATTTACAAAATAATTTGGCTGCAGAATTCTTCTCAACTTTTCATAATTGTCTTGCTGATGTTAATTTTGGTAGAAAATAAAGCATTTTATTTTCAGGTGTTTCCACAGCATTTAACTTAATTTTAAGAGAAAGACCAACTTTCCCATCATTTGTCATATAAAATTAAAGTGAAATAAAATACAAGTACAAAATACATTATATAATTACAAAAACAAAGTGCTACTGGTAAAAAACAATGTCAGAAATTAACTGATTCTTGGTAAGCCTATGACCCAAGTGTTGTAGAAGTTTCTAGACAAATTAGAAAAGTAGCCTATCAGATTTTAGCACACCAGGCGCTTTCAGTACGCTTACACAGGGAATAGGGAGTGCTGGCTGAATAAGCAGAGTGGTAACGAGAGCTTACACATTTATTTTTTCCTATGATCTTGAAAGTTTGTGAAATTAACAAAAATATGGCATGTGCTTTGACTTAGTGTTTATATATAATGGCTCTGAGTTTAGGTGGCGTGCTCGAATACATTTTTCATGCAGTTAGCCCCAACCCCTCTCCTTTTTCTTCCCTCTTTAGGAAACAATAAGCTTGTATCCTTTCCAGATACACAGCATTGCTCTTTCCACATTTGCATCTTTGATTGGCCCATTCGGAGGATTCTTTGCCAGCGGATTCAAAAGAGCTTTCAAAATCAAGGTGTGTGTTTTAGATTCTTTGTTACAGTGTTACAGAATATAATTAGAGAATGTAATATAGTTGGAATTTGGTTCTCTTTTGGTCTCCCGCATTAAGCCGCTGGGCAAAAACTTTTCCACCCTATTTGTGTCAGCCTCACAGAGTATATATTCTTTCTTGTTAGGTTTTGGTCATGCCGTGTTAATACATTTTAAAGTGGTATATCACCCTTTTTTCTAGAAATGGCATGTGTCACTTGATGCTGGGACAGACACAGAATCTTGGTCCTTCAAGTGTTCATCCAAGAATCCAGCTATGAATTGTCTAAGTTTAGTGTCCTGTCACAGTCTCAAGTGAAGGGAAGTGCAAGAGTGCCTTTGGATATGTAACTCTCCATTCTGCTGGACCAGGGGTCAGCAAACTCTTTCTGTAAAGGGCCAAATCATACGCTAATAGCAACAATATCGCAAACTACTCAGTTCTGAAGTCTTCCACCATAGTGTGAGAGCCCCGTGGACAATACATCAATGAGTGAGTGTGGCTGGGTTCTAATAAAACTTTACTTACAAGAAACAGGCAGCGGGCTGGAATTGGTCTGTGGGACATAGTTTGCTGATCCCTGTTCCAGATACTTAAAATTAGCCCTATGTTTTGTTTACCTTAAATTCTCGTAAAGTGAGATATATTTGGCCTATTATCTCAACTCTCCTCACATGGCTTCACTAAGTTAAGACTGAATGTGTGCCATTGGGAGTTAGAGAGTGTCTACTGAAGGTGGGGTGCTCAGGGCAAGCTTCTCTGAGGAGGTGGCGTTTAAGCAGGGATACCAGGAAAGGAAGAGAATGAGTCCTGCAGAGAAATTGAAGGAAGGGAGTTCCAGCAAGTGCAAAGGAGTAGAGGAGATCAGCTGCTGGAAGGGGAAGAGGAACACTGTGGCCATGGTAGGGAGTAGGTGGTCAGACTACAGAGAGTGGTGGCCAGATCCCAGAGGCCAGGGAAATAAATACGCGAACTCAGCGAGCACTTGCAATGGGGAAGATACTACCTTAGGTGGAATGCAATATGCAAAAGTGTACAAGATGTTGTCCCTGTTCTCATGATGCTCACCACCGACTAGGGGAGATAATACACATCCACAAAGAATCGTAGCAATAGCTATGCAAGACGAGAAGCCTGTAAAGGCTGCAAACAGCAAAGTGGGATGGAGTTACCACGGCTCTATTGTGCTTGGGTTAGTAGGGAAGAGAAGGAAGGAAATGTGTTGGCAAAAATTAACCAAAGAGTTTTTCAATAGTTGTTTTAAACAGAGAAATGTTATGTTTAGAATGGTCTTTAATGGTCTCCAATCCAAGGTTTCTTGGTGAATGGTGAGGTTTCTTTTCATGTCTGAAATGAAGGTAGAATCGCTGTTGCATTTTAGAGGTTTTTAGGCTGCTTGAGTAAACGAGAAGGACAATTAGTCATTTACATTTCCTGGGCCCTGACACGTGTAGATGGATCTATACAGGGTCAATCTGCAGAGGCTTACTAACCATTCCCTTAATCTGGCCATTTAATGGACTAACATGTCCCAAATGAACTATCTATTTTGATTTCCTTTTTACCCCAACACATAAAAAAAAAGAAATATTTATCACAGTAGTAAAATATTTATTTCAGAGTAAGAACCATTAGGATAAACATGAGCTAGAACCAGTTGTATATCTGTCAACAACACTAAAATAGCTCCCCAAATAGTTTCTGATTAAACAGAAGAGCCAGCTATAAGATTAGATTAGTAATAGCTGATAGCATTTTTGATTTAGAAAAAGTTTTATTAACTAAAAAAAGTTAGTGCTAGATTTAATTAATATTTAATTAGTGTTATTTGAAAGCTGTGTGTCAATTCAATAGTCATTCTAACATAGGCACATATTCCAACATGCAGTTTTAATCTGTTGGACATGTTCTAATAAGTTTGTATTTAGTGGGAAAATCCAATAGTAAAGTATTTTCCTTCAAGTCCATGATGTCAAGGAGACATTTACAGGTAGGAATTTTAGAGCAGGTGATTTTTTTGAAAAGTTACTAATATGTTTGTTTTTTTCTGAAGGATTTTGCAAACACCATTCCTGGACATGGAGGGATAATGGACAGATTTGATTGCCAGTATTTGATGGCAACTTTTGTGCATGTGTACATCACAAGTTTTATAAGGTACTTCTAGATTTTTAAAAAATGTTTTATTAGATGATTTCTTGGAGTTCTCATTTCGATAGGCATTAGTTTGAATTCGTTACTTTTTTTGTCATTGGTAATCTATAATAGCGAAGGGAACGGTGGCTCCTGGAACCGTGTCATACTGTAGCCTTGGGCAGTATGATTAAATTATAATTATTTCCCTTACATTTGAACAAGTTAAAAAAATAGTATATGTCATAGTCTAATAGGGCTGAGTTAAGATTCAGTTAGAGTGGGTGAATGGTACTAGATTTGGAACAGCAGGAGATTTAATTTCTCAACTGTGGACATTGTGGTGACAGTGAACCCTAAGAGTTACTTAAAAAGGAGGAGGACATAATGATTCATCCAGTCCACCAGTTATTGCTTGAGTGCCTGTTATGTGTTGGGGCATGTTCTGGGCATGGATATAGCAGAGAACAAAACAAACCAAGTTCCTGTCCTCAGGGCTTATTTTCTTCCTGGGGAGTTGGAGGGAGAAGGGGCAGAAGTGGAGAACAAACAAATGTAGCTTGTCTGGTGGTTATAAGAGCCATGGAGAAAAACAGAGCAGTCCGCAGGATTATGGGTGTGTATGTGGTGGGGGTGGGGGGTGGAGAGGCGGGGAGGGGTAGGTGGAGGGTGTTGCTGTTTTATATGGGGTGCTTTATTCTCATTACTAAACTTTAATGTTTTGGATCTGCCCTGAAATGCCAGTTTGAGGTGTGAAAGCTAACCACATCAACCACATGTTTACTTTATATGCCATGGCCTCTACTGGTGTCTGAGCCTAGAAAACCTGTATTTCCTTTAGAGTTATGTGGATTGAAACTCATATTTATAGGTCTCTAAATATGCATTTTAAATATATACCCATAGTAGTGTGAGCATTTTTGTATTAACTTTTATTTTCCTTGAGCCGTCTTGTTAGGAGTTTATCTATTTCATTAATCTTTTCAAAGAATCAAATTCTGACTTCACCTTTCTCTGTTGTGTATTTGTTTTCTATTTCATTGATGTCTACTCTCATCTTTCATTCCTTTATCTTTTTTAAAAACTGTATTGCCGTATAGCTGATTTACAATGCTGTGCTAGTTTCAGGTGTAGAGCAAAGTGATTCAGTTTTACAAATATTCATTCTTTTTCAGACTATTTACCCATATAGGTTATTATAGAATATTGAGTAGAGTTCCCTGTGCTATACAGTAGGTCCTTGTTGGTTATCTATTTTATATATAGTAGTGTGTGTATGTTAATCACAAGCTCCTAATTTATCGGCCCCCCCGCCATGTTTCGCCTTTGGTAACCATAAGTTTGTTTTCGAAATCTGTGAGTCTGTTTCTGTTTTGTAAATAAGTTCATTTGTAAAAATTAGATTCCATATATGAGTGATATCATATGGTATTTGTCCTTGTCTGACTTACTTCACTTACTTTACTTAGTATGATAATCTCTAGGTCCATCCGTGTTGCTGCAAATGGCATTATTTTGTTCTTTTTTATGGCTGAGTAATATTCCATTGTATATATGTACATCTTCTTTATCTACTCCTCTGTCAATGAACATGTAGGTTACTTCCATGTCTTGGCTATTGTACCATAGTGCTGCAGTGAATATTGGGGTTGCATGTATCTTTTTGAATTATGGTTTTCTCTGAATATATGCCCAGGAGTTGGATTGCTGGATCATATGGTAGTTCTATTTTTAATTTTTTAAGGAACCTCTGTAGTGTTCTCCACAGTGGGTTTACCAATTTACATTCCCACCAACAGTGTAGGAGGGTTCCCTTTTCTCCACACCCTCTTTAGCATTTATTGTTTGTGGACTTCTTGATGATGGGCATTCTGACTGGTGTGAGGTGATACTTCATTGTAGTTTTTTAATTTTTTAATTTTATTTTTTTATACAGGAGGTTCTTATTAGTTATCCATTTTATACATATTAGTGTATACATGTCAATCCCAATCTCTCCATTCATCGCACCACCACCACCACCACCCCACCAGTTTCCCCCCTTGGTGTCCATACGTTTGTTCTCTACATCTGTGTCTCTGTTTCTGCCCTGCAAACCGGTTCATCTGTACCATTTTTCTAGGTTCCACATATATGCATTAATATACGGTATTTGCTTTTCTCTTTCTGACTTACTTCACTCTGTATGACAGTCTCTAGATCCATCCACGTCTCTACAAATGACCCAGTTTTGTTCCTTTTTCTGGCTGTACCTCACTGTAGTTTTGATTTGCATTTCTCTGATAATTAATGATGTTGAGCATCTTTCCATGTGCTTCTTGGCCATCTGTATGTCTTCTTTGGAGAAATGTCTATTTAGATCTTCTGCCCATTTTTTGACTGGGTTGTGTTTTTTTGACATAGAGCTGCATGAGTTGTTTGTATATTTTGGAGATTAATCCCTTGTTAGTCTCTTCATTTGCAAATATTTTCTCCCATTCTGTGGGATGTCTTTTCGTTTTGTTTGTGGTTTCCTTTTTCTGTGGAAAAGCTTTTAAGTTTAATTAGGTCTCATTTGTTTATTTATTTTTGTTTTTATTTTCATTACTCTAGGAGGTGGATCCCAAAAGATATTGCTGCAATTTATGTCAAAGAGTGTTCTCCCTATGTTTTCCGCTCAGAGTTTTATAGTGTTCGGCCTTATATTTAGGTCTTTGATCCATTTTGAGTTTATTTTTGTGTATGTATAGTGTTAGAGAATGTTCTAATTTCATTCTTTTACATGTAGCTGTCCAGTTTTCCCAGCACCACTTATTGAAGAGACTGTCTTTTCTCCATTGTATATTCTTGCCTCCTTTGTCACAGATTAATTGACCATAGGTGTGTGGGTTTACTTCTGGGCTTTCTATCCTGTTCCATTGATCTATATTTCTGGTTTTGCATCCTTTATCTTTCTTTAGGTTCAATTTTCTGTTCCTTCTCAAGCTTCTTGAGCTAAAGCTTAGATTACTGATTTTCAGCTTTCTTGTGTAATATATTTATCTAACATTATATATTTCCTCTTAACTACTGCTTTTTGAGTGCTTTTTTTAAGTACTTTCAAGTATTCTCATCCCACATGTTATATGTGTAGTTTCATTTTTCAGATACAAATATTTTCTGATTTCCAGTTCTATATCTTCTTTGACATGGGATTATTTAGAAGTATATTAGAAGTATATTGATTTGCTTCCAAAGAAATGGAGATTTTCTCATTCTCCTTCCTTTTTTGATTTTTGCTTTAATTCCACTGTGGTCAGAAAACATACTCTTTATTACTTCAGTATTAATATTTGTCATGACTTCCTTTGTGCCCAGGCACATTGTCTACTCAGATATACATTGTATGTACACATGAATCAAATATGCATTGTGCAGTTTCAGGATTAGTGTTGTAAGTCAACTGGGTGAAGTTTAGCTAAATCTTCTGTACTGAATTTTTTGGTTTGTTTTTCCATCTGCTTGTTCTGTATCAGTTACGAAGAGAGCTTTGTCAGAATCTCCCAGTTTTTGCTTTATATACGTTGAGGTTGTATTAGGTGTCCACACATTTAGAACTCGTGTCTCACTGTTGAATCACTCTTAGTATCATTCTATAATGCCCATCTTTATATACTACTTGTTTAAAGCTTATTTTGTTGAATATAAGTATAGCTACATCAGCCTTCTTCTTAATTGTGTTTGCATAATATTTCTTTGTCTATCCTTTTATTTTTTGTGTGCCTTTTTCCTTATATTTAAAGTGTGTTTCACTCTTTTCTTCTCACAAGGATTTTCTTTTTTTTATAACCCAGCTGACAATCTTTGTCTTTTTAATTGGAGTATTTAATCCATTTGCATATGATTTATTTACTGATATATTTGAGTATTAGTAATAAGTGGCTTTAAATCCTTAGAACTCTTTATCTGCAGAAGATGGCAGCTTTTAGAGCATTAACTCATACTTTTTTTTTTTTTTTGATCTGCTGTTCTCTCAGTAGGGAAAAGTTGTGCTGAGCCATGTTGTCCTCCATTTGAAAGTACACATTTAGATGATTAGAAATACAGTGCTAGAGCCAGTGTGCAACTAGCTGGAAGCCCCTGCTGACAATTTTGCATTTAGCTGAAGTTGCTAGAATAGCATTCCTTTTCTCTGTGGGCCCTACTCTGGGTTTATGTTAGGAAGTTGCTGAATCTTTTGAAGAAACGTAAGGCAAGTTGTGTCCTGACTTGAGTAGACTGTAGCTGCGAGAGACATATGGCTTCAGTTTCTGGCAAATGAGTTGAGCCACGTGTACAAAGGTGACCCATGGGACAGCTAATCCATGCTATTGTGCAATAAGTCATAAATTTAATTACCCATGTAGATGTCTTTCTCAGAATTCTGTGCCATTCTCCATCTTGCTTTTTCTCATTGGATTTCCCTAATCCCTCTCCACAAAAAGTAAGCCCACTCTGCTTTTCCTATTCAAGTGGATTGTAGAAATTGCAAAGAACAATACATCTACATCACAGTCTGAATTAGGTTCATTCTGAATTTAACAAAATAGCACTTTAGCAGTGTAAGTGCAGAAACACAAGTGATCTCCAGCTTATAAATGGGTTGAGTTCTAGTGTGCAAAGGTAGGAAATTGCAATCCCCTTACTGTCATGGTGTCTCTGGAGGGTGGGAATCCTGGTTGGGGTCTTTTCTGACCCAGAGTGCACCATCAGAAGGTGCAGAGAGAAGGGCTGGCATGGGGATGTTGGAGGAGCTTCCCCAGAAGGAGCCGCCCAGGGAGAGGCCCCTGCACAGGCTGGTATGATACCTGTTGGAGAGCAGTGTCACTGCCCAGTGGATACTTTACTTAACACTGCCTGGGCTTATTTCCTCCCCAGTGGGGATGCTGGGCAAGACGGGCAGGGCTCTCCACCTGCTAAAGGAGATCCGCTTTTATTTTGTTTCCTATATTGGGGTTTACCTAAGACCTTCTTTGAAAAAAGGCTGTTGTTCCCATTGTAGATCCCAGGTGGGGGCTTCAGGGCTGGGCTCGGGAAGTGTTCCCCGATGGTATTTCTTCAACAGGGTACCTTCCCTGTCTGACGTTTCTTTGAAGCTAAAGACTTAAATTATGTCTTCATGTTCTCTTTTGGTTTATCCTCATCAGGAATGGTCCTTTTTTTTACAGAATGGTTTCCGTGTCTTGTCCAATCTCAGGATTTGCCTTTTTGCAGATTTTTGTGAAACTTAGATCTGCACTCCCTAAATTGCCTCGTGTTCCTGTCTTCTGTGTTTGCACATTCTTCCCACATCTAGACTGTATGCCTCTCAATGCAGATAGTTCTAGGGTTTTTTTTTTCTCCCTTTGACACTAACGTTGGGCATTAAAGTGGGCTCTGATCAAGAGCTGTTCCGATTCTGTAAAGATTGATCCTCTGCACTTAAATGCATGGTTTATTTTAAATTACAAGTATATGCTTCCTTTAGCTCTCTTAAAATAATAGTGTGAACTTTGTCTTTTCTGCTCTGTTATCAGGGGTCCAAATCCCAGCAAAGTGCTACAGCAGTTGTTGGTGCTTCAACCAGAACAGCAGTTAAATATATACAAAACGCTGAAGACTCATCTCATTGAGAAGGGAATCCTACAGCCCACCTTGAAGGTATAACTGGATCTGGAGAGGGAAGGACTGACAGTAAAGAATTCTACAGGAAAGCACCGACAGATGACATTTTGTAATTGTACAGAAAAGTGTCGAAAATGCAATAGATTGAAGTTTTACAGACATGAATGTTTCTTCTCTGAAATTACTGTGAATATTTAACACTTACTTGATCTAAGTTATGAAATAAGTAGCAAATGCCAGGCAAAATATCCTGTACTTTTTCTAAGTGTATTTTCTGATGTTAACTTCCTTCCCATTACTTGCTAGGTTTCATCACTTAAAAGACTTGTGTTTTAAAAAGTCACAACACTATGAGTAAATTGAGGATGTCTTGAGATTGCACCTGGCAAAGTGCCCTTTGCACAAATATTTACTTTTGTAGTCGGAGTGGCTCTTCATTTCAGCAAAATGTTTTATGTAAGGCACGATAGGAAGTTAGTTCTCCTCTACTTCCTCCTCTTTCAGTCTGAAGTATTTTCTGAAGGGCTGAGTTGGATCCAAAAAAGAAAGACTGTCCACTTTTCAAAGAAGTAAGTAATCATTTGCCAGCGAAAAACATTCCACTTTTAGGTGAGTTTGAAATTCAAGAGAGAGGCTGAAATTTCTACCATTATTGGTTTGCCAGAAAGAGCAGACATCAGACTCTACTTTGATCGAATTGTCTGGAAAAACATAACCTTCTCAAAAACTTTCAAGAGAAACACAGGAGAATTCTGCTATGAAGAACATATGTTCCCATCCTCCACCCATGATCACAACAGACAGTAGCTCGGGAGGCAGCACTGGATGATGACACATGCATAGCCCACCTCTTGGTTGAGTTCTCCACTTTTGTTTCCCTGTGAACTGGTTTCCATAAGTTCTGTAGCCACGAGCATCAGTACATAGGGTAGTGAGTAGGGGTGGTGAATGAGGCAGAGAAGGGGGTGCTCAGCTGAGCCAGAGTGACCCGTCCCTGGATGCAGCTCAGCACACCTGGGTCCTAGGCACCTACCTCTTGGTTCCCGTGAAGCCCACTGGACCCTCACCTGGGAAGAAGCGAGATCTGCCTGGAAACCCATTCCCAGACTAACTCCATGGTAGCAGCTAATTTTTATCACATTCTTCTTTCACATCATGTCAGAAAATCTGAGGCTGTCAGCTGATTTTTTTTTTTCTTTCAACAATGAAAATCAAGCAGAAGTGATTCCCACCAAGAACAAAAAGCACACGAATGCCAAACCTTTCCTTTGGGGGACTGGACACTGTAACCAGATGAGAATAAATTTCTTCTCAGTGGATGTAAATAAGCTATTGTTGCTGTGTGCTCTCTACAGCTGTATTTATTGTATTGTACAGTCAGCACTGAAACCTTCAAAAATTGCCTAGTGCTCCTTGGCTAAATGTTCAGAGGAAAAATAGATATATTTTAAAGAATGTTTTGCTAATGAAAAGAGTAAATATTTTTGTTTAAATCAGAAACAAATTTTAATTCTTTTATATTTCTGTTCTATTACTCAAAAAAAAAAATTGCAGATATGCCTGGGTTCCACAGATGTCATCTTTAACTAGCAGCCTCATCATGTGTACTACAGGATTATGGTGGATATAGTTAAAGTCAGTCCCAAGAGTCTCATTTCTTGGCGTGGCATGCACTCAGTCAATTCATCGCCACTGGATGTGTGCAGTCAGCATTATTTCACACTATTCCATAAAAATTTAGAATTGGCATTGGAGGTATTATTACAGAAGGAAGTGATTATTTTTAAAATCAGGCTACCTTTAAGTTAATTTTCAACATTGCTCATTTTTACTTGCTGCATTAAAAGCTCCAAATGTAGATCATAAAAGAATTTACTTACCAAAATTTAAAAAATAAAATTAAAATTTTGTAATAGGAACTTATATTGAAAACATGGTGAATTGCACCGTAAGAACTTGGAGATATGCAGTTCCCTCTGCATTTTTCTTTAAAGTGATGAGTGAGGCACTGCAAAACAGAATTATGAGCACATTACTGAATACGTATTATAAAATCAATATTACGGTAAACAAAATATGAAGCTAGAAATATTTGGGGTCACAGTAATAGCTATCCTCAAATACATTTAGAGTTGGATGTATATTATTCTATATGTAAAAAAGTAAATTCTTAATTTTAACAACACTCTAAAGGTTGACGTTTTTAGTGTACTTTTATAGCATGTATATTAAAATAGAATATATTTTATCAAGAATATACTTTAGGGCTTCCCTGGTGGCGCAGTGGTTGAGAGTCCGCCTGCCGATGCAGGGGACACGGGTTCGTGCCCCGGTCCGGGAAGATCCCACATGCCGCGGAGCGGCTGGGCCCGTGAGCCATGGCCGCTGAGCCTGCGCGTCTGGAGCCTGTGCTCCGCAACGGAAGAGGCCACAACAGTGAGAGGCCCGTGTACCGCAAAAAAAAAAAAAGAAAAAAAGGAAATAAAAAAATATACTTTAGCTAAGATTGCCATAAAACCCTGACTTTGATCATTTTTATATTTGCACTCTGAAGAGGGTTTATATTCCAGTGTAGCAATGTGATGGCAGAAAAATGAAAGACTAGGAACTTCCTTTACAGTAATGGCTAATTGTTCCAAATTTGCTGTTTGGAGAGGTACTCTAATGGTACTAACTGCTTAGTACAAATGTTTCCTCAGTGCTTTTCCCCTTGTGGTGGTGGGTATACATTTTACTGTCTGAGAATAAAAAGACCACACCCACACACACGCACACACCACCGTTTTATTCTCTTTTATAGTATCTCTTCATTTGTAATTTGGTTTGAACAAAGATAGTACCACCTTGTTCAGGGGAAAAGAAAAAGTGGAAACAGTGTATACTGTATATGGGTGGGAGATAGCTTTTGATATGTGTCAATCAGTTCGCTGAACCTTTTACTGAAACTGAGATAGGAAAATAAAACTGAAACAAATCACATTTTGACTCTGTTGTGCCATTTTCTCTTTGGAGAGGAAACATTCATTCAACTAGTGTTTACAAAATGACAAATACAGAAATACTGTATGCTGTGTATATTTCATCACCGATACCTACAGTGACATCTTCAGGGCTGGGAATAAATAAGTAAGTTCTGGTGATCACTGAACATGTGTGTTTGTCTAGAGGTGATGTCCTCTTAATTGAAAGAGCACCGAATTTCTAGGGTACTTTTTAGTTTATAATTACGTATTTATTTTTGTGAATCTTTGATCCAGTCACCACTAGAGCTTTAAGCTACTTGGACAGTGAGAGGCGTCTGTTTTGATGGCCACTGTGTTCTGGCTCAATGCTGGCAACTCCCTAGGCCCTCAAGCTTCTGAACAAATGAAAGGTTTGGGGTCTGAAGACCCAACTGTGTACATTCCCATTTGTGTCTCTTGGACAGGCCCTCCACACTCATCCCAGTTTTCAATTTTGTGTGGTTCTAAGACAGGCTTCATTATTCTTAGTTCCTAGGGTTGTTTTAAGGGTTAAGTGAAAACTCATATGAATGTGCCTTTGTGTTCAACATAGAGGAGTTGATCCTGAGTTCCTTCCTTCTTCCTATCTGCTCCTTTCCTGTTGTCCGTCTCCACTGGGAAGAGACAGTTTGATAGGACCGAACAGAAAGGTAAGCACGTCTCTGGTCACATCTGATTTAGGTAGTGTTAATGTAAGTGTTCCTTGAATGGACACCATCATTCTGACCTCCATGGAGGAGCTGTCTGTCCTGCAGAAAGTCCACAGCCAGATCTTGCCACTGGCTCCTGAAACTTAAGAGCTTACAATTCACTCCTTGGGCGGAGGGGGGCTCTATTTGGGAATCTGCATGTAGTGGCTGCAAATAAAAGCAGATCTAGACAATTTAACCAAAATCAAAAGCCTGTCCTACCTTAATTCCATTGTCTTCCTGCACAGAAGGGGAGAAGGTTTTAGAATCATCAGATAACAAGGAGAGTCATTTAGTAAGGGCCGATAAACGGAATGTTATCTGTTGATGGCAAATTGAGTTTCCAAAATGAGCTGAGAGAATACAGTCTGGTCCTCTAATGTGTACAACGGACATGGGCGGTAAAGCAGCCTTGTTTCCCAGAGAGAGAAAATCATTGAGGGACAGCCTGCCCAAAGATGTCCTCTTGGGGAGAGAATGAAATGTCAAACTGCTCTGTCAAACTTATAGGACGACAGGTTATGGATTGGGGGTTTAAGCTCTTAGACTCTCCTTTTCCACTGTGTGTCCAGCTTGAGTTTAATGGATCCAGGTGGTTTTCAAGAAGGTTCATTGTCAAACTTCAGACAGGACCTAGAAAAGTGATAAGTTTGGAGAACATTCTTGAGTAATAAGTATATTTTTGATCAGTTTTAATAAATCTCAAAACTTTGTGAAGGAACCAGAAGCTTCAGCTAGTACAGGTAAGATAGACACATTTGAATCATTAGCAATTCTGTTTTTTTTCAATAGCTTTATTGAGATATAGTTTATGTACCATAACACTGTGCAACTATTACCACCTCTGATTTGAGAATATTTCCATCACTCCAAAAAATTCCCTGATGCCCATTTGCAGTTAATCGTCACTCCAACCCCCAGCTTTAGGCAACCACTGATTTGCTTTCTGTCTCTATAAATTTGCCTTTTCTGGACATTGCGTGTAAATAGAATCATACACTATGTAGTGTTCTGTGTCTGGCATAATATTTTTGCATGTATCAGTACTTTGTTCTTTTTTATTAATACCGTATTTTGATGACCCATTTTCCTGTTGATTATTTGGGTTATTTCCAATTTTTGGTTCTTATGAGAAATGCTGCTGTAAATACTTGTGGACATGTCGTGTGGGCATGTCTGCATTTCTGTCAGATTTCTAGGGTGGAATTCCTGGGTCGTATAGTAAGTTTATGTTTAACTTTTAAAGAAATGGCCAAACTGTCCAAAGTGGCTATACAATCTTACATTCCTACTGCAGTGTACAAGGTTCCAGTTTCCTTACATCCTCACCAAAACTCAGCTTTGTCTTTTTAAAGATAGCCTTTCTAGCTGGTGTCCAAGGTGGTTTTAGTTTGCATTTCCCCAATGGCTATTGGTATTGAGCATCTTTTCATGTGCCACTTGTATACCTTCTTTGATAAAATGTTCATATCTTTGCACATTTTTACATTTGATGTTTTTTCTTAAGTTGTAAGACATTGTTATATATCCTGGATATAAATCCCTTATCAGATATATGACAACAAATATTTTCTCCAAGGCTGTGGCTTTTTTCTTTTTTCCTTCATTCTTAAGACAATTTAGAACAGTTTAAGGTTCATGGGGAAACTGGGGGGAAGGTACAGAGATTGCCCATATACCCTCTGCTCTGCCCCACCCTCCAGCCCTGCCTACCACATGCAGAGCCTCTCCCACTGTCAGTATCCCCAACCAGAATGGTACGTTTGTTACAACTGATAAACCTACAGTGACACATCAAAGTCACCCAAAGTGCATAGTTCACATTATGGCTCATTCTTGGTAGTGTACATTCTTTGGATTTGGAGAAATGTATGACATGTACCCATCACTATCGTTCCATACAGAGGATTTTCACTGCCCTAAAAATCCTCTGTGCTTCCCCTATTCATTCCTCCTACACATCCCCAACCCCTGATCTTTTTACCGTCTCCATTGTTTTGCCTTTTCCAGAATGTCATACAGTTAGAACCATACAGTATGCAGCCTTTTCAGATTGGCTTCTTTCACTTAGTAATATGCATTTAAGATTCTTCCATGTCTTTTCATGGCTTTAACTCATTTCTTTTTAGTGCTAAATGATACTCCATTGTCTGGATGTACCATAGTTATTTACCCATTCACCTACTGAAGGAATCTTGCTTGCTTCCAAGTTTTGGCAAAAATGAATAACGCTGCTGTCAACATCAGTGTGCAGGTTTTATTTATTTATTTATTTATTTTTGCGGTACGCGTGTTTCTCACTGTTTTGGCCTCTCCCGTTGCGGAGCACAGGCTCCGGACGCGCAGGCTCAGCGGCCATGGCTCACGGCCCAGCCGCTCCGCGGCATGTGGGATCTTCCCGGACCAGGGCACGAACCCGTGTCCCCTGCATCGGCAGGCAGACTCTTGACCACTGCGCCACCAGGGAAGATCAGTGTGCAGGTTTTTTGACGGACACAATTTTTCAACTCCTTTGGGTAAATACCAAGAATTGTGGTTGCTTGATCACATGGTAAGAATATGTTCAGTTTTGTCAGAAACCACCAAACTGTCTTCCAAAGTGGCTGTACCATTTTGCATTCTCACCATCAATGAATGAGGGTTCCTATTGTTCCACACCCTTGTCAGCATTTGGTTCTGTCAGTGTTCTGGATTTTGGTCATTTTATACATAATGTACTATTTTAACTTGCATTTCCCTGATGACATATGGTGTGGAGCATCTTTTCATATGCTTATTTGCTATCCGTATATCTTCTTTGGTGAGGTGTCTGTTAATGTCTTCAGCCCATTTTAAAATCAGGTTATTTTCTTACTGTTGAGTTTTAAGTGTTCATGGTATATTTTAGATAATAGTCCTTCATCACATTTGTCTTTTGCAAATATTTTCTACTAATCTGTGGCTTGTCTTCTCCTTCTCTTGACAGTATGTTTTGCAGGACAAAAGTTTTTACTTTTAATGAAGTCTGCTTTACCAATTCTTTCTTTCATGGATTGTGCCTTTGATGTTGTAACCATGATGTACCAACAATTTTAATGTTGTAAATCACTGCCATACCCAAGGTTATCTAGGTTTTCTGTTAAATTCTAGTTTTATAATTTTGCATTTTACATTTAGGTTTATGAACCATCTTGAGTTAATTTTTCTAAAAGGTGTAAGGTCTGTGACTAGATTCATTTTTTTGCATGTGGATGACCAGTTGTTCCAGTACCATTTGTTAAAAGACTATCTTTGCTCCATTGTGTAGGCTTTGTTCCTTTGTCAAAGATCTGTTGACTGTATTTATGTGCTTCCATTTCTGGGCTCTGTATTCTGTTCCATCGATCTATTTCTCTGTTCTTTCACCAATACCACACTGTCTTGATGATTGTAGCTTTATGGTAAGTCTTGAGGTCAGGTAGTGTCGGTCCTCTAAGTTAGTTTTCCTACAGTATTGTCCTGGTATTCTAGGTCTTTTGCCTCTCCATATGAACTTTAGAATCAGTTCACTGATAGCCACAAAATAACTTGGGATTTTGATTGGGATTGCATTGAATCTACAGATCAAGTAGGGAAGAAGTGATAACTTGACAATATTGAGTTTTCCTATCCATGAACATGGAATATCTCTCTCCATTTATTTATTCTTTGATTTCATATACAGACACACCTCATTTTATTGCACTTTGCAGATTTTGTGTTTTTTTTTTTTTTTTTACAGATTGAGGTTTAGTGACAGCCCTGCATTGAGCAAGGGTTGGAGCTATTGGAGCTATTTTTCCAACAGCATTTGTTCACTTGGAGTCTCTGTATCACAAATTGGTAATTCTCGTGATATTTTAAACTTTTTCATTATTATATTTGTTATAAATATCAAACTAATGGATGAGGAGTTGCTTCTTATGGATGAGAAGTGGTTCCTTGAGATAGAATCTACTCCCGGTGAAGATGTGAAGACACAAAGGATTTAGAATGTTACATAAAGCGATTCATAAAGCAGCAGCAGGGTTTGAGAGGACTGACTCTAATTTTGAAAGAAATTCTACTAAGGGTAAAGTGCTATCAAACAGCATTGCATGCTACAGAGAAATCGATTATGAAAGGAAAAGTCAATCAATGGGGCAAAATCATCATTATTTTAAGAAATTGCCTCAGCCACCCCAACCTCAGCAACCACCACCCTGATCAGTCAGCAGCATCAACACTGAGGCAAGATCCTCCAGCAGCAAAAAGATTGCAGCTCACTGAAGGCTCAGGTGATGGTTAGCATTTTTAGCAATAAACTAGTTTTCTTTTGGCTGCACAGCATGCAGGATCTTAGTTCCCCAAACAGGGATCAAACCCCCTGTGGTGGAAGTGCAGTCTTAAGCACTGGACTGCCAGAGAAGTCCCTATACCTAAGTATTTTATTTTGGGGGTTGCTAATGTAAATGGAATTGTGTTTTTAATTTCAAATTTCACTTGTTCATTGCTGGTATATAGGAAAGTGATTGACTGTTTTATACTACCCTTATAATCTGCAAACTTCCTATAATTGCTTATTAGTTCTAGGAGTTTTTGATCAATTTTTTGGGGGGTTTTCTACATACGATCCTGTCATCTGCCAACAAAAACAGTCATGTTCCCTGCTGTATACTTATTTCTTTTTTGTGTCTTATTGCATTAGGTAGAACTTCCAGTATGATGTTGAGGAGCAGTGAAAGGAGACATCCTTGCTTTGTAGCTGATTTTAGTGATAAAGCTTTGAGTTTCTCACCATTGAGTACAATGTTAGCTGTAGTATTTTTAAAGACAGCCTTTATCAAGTTGAGGTGGTTCTCCTTCTATTCCTATTTTACTGAGTTTTTTTTATCATGAATGAGTTGGATTTTGTCAAATGCTTTTTTATTTTTGCATATGATATGATCATGTGATTTTTCTTTTTCAGCTAAATGATGTGATGGATTACATTAATTGATTTTCAAATGGTGAACCAGTCTTGAACACTTGAAATAAATCTCACTTGGTTATGGTACATAATTCTTTTTATACATTGTTGGATTTGATTTGCTAATATTTTGTTGAGGATTTTGCACCTATGTTCATGAGAGATTGGTCTGTAGTTTTCTTATAATGTCTTTGTCTGGTTTTGGTACTAGGGTAATGCTAGCCTCATAGAATGAGTTAGGAAGTATTCCCTCTGCTTCTGTCCTCTGAATAAGATTGTAGAGAATTGGTGTAATTTCTCCTTGTTTGGTAGAATTCACCAGTGAACCCACCTGGGCCTGTTGTTTTCTGTTTTAGAAGGTTATTATTTCTTTGATAGATATACGCCTATTCAGACAATTTCTTCTTGTGTGAGCTTTGGCAATTTGTGCCTTTCAAGGAATTGGTCCATTTCATCTAGGTTATCAAATTTGTGGGCATAGAGTTGTTCACAGTGTTGCTTTATTATCTTTTTAATTCACAGGATCTGCAGTGATGGCCTCTATTTCTTTTCTAATATCAGTAATTGGTGTCTTCCCTCCTTCTTCCTTTCTCCTTTTTTTCTTTTAAGGTAGACTGGCTAGAGGCTTATTGATTTTTATTGGTATTTTCAAAGAGCCAGATTTTGGTTTCACTGATTTTTTGGTATTGATTTCCTATTTTCAATTTCACTAATTTCTGATCTAATTCATATCATTTCTCTTCTTCTGCTTACTTTGGATTTAATTTGCTCTTCTTTTCCTGGTTTCCTAAGGTGAAACCTTAGGTTATTGATTTTTTGTCTTTTCTAATACATGCATTCAATGGTATAAATCTCCCTCTATGCACTACTTTCACTTACAAGTTTTGGTAAGTTGCGTTTTCATTTAGCTCAAAATATTTTAAAATTTCTTTTGAGATTTCTTCTTTGGCTGATGTGTTATTTAGAAGTGTGGTGTTTAATCTCCATATATTTGGGGATTTCTAGTTTAATTCCTTTGTGGTCTGAGAGCGGACATTATATGATTTCATTCCTTTTAAATTAAGATGTATTTTATGGCCCAGAATGTGGTCTATTTTGGTGAATTGCATGGGAGCTTGAGAAGAATGTGTATTCTGCTGTTGTTGGGTGTATATGGGTGTCAATTTTATCCAGTTGATTGACGGTGCTGTTGAGTTCAACTATGTCTGTACTGAATTTCTGTCTGCTGCCTCTGTCCATTTCTGATAGTGAGGTGTTGAGGTCTCCAACTATGATAGTGTATCCATCTGTTTCTCCTTGAAGTTCTATCTCATCATTCCCAGGGTGCTAGTGCAGGCTGTTGCTGTCAGCTACTTTCTTAACAGATACCTTCTTGAGAGTATATTCAAAAGTGGCCTGTCTCTAAATCAAAGAAACATTTTAAAGAGGGCTTGTAGGTGACCGAGAAAGGAGTGAGGGTTGGTTGGTGCTGTTCCCTGAGAATAAAAACCAGTTGGACGCATTGCTGGAGTGAATGTAAAACAGTTTGATGGTTCCTCAACATGCTAAAGATTTACCACATGATCCAGCAATTCCAGTCTTTGGTATATACCCAAGAGAAATGAAAATGCCCATCCACACAAAAACCTGTACATGAATGTTTACAACAGCATTACCTACAATAGTAAGAAAGTAGAAGCAAACTAAATGTCCATCAAGTGGGAAATGGATAAATAAAATGTGGTATATCCACACAACGGACTAAAGTACTTGGCAATACAAAGGAAGGAAGTTCTGATACATGCTACAATATGAATGAATCTCCAAAATACTATGTTCACTGAAATGAGATAGTTCCTAAAGACCACATATTACACAATTCCATTATACAAAATGTCCAGAATAGGCAAATCTATAGACAGAGGGTAGATTAGTGGCTGCCAGGGGGTGGGGAAAGAGAGAATGGGGAGTGACGGCAAAAGGTGTGAGGTTTCCTTTGGTGTGATGAAAATGTTCTGAAATTAGACGATGGTGATAGTTGCACAACTGTAAAGATACTAAACCCATTAAGTTGCATACTTTGATGAATTTTACAGTATGTTAACTATATCTCAATATAGTTGTTTAAAAATCTGACTAGAGAATCTGTAATGGTAGGATCTACAGAGGAAGGTGTTTCGGGTCTGGGGAGGGGTGGGAAAGGGATGCCAGTTGACTCTGCCACTGGGGACCCCACAGCTTGTTCAGTCTCCCATCCTTGCTATCTGATGGGCAGCGCTGAGGGATGGGTGGCTCAATACTGCAGGGTGGTCAGGGAAGGCTTCCCTTAGAAGGTGACCATTGAGACATGACTGAAACGGGTGAGGGGTTGGGGGAGCAGAGCACAGCTGGGTTAGGAGCCACAAGGCAGAGGTTACGGTGGGGCGGGGGGGGGGGGGGGGGCGGGTGCGGGCGCAGGCGTGGCAAGTATTCGAGCAGACTAGCAGAGTGAAAGAGGGGAGGAGGTGAGGAGACCTGCAGGGTTTTAAGCAGGGACTGACAGGATCAGGTATCTTAGTGGGCTTGCCTGGCTGCTGAGTTGAGAATGGACCATAGCGGCAAAGGCAGAGGTAGAAAAATATTCACTTTGCTGTACAGCAGAAACTAACACAACATTGTCAATCAACTATACTCCAATAAAGACTAATAAAAAAAAGAAGCCCACAGCCAGCCCCAAACTAAGGATGAATTCACTCACACTTTATGTCAGCAAATGCAAAGTCTGGGTTGGAGTATCCACATTTAAAAGGAGGAAGATGCAAATTAATGCTATGACACCAACACAAAACAAAGGCAGGCAGGTAAGAAGGCAGGAAAGTATTCACACATGACCAAGAACCCAGTCTGGAGGGAAAACAACCCTAAAAGAAGAGAATTTTCTGGAAAGCCTTTGTATTATGTAACTTACTGAAAACATATATGAATTCAATAAAGGATCAAAGATGAGATGATATAAAAATACAATGATATGAAAATGAAGATCACAGAGCTAAGAAAACCAGTTGTGATGACAGTGTCCTTCTTACTGAATTAGACACGGTGAGAAATGTAATAGACTTGCTGAAAATTCAGTTACAGATACTATACCTACATGAAGGCAAGCCCCTGGTTTATAGGCTAGACAGTTCTTGAACAGGGTAGTTATGTCATTTTTATATTATCCTCAAGGCTCAGTGTAATATGTATCATCAAGGACATGTAAATTGCTACCTTAAGAGAAGGGAAAATAAATCTACGTGGGTGGATCCAAACTTGAGCCACAAGCATACTCGATAACATTGCTGGAGTATGTCTGTGTTCCTTCCTCTTAGCAGAATCAGCCCGCAGGGCCAGACTGTAATGATCCTTAAGTTTACAGCCAGGCTCCTTAGGTTGACCTTTGCTCCCTGGTTTATTTCTGTCTAAATCAGTTTGCAAAGGAGTGTCTGGCTTTTATGAACAGAAAGTGTTTTTAGGATATAACTTTTGTTTGAAATGGACAGCAGTGCTTCAGAGCAAGATCAAGAAGGATTTGTTTTCCTTTAATGGTCCTCTGTTCTGGAATGCAGCTTGCAACTTTCCTTTGTCTTTGTTGAGCAGGAAGTGTAATACTGCAGTTGAAGGCCAAGGTTGAAGTTCCAACCCTTTATCTTCATGATAAAGCAGGGCAGGATGGTAGGGAAATGATATCCTAAGTACATTTTCATTGTAGTCCCCACTCCTACAAAAAAAAAAAAAAAAGACCTGGAAGCTGTTTCTAAAGATCATTGGCCTGAGAGTCGGAAGTTTAGGGGTAGAGCAGGGAGTTAAACTTAACAAGCAACAGGGCTTTGGGAATGTCAAAACATCTGAGTCCCTTTCCTCTTGTGCTAAATGAAGGTTTGGGCGGCATGATTTCCCAGGGCTCTTTCCAGGCTAACATTCTGCCTGCTGTGTACCTGACTGAAGACAAACTCCCCATCAGTGGATTTAAATATTTAGGCTTTAGGAAATGTTCTAGTGCACCACTTCATGTTCATATTTCTAAATTAATGCTACAATATATTGAGAACATCTGGTCAAGCACTACATGTCCTACATATATTACCTGATTTAATCTTTGTAACAATTGTCTGGAGGCAGGTATCATAATACAAAATTTACTTATGAGGAAGTTCAGATGTGGAGAAGTGGCCTAATATCACACAGTAAGTGGTAGAACGAGAACTTAAAACCCAGACTGACTCTTGGTCATCAATCTCCTGATCAGTGCACCATATTAGGTAGAACAGTATCCAATATCAAAGGATTACAGTTTTTTTTTTTTACATTATCAAAAATTTGGAGTCTTGACTAGAAGAATGTTACTATAAAAAGACCTTCTTAGAAACTCCAGCACTTCAGAGATGCACTCTTGGTCCCTGTGTGCTTTGGGCTGGGGAGGCAGTATTCCAGCAGATGGCCATGGCCCCAGTGGCGAGCCCAGTGAGGCAGGGCCTGGTCTTGCACTTGGCAGGTTTCAACAGGAGCCCCGCTGAAAGCCCTGGGTCTATGATTAGGAACACTGTTCCCAGATGAGATTCAGACCTGCCGCTTTACAATTTAGGGATCACCTCACGTATCTTCTCCTTGGACCACTGCTTCTCAAAGTCTGGGAGTCCCAGACCCCTGGGAGTCCTGAAGACCCTTTCATGGGGTCTACAAGATGAAGACTATTTTCATAATAATATTGAAATGTTGTTTGCCTTTTTCACTGCATTGATATTTGTACAGAACTCAGGTGCAACAGCAACAGTGAGTAAAACTGCTGGAATCCAAGCATGAAATCAGGCAGTGGCACCAAACTACTACTAGTCATCATCAAGCACTCCCAGTAGAAAGAAGGCTCTGTTTCGCTTAAGCATGTCCTTGGAGAAGCAGTAAAATTACTACTTTTATTAAACCTTGAACCTTAAGTTATGTGACACAAAATGAGAGGTACCCACAAGGCGTCTGCATCCTTAAGTACAATGTTTGTCTCGAAGTACTTGTGCAATTGAGTTGCGGCTGGCCTGCTGCTTTTCTCACAGCACATCTTTTCGCCCTGAAAGAACAGCTGACAAACCACGGTTCTTTGACAGAAATATTCTTGAAATTAACAGAGTGAGACTATTGCTTCAAAGAAAACAGCAAACAGTGACTGGTGCCAATGAAAAAATGTTAGGTTTTAAGCAAAAATTCTAATTTTGAAAAACCTGTGATATCCACAACTGTTTGACTTAGAATTTTCTGAGACTGCTGGAGATATTCTGATATTATGTATGATGTGATTTTTTTGATGTATTACAGAATAAAACGTCTTGGAAGATGTACACACACTGTAGTAGTAGTAATGATGTAGTGCTAAATGGCCAATGGGTGCTATAAAATTACATATTGGTGGGGCTTCCCTGGTGGCGCAGTGGTTGAGAGTCCGCCTGCCGATGCAGGGGACGCGGGTTCGTGCCCCGGTCCGGGAAGATCCCACATGCCGCGGAGCGGCTGGGCCCGTGAGCCATGGCCGCTGAGCCTGCGCGTCCGGAGCCTGTGCTCCGCAACGGGAGAGGCCACAACAGTGAGAGGCCCGCGTACCGCAAAAAAAAAAAAAAAAAATTACATATTGGTAAAAGATAGATTCAATGTACCAGACAGACTAATGGAGTTTAAAGTAGTAGAGTATAAAAAGTTCACTGATGTAGTTTCAAATGCCACATAGTGATCAATCTTTAAGAAACTGAAAGCTATTCAGAAACAATGACCTGCATAAGGTATTAAAATATCCTTCTCCCCGCCCCCTTTTAACCACATACCTGTGTGAGACTGGATTTTCCTCATATGCTTCAACCAAAACGAAGAATCACAAGAGACTGAATGTAGGAGCAGATATGAGAATCCACCTGTGTTCAATTAAGCCAGACATAAAAGAGATTTGCAAAATCGTAAAACCATTCCACTCTCTTCACTAATATTTTTTGTTTATTTGGAAAAGTTTTTTTTCATATAAACACGTAATTGATGTTATTGCATAATAGTTTCATCATTGCTACTTCTAAGTAAATTATTTTTAAGATCTCAGTTTTGATCTCTAATACAATGACTACTTATAGATGCAGCCCCTATAAACAAAAATGGTTGGAGGCCTCAAGTTTTTAAGGATCAAAAGGTCTTAAGACCAGAAAGTTGAAAAAGCATTACTTTAGTCTCATCCCATTCTCAGGGTCAGTGTTGACACAGGAAACCTGGTGCACCAAGAGGGATCACATGAGGGGCTTCGGAAGTCCACAAGCTGGGGAGAGCTGCAGGCTCCATCTCTGAATTACTGTGCCAGGGCTCTCCCAACACCATGCTATCTCTGAGTGTGGTAGCTTGGTTTGGTGCCATTTCTAGCAAAAGTCAACAGGAACAATAAATAAATAAAAAGGAGCTTTGCAATGGGTGGGAGAAAATGAGAATATTGATAAGACAAAAAAGACTAAGCTAGTGCTAAGCCAATTCCATTGGACTGCTTCTTCAACACTCCAAAAGGGCCAAAATGAGGGCTGAAGAGGAAATTTTATTAAAGATGAGAAGCAAATGGCAGAAAAGGGACTCACTGAAGATCATTTGCACATTTAAACCCTGAAAAGAATTTTTGCAAGCCCGTATTTGATAGCAACTCTTCTTGAGGTCATTAGAATTATGAGTAGTATTGCATTAAAACAATGAGAACTGCCCTAGGTTTTCTCTCTTACCACTGAGTTATTTTTGAAGAAATATCTACTGTCATAGAAGTTGTTAGCATTCTCTATCTTCTGCCTCTAAAGTGGAGTTGCACTGGGGTGGAATTTGTAATAAGCACAATATCCTCAAATGTGGAACTCTGCTGATCATACTAAAAATGAACTGGGAATTTTGTTAGTATCTTTAGAAAGAAGAAAAATCACTAAAGCACCCTAAATAAACTTAAAAATTGTTTTCTACATTCTCCTGTTCTGGGAAGTCAATTTTCAAACCAAATAAGTGAGTAACTATAAAAACGGATGTAAGTTGCTAACACTCTCAAAGACTGAAATGGCAAATTATCTAGCTAATGACAGTGGGGCACTGTGCTTCCAGAAAGGGGGGGCAGGACACCAGAGTATTCCTGATGTGAATATGGCAGGGGCGGGAAATAGACAGTTAGATGTATAATTTATTACTGCTTACTTTCCACAATATGATGGGTAGAGAATAGGCTCAGGGAAAAGGAGCCCAAACCATGCGATGCAGTCCTTTTCCACAGGTCCATTCAAGTCTGAGGGTCGTGTCTCCCAGAAGCCACTTGCCTCTCCCTGCGGCTGTGCACACAGCCCCAGGAGTCCAGCACAACTGGGAAGCTCAGGATGCAGAAAGCCTGGTTTTTAAAGATGGATCGCACTAGAACTGGAACCAGACCCTAGCAGCCAACAACTCTGCAAGCAGAGACTTTAAGCAGGCACTTCTGAAAGATATATTCACAACTAGAAAAGAACTACACAAAGTTTTATTAGACCTCAGTTTTGTTTTGTTTGTTTTTCCTCCCCTGAAGAGCTGGCTTAAAAACTTTCCTTTTTCTTTTCTTTTTTTTTTGGGAGGGGGGTGAGAAGGGGTGGTGGTAGATAGTAGGTATTTATTTGAAATGAAAAAAAAAAGTATCTGGACTATTGCATTTAATCATGTATTGTAATTGTGTTACTCTACCTTTTTGCATCAGAGACAGATATACAATGAACATTCAGTTATCACAGATTGCACACTAGATAGTAATTCTTCAGGCCTTTTACATAACCACCAAAGAACAGATATTGGATTCTGCAATATAGTACAAAAGTCCACAATCAATCCAGTCTTAGCCAGTATCTTCAATTTACTTCTGTTGCTGTACAAATAATTGGCCATTACTAGGGCTTACAAGTTAATAACAGGACAAAAAAATATACATTGCACTGACACAAAAAGTCAGCTGTGTTAATAGTCATGCAACAAGTAACCAAACTTGCTGAAATTAAAAATACTTTCTAAAAACAGTTTTAATGGCATAAATATTTTATACACAGTTCATTTACCAAAACAAAATGTATTTAAATGATACAAAGGAAAAATAAGTTTCTACCAACTTTATACATAAGAAAGTGCAAAATAACTTATCTAGAGTGTTTTGCTATCATTCAGATGGATGGCTGCTAGGGGCAGCTATTCTTCTCTTCAAAAGCATGACATTACAGTTGCACAATACACACGAATGTTAGAGGACATGGATGGATGGATGGATGGACAAACTACAAAGATCAGGCAGAAGCCCTGTGAGGTACTCTCAGAGAAAGAATATGGACCACACAAAGGTGGATGTACATGCTGAGAATATATGTTGGTAAACAAATTTACATGGAACAAAGAAGGACATTCAGAGGAACGATTAGTTTACGTGAGTGTACTTGTATGTGTGAGTGATTTGTGATTTCTACATTAAAAGCAAAAAGAAAAGAAACCCACTGAACAAATCAGTTGCCCACAGCACCAGCTGCCAGAGGAAATACTATCATGAGGGTTTTGGTTTCCACCTTCTAGTTATGGAAGTTGTGTTGGAAAGTTTAAAAGTGTTCATCCCATATAACTTCATATCACATAGAGGAATAACCTTTAAATAGCTACATACAGACATTCATATATTCAAGTCTTTAAAGAACATCTCTGCCATTGGGTTTGGGGTAAACATGGTTTGTGGACACAAGGAGGACGCCTCTTTTAAAAAGTGTAGAATAACACTGCTACAACTCATCTCTAGGGCCGGACAGGGGCAAAGCCCATGATTATGTGAGAGCACAAGTCCTGCAACTGTTGAACATCCAGCATTATTTATTAGAATTGAAGAAAGAAGGTGAGGGGGGAAGAGGAAGGTGGGGAGGAGTGAGACACAGAAAGGAAAACAGAACACAACTTTTCTTCAAGTTAAAGTATTAATGCCAATAATCCTTTTATTAACAAGTATATTTGAACTTTTAGAAATGGAAGTGTTTTAATCAATTTTGATATGTAATCATAAATAGACTGTAGGCTCAAACCTAGGTAAATAAAGGTTTAAATTTAGTAAGCATAAGGCACTAAAGCAGCCTTTATATTTTCTCTTGGAGACCTAGTTATCAGGAAGAACAAATTTGTTCTTAAGCTGGTTTCAGCCCATTAGGTACAAGATTACTATTGTACCAATGCCTATTTTTGAATGCATGTGCATATATGTGCATTTTAGTGCATAAGTGTGCCTGTCACCAGGGCCTAAAGATGAAAAATCGGGAAAGCCAAAGCCGCTGTCCTTCATATGATAACTCCATGAGGTGTGAAGGCCTCTCCTTCCTTTCTTGGGCCATAAATGCTTCTACATTTTCCAAATCACAGGGCTTTTAGAATTGTTCATAATATTATCACTAAATACCTGAAAATGTTAAAATCTAGATTAATTGTTTCATTTGTTTTATATATATATATTTATATATGTACATAACACACATTTAAAAAAATCCCACCACCAAAGCTTTTTTTCTGTAAACTAATCTCTTAGCCCCCACCAGCTTTAGTCTCCCTGGATTTGTGTGTTCTGTATCCAACTAGAACAAATTAAATAACTAAATATTAAAATACTGTAATTATATTCATAGCAAAAACAAAAAAATAGACATTGATACAGTATAAATCTCACTGTTTTCAGGTAGATGGCATTAAATGGTAAAGGTTAATTATAAGCAGTTCTGACATGATTCAGTTTTACAACAAGGTTTATATGTTAATTCTGTACACTTCTTTTTTTAACCCTTTTTTGAAAATAAGCTATAGTAGAACATTAGTGTCACCAAAGACACATACCTCTTATCTTCTATGCAGGAGAAGTTAAAGTGGGTTACATGCAAATATGTTTCCATTAGCTGAGGCAGGGCTGTTTCCTGCACTGCGTCGATTGCCCGACCACCGCTATGTAGTGTTAAGAGGGGACGCTATGACCAAAGGGCAGTCCAAAGAGAAGTTTACAAGGGGCCTTATGACATTAGAACAACACTGAGGTGGTGCGTAGCCACGTGTGAGATGTAGCCACGTATGACATGCCCAAAGATTTCCAGGGTATCTCATGACCAGACTCTTATTCTCCCACACTGTTTCCTAAAGAAGGTCCACATGACACTGTTTTGGTTACTAGCTTAGGTTAAGTGGAGATACTGCGGGCAACTTGAAAGAAATGACATCAGGCACATGGGCTGGGTTTGAAAGGGGGGGGGGCGGAAAGACCACAGATAACGTCTTTGAGGATTAAAAAATAAAACATATTTATAATTAATTGGTAAGCAATGTCAGACAAACCATACGTATTTCATTGAGTTAGTGGTTTAGTTTGAAGTCTCATGTTACAGGCAGTTAAGTCCTCATTTAGAAAAAAGGCCTTTGTACCTATTTACAATATACACAGTTACTTGCAAAGAAGTCAGATTTACAACTATTTTCTAAAAGCCTTTTTTTTTTTTTTTTTTTTGTAGTCGTTGGTTTTTCCAAATAAGGATGAGGAGCTCTACAAAAATGAGACGCAAGAAAAGGGCAGTTAATACATGAGGATTTTCTCTTGGAGACAGCTATTGTTAAGGGAGAATCGGATATTGAAATGTTGCTCCTAGGAACCACCTTGTATTCTTCTTGTGCTGTTCACCTGAATAGTGTCTGCCCCATGACTGTACTCTACACCCGTTTATTCAATGTTCCCTTTGAATCCCACACTTCAAACACGTGGTATGAAGAGATGTGTAAACGGAGACTGTTTTGATGCCTTCCGAGCTGCGAGTTGTGACAGGGGAATAGGGAAGGGGGTCTACAGACCGTGGTCTCCAATCGGCTTGTTGAATCTTCAGCAATTTCGAGGCCCATCTTCTGAACCTCTCTCATGCTGTAAATTGTAATAACAGTTCTGACAAACACGTACCGGGGATGAGATTTTCAAGCGTTTGATTTCTGACTGAAATCGGCTGCACCTAAAGGAAAGGCAAAATGAGGTAGTTATGGGTCTTCTCCATGTTTGATCACTGGGCTCAGAAACACGAATTTAAAATCTGAATGGACAGCTTGCGGTATAACACCCAAGACTGTACGGGGCCAGAAGAATACCCAGAGCCATACTGGTTTGGGTCATGTGGTTTGACCAAGGACCAAAATGAGTGCTGTATTATTTGTGTCATTCTATGAAAAAAAGTAACATTAAACCAAGGCAAGCCATTTATTTGACTGCAGAGAATTTAAAAAAAAAAAAAAAGATTTTTCTACAGGATGAAGCCAAGGAAGTGAACATCTATGAGGCTACTCTTCCTGTGCAGGATGGAAATGCATTCTTCCTCATGCCCTATAAACTTGGGCAGTATGCCAATGTCTTTACTTGGAGCCTTTTTTCTCTTGGCAAGAGAGGACTTACCACCCATTTCAAAAGACACTTTGGTCACTATCAACTTCCTTTGGGCTTTTAAACACTTTGGTTCACTCCTCAGTCATTTCTTAAACAGGTAGTTTGGCTTTTCTGTCTGGCCCAAATTTTCTCATTTTCTGTTTATCTTGACAGAATTCCCTGAAGTGGACTATACTTAGCGATGTCAGAGTCCTTCATAGAAAGCACTCCTATTCCCAGCCTAAGGCAGGGTATGACCTTGGGTGTGGCACTTCATCACTTTGACCTTGGCTCTTCATAAGACTGAAACAGTTTTATTTCTTCCATTAGACCAGTAAAAGTAGCCAGAGAATACATGAAGTGCAAGCAGCCTAGGGGGTTTAAAGAACTGGACTTTGAGGAGACCCTCAAGAATGAAGGCTGGCAAGCTCCCTCAGCAACAGAAGGGCACAAAGATCACGGTAGAGCTACGCCCTCCCGGACAGCATTCCTTCTGTGCCTGCTCTGTCATAATCAATCACTTGTTTGGTTTGTTTTTCAAATAAAGCCTCCCTCCCACATTTGAGAGCAATAGCTAATTTAAAGAATTACCTACATTTAAACAGTACTTTACAAATTAAACTCTATAAAGAACAGATGTGTGCCAGCATGCAAATGGAGGTGCTGACTATCAGAAATTATTAGATTGGGGACTTCCCTGGTGGCACAGTGGTTAAGACTCTGTGCTCCCGAAGCAGGGGGCCCTGGTTCAATCCCTGGTCAGGGAACTAGATCCCATATGCATGCTGCAACTAGGAGCTTGCATGCCACAACTAAGGAGGTGGTGAGCTGCAACTAAGGAGCCCACGTGCTGCAACTAAGGAGCCTGCCTGCCACAATTAAGACCCGGTGCAATCAAATAACTAACTAACTAAATAAACATTAAAAAAAAAAAGAAATTATCAGATCACTAGGCTTTACAGAGTGGGTGTCTCAAAGCACAGGACCGCAAGACAGATTCCTCTGCCAGCCTCATAGAAATTCCTATAAGAAACGGCTGGCAGCAACATTCTGCTGCTTCATCTTGAATAAGACTTCCCAGGAGAAAAGGAAGACATTAGTCTGAAAAAAATTAATAATTATAATAACACTTCTTACTGAACACCTATATCACCAGACTTTGCACCTGGTGCTTTACAAAACTCATACACGATTTCATTTAATTCTCTCAACACCTCTGTTGGGCAGGTGTAATTATCCACATTTTACAGATGAAGAAACTGAAGCTCAGAGAGGTTAGTAATGTGCCTGAGATGGCACAATGGACAGCAGCCCAGGGAGCATTTGTCAGTGTAAACCCAAGGCCACCCCCTTTCCAATAAGCCAATGCCCCTCAATAACTAACTCAGAAGCAATGATATAATTTGCGTTTTCTGTGAAAGCATCTCTCTAGTAAGGCAATATAAGCATTAGAGGGTACTGCCCATGGGATCTTTTCTGTTGTCTGCCATGGAAAGGACTGTACATGCATATGTGGGACCCCAGGGTATAACAGAGAAGGTATCCAAATCAATGGTGATGGGACAGCTAACTCTTCATACTGGGGAAATATAAGTGATCCCCACCCCATGTCATACTCTCAAATAAATTCCAAATGGATTTGGACCTAAAGACCTCAACATGAAAAACAAAACTTTGAGGACTTCCCTGGTGGCGCAGTGGTTAAGGATCTGCCTGCCAATGCGGGGGACATGGGTTCGAGCCCTGGTCCGGGAAGATCCCACATGCTGTAGGGCAACTAAGCCAGTGTGCGCCACAACTACTGAGCCTGTGCTCTAGCGCCCGAGAGCCACAACTACTGAGCAGCCCGAGTGGCACAACTACTGAACCCTGCGTGCCTCGAGCCGGTGCTCTGCAACAAAAGAAGCCACCGCAATTAGAAGCCCGCGAACCGCAACAAAGAGTAGCCCCAGCTTGCCACAACTACAGAAAGCCCGTGCATAGCAACGAAGACCCAATGCAGCCAAGAATAAATTAAAAAAATAAGAATAAAAAAATAAAAATAAATACCAGGTGCTTTGCACATATTAGCCAAAAAAAAAGAAAAAAGAAAAACAAAACTTTGAAACTTTTAAAAGAAAATAAATAAGGCTATCTTTATGACCACAGGACAGGGAAAGATTTTTTAAGACCAAAAAACAGCAAAAGTCATAAAAAGCAATACATGCTACTACATCAAAATTAAAAACTTGTGTGACAGAAAAAACATACATAAAGTTAAAACACAAGCCACAGACTGGCAGAAGGTATCTGCAAGACATGTGAAAGACAAAGGATTAGAGCCCAGAATACATAAAACAACTCCTCAAGTAGGGGGAAAAAAATCGAAGAGCAAACGCAAAAGGAAACTGGGCCAAGTTACCCAAGAGGAAACTCAAACTGGCAATAAGCATATGAAAAGATGTTCAACCTCAGAAGCACTGCAAGTTAAAACAACAAAGCACTACTGGCTATCAGATTGGCAAAAGTGGAAAAGTTTGGCAATACCAGGTGTGAATAAGAACAGGGAGAATTTGCATATCCTGCTGGCGGTGGAGTAAACTAGCACTACTGTTCTGGAGAGTATTTTGAATAACTAGTTAAGCTCACGAGTATGTCTACCATCTTCAAGTCCGTTCTGTGGTATCTCCTCTAGGGAAACTCTGGCTTGTGTATTAAGAGGGCATTTATACGGGTGTGCATTGCAGCATTGTTTGTAGTACTGATAAAATGAAAGAAAATCCTTTAACAGTCCATCAAAAGGGAAGGAGATAAATACTGATATATTCATACAAAAAAATATGACAGCAGTTAAGATGAAATTATTAGAATAATAGTTATTTATGTGAATGAATTTCAAAAACAATGTTGAGTAAAAAAAAAAAATAAGTTACGGAGGGGTACAGACAGTATGCTACATTTATGTAAAACTGAAAACACAATAAACAATAATATAGTGTTATCTATGAACACAACGTATGCACTCAAAGTAAAAACACATGGAGAAGAGGGTGTGATGGGTGAGGGTGAAGAGAGGACCTAAAATGAATCTGTACTGTTTTATATGCAAATGTGATCAAATGTTAGCACCTTCCCAGCCTGAGTCACGGGTGGCCATGTGTTTGTGATGATTACCTCTGTATTTTCCAATGTGACAAATATTTCACAATGGCAGTAAAAAAGAACAAGGAGGAAGTGAAGGCTGGTTTAGACAGACACAGCGTATGGGCATAACGCACATCCTCAGAGCTTAACCCACAGACACTCAGGAAGCTTGTATCTCATCTTACTTCTGGCAGAAGAGCTGACCGCAGTTCCTGCAATGGTGCCGTCTTTCCGTGAGAGAAAACCGCACGGAGCAGCCCGAACAGCTGTCCCCTCCTTCGTCCTTCACCCAGTGGTCAGCGGCGGAACGGCCCGGCTGGTCACTCACAGACCAGCTGAAAACCCGGCCTCGACTATCGCCCACGAGGATCCTACTGTGGTCCCTGCAGGAGACACGACGCAGAGTCACCGCATGGAAGGCCCCGGCCCCCGGCCCCGCCATGCGGCCGGAGAGCTTCCGGTGACGCCAGTTCCCAGGGGGCGTGTGCGCTGGGGAGGGGGTCGTGCGTGCAAAGGGACAAAAATGGGACTGAGCCCGAATGTACGCTTCCGTTTCAGCTCCCCTGGAATCGAACCGTGCCGTACCTTTGAAGAACACAGAAGGTGAAGTTTTCGTTTTTGTTTTATTTTTTTTTGAAGGCAAAGCTTTTTGGTTTTTGACATTCGGAAGTGAAATCCACACACCGGCAGGTTTCTTCTTCTGATTCGTCTGTTGGAGCCACACATGATGATGCAGATGAAACCTGTGCTCCCAGAGACTGCCTGAGTGTGTGCGCCCAGGCTGAGCAAATGGCCCCGTGGGGAAGAGTGGCCGAAAGAGCTTGGACACTTACTTGGAGACGCCCAGGGCAGTGATCTCGGCCGGGTGTGCGTTGTCCTTCCGGTCAAAGGCCGTGTGCATAGTCAGCTTACTCCTGAACACCAGCTGCCGTTCCCACCGGTACCCTGGGGTGGAAAAGTGCGACGTGTGACTGACAAAGTGAGGGGAGCCAGCGTTTGTTAGGTGCACCCTAACCCGCTGCCCTCAAACGTCAGGGTGCTGCAACACACAGCTCCGGCAGCCTCTCTGTTCTTGGCAGCTGCTGCCTCAGTTAGAGGCACAGAAGTCTGGCTTGACACTGACCATGGACCAGTTCAGGCCTTCACAAAGACACACACGGAGAAGGGGAAATCCTCAGTGCAAGAAGACACAATTTCTCCGGTTGAGGACCCTGCCCCAACTCTATCATAGGCAAAGTTACCCGTGAATACAATTTTATCTATTTATCTATAATCAACAGCTTGCCCATTTTCAAAGGCTTTCATAATCTGTGAATGAACTAAGTTTTGGTCTGAGGTGTTATTCTTTAAAAAATGCCCAACGTATTGCAAACACCATGGTAGGAGAGAATGCCCAAGGGCCTTTAAGTCTGCCTTACACAAGAAGAAACTTGAGGCCCTCTTTGTGGGGGGTCTTTGTCACAGGAATGGGGCAAGGGAGAGCTACAGCTCACTGCCTCCGTCCACCAACCCTCACGCCACCCACAAGAGGTGAGAAACAGACACCAGGCTTCAAGTTACCGGGCTTCAATCTGCTGAAATTCCGCGCTTCAGCGGGATTGGGGTGGGGGTGATTAAGGGGAGCCTGCAGGTGAGGTCTGGTCTGGCCCTCTGAATAGTTCACAAATACGAAGCCGTCTTTCTCATCGAGGCTGAGCTGGTCGGACCAGCGCCTGGAGTCATCGGAGCCACTGTCATTACACCAGGTGGCTGTGGCTCGGCAGGAGGCCGCCCGGGGCCTGTGGCTGGTGCTGCTGGGCTGGCTGGGAGTGTCCCCGGGGTCCTGGATGACGCTCTGCTCATCTGCTTCGGAGTCGCTGCTGTCCTCTTCCTGGGCTTCTGGCCCTGGGTATTGCGGTGGGAGAATTAGAGAACACACACACATTAGAGTTAGACCCAGCGTTGTCCCGTTGGTATTTTTCCTCTACTAGTTAAGACACAAGAGACATACTATTTTAAGCTCAATATTACAGTAAGAGAAAATAAATTGCCAGAATTTCCAGCTAGGTACAGATATCAAAACGGTAGAATTCCGGAGTTCACAGAATGCTTCTGGCCAAAATCCTTAGCTTGGCATTCATTCTTTCACAATCTGGCCCAAACCTGCCTTTGTGGATTCTCACTACCTGCCTCACATTTCTACCACAGTTCAGCTGGATGGTGCCAACTCTGCTCTCCACGCAGCCTGGCTGCTCCTCTGTAGAGCTAATTTTGCACACTCGGGTTGGCCCTACCTAGACTCACCTTCCCAATCTCTGTGTTCCGATGTTACCTATCTTTGAAAGCACAGCTTAAATACTTCTTTCTCTAAAATCTTACCTGGTTCCTGCAACAGAAAGTAACTCTCTCTTCTGGACTCCTTTAACAGCTGTATGGCTCTCACATATTTAAAATTTTCACCCCAAACTATTACTTTCCGTCATTCTTTCTACAACACAGTGGTCAGTTGGAGAGAAGGGGTCCCAAGCACAGTGCCTTCCATACAGCAGTCAATATAAATGACAACATAGATGAACGAACTGTGGATGTAAGCTTTAATTTAGAGTTTTGTTCTTCCTCCTCTTTCCATTGTTACTGTGCATTTCTTCATCTCAATTCCCTTGCAGTAAAGTCTACTGCAGGGAAAATTTATGGGAAATAAATATATGTAACTGGAAAAAAGGAGAGCAAGAACAAGTGAGCAAGCACCAGCCCACTACAAATATTTTTTAGCAAGACAAATACTTAATTTGGCTTATGATCATGAAAGTCTTCAAACAGCAGTCTTTGAAGCAGCTTTGATTTCCAGAGAACCATTAGCTTATCTTCCCTTTCACCCAGGCCACTGTCCTCAAGTCCCACCACTTCGACACCGTCCCAAGTCATTCCTTCCTGTGGGCTGCTCTCCCCTCTGCCGCTTCTGCCAAACTTCGTCCACAGTGTGAAACATAAGGAAGACGAAGACATACAAATGTCTCTCCTCCCCAAATCCAACCCTTTCTTCTATCTCTCTTATTCATCTTTCGCTGTTATCTACTTAACACGCTTTGTTAAAAGGAAGGGAAGGGACCCACTTCTCACTGGACCACACAATCCAATGTCTGACACACAATAGCTATTAACCCCCAAATACTAACTGAATTGAACTGAATTTTTAGGTCCCCAAATGCCCAGATGACTTTCTCAGTGGAGCTACATTTGACTATGGAAATTTACATGCATTAAAGTAATACAAGCTTTAAAATGTTCTGTCCACCGGTTCTGGCAAAGAAAGTAAAGACTACTTTCAGCTTACAAGGGCAGGGGATTTGTGTCTCTCTGATAATGAGCCTTTTTCCTTAACAACTCCCTCACATCGTCAAATTCACGCTGAATTCCCAGTGTACAAAAATTAACCATGGAGAGACAATTTAGAGGTTGAACTTAAAAAAAAAAAACCCTGTTCCTTTCTATGAAGTGTCTTACACCAACTGTTCTAAATTGATGAGGGGTAACTTCTCTGGAATTCAGTAACCCAAAGCACATCTTAGCCTGATTCTCTGGCATTGTTTCCAAACATTCTGCATAAATATAATCTATCTTTATATTTCACGGGAAAATTTTAAAGTGCTTCACAAATAACAGATAGCAGAATACAGATCACCAAGCTTCTGTTTGATGAATGTTCTTCTTGAGCAGGTCCAGGGCGTGGACCCTGGTCTGCCTCTGTGAATAGTTTACAAACACGATACTGCCCTGTCACTCATAGGGAGCTGTTCAAGTGAAGGGTGAGACAGATGTGGGACTGAGGTGTGGCCCTCTGACTCATCCAACACTGTGCCCTCTGGATCTGCTTTGTATTTTTCAGAACTGAAAGCCCAAGCCTCTGGTATTCCAGGAAGCTTGTAACTGTATTTATTATGGGATGTGGAAGCCGACCACAAAGACACTACCACAAGGGTTGCTGCCTGGTGAACCACACAGAACTTTGCATGCCTGCTCAGCTGGCTTACTAGGCAGTGATCCTGCTTCTGACAGCAACGCCCAGCCTCAGGCTCTTGCTTATCTTGGTTGATGTAAGTTTACGCATAATGACTTAAAAAAAAAGAAACATGAAAACTATTGAAAAACTTTTTAGAAAGTATTAAATACCTATTTGTGCTTCTGGACAGTCTTCCTGCATTTCTAGGACTTCAACAGTCTCAGGAGCTGGTGTTTCAGGAACTTGCAAAAATTCCATTCTCCAAAACTGAATTTAAGTAAGTATGGAAATGAAAAACAGTTGAACTGATTACAGAAACAATTTACCAGTTACTGGATGAAGATTGGTTCGCAGGGTTAAACAGATAACTTAATTCCTATTATTGTGTATAGTTAATTTCCCTGTATCTTGAAAAATGTGGCAGGGACTGCTTACAAATAAACAGTTCTCCCCAAACCGTGTTCCATGAGATAAGAGTGGGTGTTTCATGGTCGACAGAAAAGGACTGGGGTCAAAGAGATTTCAAAAACATAGTTCAACTAAGTACACGTCTTTGGTTCTGACAAAGAACCTTGCATATACTAACATATACTCTAGATCTCCAAGAAGGCGTACAGGAAGCAGGATCCCCAGACATATTTGGCTACGGAGCTCTTCACGATGCCCCACAGATGGGGTAATGTGGAATGCTGCTCTGCAGACTTTAGGGTGTGCCTGCTGTCTGAGGTGCAGGGTGTGGCGTGGGATTGGCCGATGGCCTCATCGTTGCTCAGCATGTGACTGTGATTACAAGGGCAGCAGCCAGCTGCTCTCTGCTTTTATAGAGTGCAATTAATGAAGAAAGACACAAAGAAAAATCTCCCGAGAGAAAAACCCAAATATTAGAACAGGCTACAAAGGTAAATACTCTGTGGATTTCATTTTCGGTAGAGGCCCAAGGCATGAAAACTAAGAAAAGGATAAAGTATCTAGGATTCAGGTGAAATCATACAGGATCCTAGACAGGGAATGAATGGATGACCTGAGGCCCCTGGAAGCATTTTCTAGCTCAGTGATTCTCTGTAGAGGAGACACAGTCCCCGTTTTCCCTAAGAAGCCGTTTGACAAGCTAAACAGCCAATACTTATGCAAGTGACATTTTTAGCAATCCCGAGGTGACATGGAAATCGTGTTTAAGTGATCTGCTTGTGTCAAGCTGTCAAGTGGTTAGCGGCACTAATAGATCTACTTAATGGGAAGAAAAGAAGCTGAGTCACTGATGTTCTCTGCGTCTGATAACCCAATGGACAATGTTTCTTTGCATCTGAGTGAGAGTTTGCTGAGCAATACGACAACCTCCAGGTGTCCTTCAACTGTGGACAGCTTCAGAAGTTTCAGGTGAACCACGGCAGCAAATACTCTAATGCGTTTCCTCACGGCCGACTTACCCGGACCACACCGTCTGAGTGTCCTGTGACTATGACATTCTGTGTGTCCCACTCGTTCATCTCCGACACGCAGCAGCAGATGATCTGCTGGCTCCTGCCTGTGAATGTGTTCACACTCACGACAGGGTTCCCATTGATGCTCCACACATGGATGTACGTGCCAGCGCAGGACACAATGTCCCCCTGAGAAGGTGAAGAGAAACTTCACTCACTCCAGATTACATTCTAATTTCAGAAGCAAACTGAATCCTTGGCTTTGCTCTTTGGAACCCTCTCAGTCCTCTGACTAGTGACTGGGGAATTTCTGAGGTAGACAGGAATCCAGTGCTTGCTGACTTAAAAAACAGAGGCCTCTTTAAGAATCTAAGGTTGCATGGAGGCTGCGGCTGAGGTGATCTCGCGTGGAGATGGGGCAGGAGCCCTTCCACGCTCCCAGCCTATGCCCCGACGCAGTGCTGAGCCCCGCTTCATTCCAAGTCAAAGCTACCTGTAATCTGAGGGTTGATGAACTGCTCTTTTTCCTCCCAGTATTTACAAAATCTATTTATACCTTCCACTGAGAGGTAGGAATCCACTTAGTTTTATCAAGTGAGCCAAATCACCAAAACCATAGGGTAGAAGAGAAATCTGTCAGTCCATGTACAGCTGTAACTCTCTCCAATAAGTGCAAAGATGAAATCCTGGTAACACCGTAACACCCTATTAAAAAATTTGTTATTCACAATAAGAGTGGGGGAATGAGGAAAAAAAAGAAGAAAACTAGTATATAGGTCATTTCTTGGCAAACTGAATAAACCCTAAGAACTCTCTCAGCTGATAGCTCAGGTTTTCATGAGTTCTAAAGACGGGAAAAAAACTAACCTTTTCCTTCAAATTCTACCAGGTTGGGGGGAATACAACCTGGTGAGAATACTATCCACTACTGTTAAAGGAAATAAGACACTTCCTGAAGCATCTACTCTGTGTCAGTTAGTGTGGTGGACCCTTTAGACATCCCAAAACTTATTCACCATCTCATGCGGCCTCCCTTACCCCTGAGACAGCCTGACTGGCCTGATGCTAGGTAGTGACTTCAGAAATGATTCGGTGAGTTTCAGTACATGTAGTAGGCACATGAGAACCTACAGAAATTGGCAGATGGTCATCAAAAGCAGAGGGAAGTTAGACACTGAACAGCAGTGCTAACACAAGAAAGAAGGTAAAGGGGAGGCAGGGGTGGCATGATAAGGCGGCCTGGGGCTTTTCCAAACCACTGTCTGTGCTGGTCTTGCTACTGTTTTCTCCCCCCGCCCCCACCCCACCCCCCTCCTCCCTCTGCCCTTAGTCTACCAAGGTGGCAAGAAGCAAACCAAAACCCAAACAAAAATAATACTTAGCAAAGCACTGCTGTGTCTACCTCTGTATCAGCCCTGAACCACCTCTGACAATGCGTGTCAGCAGCTGAATTTTAATCAATGGCCTCAGTCTCTGCAGGAGACAGGAGAGAGCCACTCCACGGTGCACTATGCAAGACCTTCTGCAATTACTCCAGGGTGCCTCCATTAGAGCAAACCCTGTGCTTATGAGGGCTGAGAGTAAGAAGAAGAATCAAGGGCAGCTGCAATATAGCTTACGCCCAAAGTGCAGAATGAAGTAAAGTAGGCTTGACAATGGCTGAAAAAACATAACAAACAGAAATCTTTTCATGAGTTATGAAGAGATTACAAAAGCATCTTAAAAGGGAAAAATCAAACACATCCATAGTGTCCGCAGCAACTACTGCAATCCAATGGGTGTATGCTGGCTCAAATAACAACTTACGATAAATAAAATTGTCAGCATTTGAGTTAAGAACAACCCCAAAACAGAGTGCTTGAAATAGTACAATTAAGCATTTGACTCAGAGCAACACAGCGGGGATCAGAGTGGTTCCGTTGCACTGACATTTCCATAAACCTCTTACGTGCACTCGTAGGACCAACCCAAGGTGCTGTTCTAAAGACATTTTAAGCCTTTCAAATATACCAGAAGCAAATTTGACTCTTTTTCCCCACATGCTCCCACTCATTCCCAACTCTGATTACTCTTATTATTATGAGACATTCCAAGTGCCATTAACTAGAACTGAGTTAACTTCCCTTTTCCTTTGAATGACTACAAGGTATCTGACTAAAAGCATAGTACTTAGCATCTTCTGGTAGAAATTAAAGATGTAGCCTCCCTCAAAAGGAAACTTGCCTGTGGGTGATGATACGACATGGCTAGAACTACTCTGCGTCATGTAGGATGATCCCAGGCAGGGCTAAGGGGAAGAGTTGGAATGGATATTTAGAGCTAAGAAGTGATGAGGCTGTGGGGGAGCTGGTTGATTTGCAAGACTGATCTGCCTATGTGATCATCTGTCCCTTGGACACAGAGACCTCAGTCTCTCAAAACCTATCATTAGCATCCCCTGTTTACCAATACGACTTGCAATGACTATCCTCCCCTCCCTGCTCAGTCTGCATGGGGGGTTTCTACACCAGTGCATTTATTTTCTTCTGATTCACTGTATTTTTGAAAAAAGATAATTTCTTTGATAACTTTGGAATCTGTTTAGAAAACAGTTTTACAAGAATTTTTCTCTTGTTTGGGTACCCAAATGTTACACTTTTCACTTTATATAATAATTACTTTGAGTATACTTCATAAAACTTCAACAATTTTGACAAATCCCACAAATTCCTCACCTTAAAAAAAAGCGTATTCTAGAATGTTTAATTTTGTAATAAATCTTGCTCTTTAAAGTATGTTGCAGTGACTGGATTTGAAGACAAAATTGCTCTCTGGGGTACAAACTTTAATATCCATTCGCTTTTGCAAACAACATCTAAAACAAGTGGCTTTTATAAAATGCATGCCTATCAACTTAGAATACAGAGTCATTTTTTATTTATGTAGGCCAGAGCTATTTGTCTTCCTACATATAAACCAAGTGGCCAATTTACTACTTACTGTTAATTCATTGATACAGAGAGCAGAAACGGGAGCCCGATGGCCTCGGAGCTGGGTTAGGAACGACAGTTTGTTCAGATCCCAAATGATGCAGGTTCGGTCACGGGACCCGCTGACGATGATGTGATAGGCTAATGATGCGGTGGCACAGGTGACAGTATCAGTGTGGCCAAGTAAGGCCTAAAAGGAGAACAGACAAAACCAGGCTGACCACAGTGGCAGTGCTCCTCACGGGACTCCAGGAGAGCCGGACGCACTGGGAGCTGACAGGTGCACGTACTGGGAGGGGGTGCCTTGCATAGCAGTATCTGGAAGGTCTTCATTCTCTTCTTGCCACTGTCCCTGCCTCATCCCACCAGGGGGAAGGGAGAAGTCTGGAGGACTCTGGAGGCTCTAATCTCCATTTTTATATTACTTCTCTCCTGGACTCGGGCCAGTACCTTAGAAGGAAAGGAGAATGGCAACTGCAACCCAGCTGGGGTTTCTTCATACCTTTTACACATGGAGATGTATCGATTATGGCCCCCAAATTCAGAATTTAAACTCAGAATCTATTCTTTTGTGCCATCAACTCCTCTAAGTCCATTCTAAGGAACTACAATTGGATGGATTTTTAAAAATCCTAGTGCATGGGTGTAGTACGTGGTCCCAGAAAGATACAGGAAAATGCAGTCCTGATGTGTCTGCTGAGCGTCTGTTACTGAACTGGAGACACCTGGACATCTCCTGTGCCTGAGAGGGACCCCTTCTTCAAACTAGAATAAAAGCTTCTCTTTTGCTGGAATATGAAGAGAAACAGGATCCAGGGAAATGGCAACGTGGGAAAATAAACATTTTGAAGGAAAAGATTCAGATTACTGTTACGAATTCCTGAGTATTTACTATTTACTTAATGAGCTGGCTTAAAATTTTGGTGATGCAGACACCCTTACTGTATACTTAGCAAACGCCAGAAGGCTGTTTTAAGTAAGAAGTACTTTCTACTGAGGGGTTACAGGCACACTAGCTTTGAAGTCCACTTTCTAAACTGAAAACACTGGAAGCAGGAGCGTTTGGATCAGCAAACTGCACTGTCAGCCTTTTACCTGTTCACGTCGAGACCGTGTCTCTTATGGGCTTCCCTTTTTTTTTTTTTAAATCTTTTTTGTCTTTTTTTGCGGTACGCGGGCCTCTCACTGTTGTGGCCTCTCCCGCTGCGGAGCACAGGCTCCAGATGCACAGGCCCACGTACCGCAAAAAAAAAAAAAGAAAGCTTGGGGCTTCCCTGGTGGCAGAGTGGTTGGGAATCCGCCTGTCAATGCAGGGCACACGGGTTCGGGCCCTGGCCTGGGAAGATCCCACATGCCGCAGAGCTGCTAAGCCCGTGTGCCACAACTACTGAGCCTGCGCTCTAGAGCCCACGTGCCACAACTACTGAGCCCACGTGCCACAACTACTGAGCCCTCGCACCACAACTACTGAGGCCCGCGCACCACAACTACTGAGGCCCGCGCACCTAGGGCCCGTGCTACACAACAAGAGAGGCCACCGCAGTGAAAGGCCCACACACCGCAACAAAGAGTAGCCCCCGCTCAATGCAACTAGAGAAAGCCTGAGTGCAGTGGCAAAGACCCAATGCAGCCATACATACATACATACATACGTACATACATACATAAGTAGAAACCTTTATGGTAAATTCACATATCAAATATTAAAAGATGATGGCTTAATTATAAAAGGATTCTTGCTTTGATTAAAAATTTATAATAGTACATAACAAGTGATCAAAAATATTTGTTAATAATATCATCAGTGTTTCTTCTGAATACATTCATGAGTTTGTCAGGTTCTTAAGCATTACGATAAATGAAGAAACAGAAAAACAAAAGAATCAAAGATTGAATGGTCTAGATGAATGAAAATCATCCAAAAGAAGTTATTATGAATCAATAGCAAATATAACTTGGTTTGCAAAAATTTAACCTACATATAACTTCTGAGAAACATTTATATTACTTAAATATATTAAAAAAATATCACCTAAAGACAACTTACTTCAGATTTTTAAAAAGGACAGCTTGGATCATTTTCAGAAATAGTATCTTCTGATTTCATTTCCTTTTAAAATTATTTATTTATTTATGCAGTATGCGGGCCTCTCACCATTGTGGCCTCTCCCGTTGCGGAGCACAGGCTCCGGACGCGCAGGCTCAGTGGCCATGGCTCACGGGCCCAGCCTCTCCGCGGCATGCGGGATCCTCCCGGACCGGGGCACGAACCCGCGTCCCCTGCATCGGCAGGCAGACTCAACTACTGCACCACTAGGGAAGCCCCATTTCCTTTTTTTAAGACCCACTTCTAGCAAAAGAACATACAGTGTTTGCTTTTGTCCATTTATGTCTAAATCACCTTGGAATTAACGACAGTTTTCAGTTTCTCTAGAGTGTGGGCAGCTGGGATGGACTGTTACCTGTTTGAGAGTGAGGGTCTTAGCCTTTTCTTTTGAGGCACCCATCTCCCACACACACACGACCGTGCTTGTTCCACCTGTGATGACCAGCTTGGGGTTGGGGCAGATTGCACAGAGAATCTGGGCCCACTCTGACAAACATTCATAAACTGTCACTACCTGTGAAATAGAACAGATGTGAGACACGCATGCCATTAAGCACTACAAACTCCTGGGACAGAACGAGCATACCAAGCAAAGGAGAACCTCTATGTAGGTCCCCCCCAGGCAAATAGCTGCGCATGTGCTGGGCTGGCTTCAGCTTAGCAACACTTTACTGAAACTCTACTCTGAACTCCTCCCTACAGCCTCCCAACTATAGTTGCTGTTAAAAACCATAATAAGAATTTTGCTCATAATGGGGGTCTCCAGTTTCTCCAGTCTGGGAAAATGACGTTCAGATTGTGTGATGCTCTGTGAGATGCAGGGGGTGATCTGGTGAAAGGATGCGTCTGCTGGAGCCAGGTAGAATGTAAAAGGAAAGCATGAGTGCTGCTGTTCATGAGAGCGTGACTAAATAGAACTGTTACTGACTTGCACAGACTATGCCCCTCGTGCGTTCAGGAGAGGACTGTCAAGGGCAAACAGAGGGCACCAAAGAATCACTACGTGCTGCCTCTCCAAGAGATGCTTATGGGACTCAAAACAGTAGCTGCTGCTTCTTGGGGGAAGGGGGGCAGGTATTCTGCCAGCCATTTAAGAGTAGTGAAATGATTAGAGGGCCGGATGGTGACTCAAAAGGAAGCTCTTCTGGTTGGCAGAAATATTAAATACCTGGTTGGCTAGGACCTCCTGGAGGAATTCTTTGAGTGGGGGGAAATTGCTAGCCCCTAGTACACAACCTTCCAAGAGAGGCTTTTCTGCAGGAAACATGACTTGTCCACTAGCTCCTTTATCCTGATCTGATGCAGTGAAGCTCTCCTTTCCTCTGGGCTGTGGAGAAACAGCTGAGAAGCCCTTGGCCTGAGCTCTCCCCATCCCCATTTAAGCAGGATATCCAGACCACGGAAGAGCAACATTAAATGAGCGAGCCAAGAAACAATGCAAACCTTGTCTGACTCATAGGTTCCTAGCCTGCAGCTGAGGTCTGCGTAGCCCCATGCAAAAGTTTTGTTCCAGGTTGGTGGGATGAGAACCTTATTCTGTTCTACTGCAAGAATGCCTTTGTCTGTGCAGACGATTTGTCCCACAGGCTCTTTGAGTTCTATAAAAAACAATCAACACATTAGAACAAGGACAGGGAAAACTAACTTCATTATCCCATAGGGGATGGTAAAGGGATCTCAAATATTCATACAAATGAAGCATCTTGACACCTACATTAATAAAAAATGACCTTAGAAGTAAGTAGGGCTTGCGTTTTGAGTCTTCTGCAGACCTGCTGGGCGGACATCGACCCTGACTGGTGTCTCCAGTCTGCCTGTTTCTGGACACTTGCTTGGGTTTGGTTCCCAGCCATCAGGCCCGCCTTCTTGATCTTCAGGACTGCCAGAGTGATGTGGGATGCTCCCCAGAATGCTGTACAGACCGTCAATCAACCTAGGCCTTCAGGACCTCCCAGCCTGAAGCTTCTTGAAGGAAGGCTGTGACGTTCCCCAAGAAGCCCAACTCTGCCAGAGGACTCTGCCGACTGACCACACCAGTGTTCCACAACCATCTCTGGGCAGTGGCTGGAGCTGGCATGGGGCAGAGTCTCTGGAATGAGACAAATGGCAGAGAGCTTGTAGCCAATCCAATTAACCAGACTTTGATGCTCCAAGTTTTGGATTTAAGTGACAACTTCAAGACTCTGTAAACCAGTTTTTCATTCTAAGTGAAACGGAGAAGAACCCTGTGGTCCTTGCCCCCCATGTCCTCTGCCTGCCTTTTGTCTGTGGAAAAACTTTAGCCAAAGAATAAGTTTAATCAGAGAAGTGAGAAAATACAGAAGCAAAGGAAAACAGTCAAAGGAAACCAAATAATAATAGTCTAGTCATTAAGCATAGTCAAGGACCTTTAGTTCCTCCTCAAGGGCTCTAGATAATGTTCTGAGCCGTGTCCTGTGAGCTGTCTTGTAGATACTGAAACCCACACCCAGTGGAAGAAGTTAACTACACGATGACCAGACTGTAGCCATGACGTAAGCTGCCAAAATTCTGAGAACTGGACCCAAGGAAACGGGAACAAACCAACCTTGGAACTGAACTCATTAACTGTACTTAAAACAATCAAGATGATGCTGGTCAGACCACTGCACAAGCAATTTCAAGATGACTGTCAGAGCTGACTGTGCTATTTCTGCATGTAGTCCCCTCCCTCCATCTACAAAAGCTCTTGCCCACTGGTTGTCAGTGCCGGGGTTGGGGGGTTGCCTTTGGACAGGAGTCCCCCCCGGGTCCCCACAGTTGCTGGCATCCAAAATAAAGTAAACTTCCCTTTCCACCAACCTTGCCTCTTTATTGGCTTTTGAGAGGCGAGCAGCTGGACCCCACTTTCGGTTACACAAGGGAAAAAAAATCTACTTGGAAAAGTAATTTAAGATAACTTAAGATAACGTTAGATAAAAGACAGAGGCTTTTAGTTGGCATATTAAAAGCGTAGTCTTCTTACTGCTCTAAATTGGTGGAACGTGTGTAAATGAAGATGACAGAAGTTTTTCTACATGTAGAATATAAAGTTGAACTATAAGGTTTGGTATATTAGAGTTTTTACTATCCTACCAGAGAGGAGAAACTTGTTGGGTTCTTTTTGATGCAAAATCCAATAGGCCCAAAGAAGAAAACAGAAAAGGAAAAAGAGAATCTAACAAGTATTTGGTGATTTACCACTTATTACAAATTATGCTATTGTTGAGAAGCAAATTTATTATTCCTAAACTAGGATTATTAAATATTCCCACAGAATCATGAATCAAAAGCTTATTTCCTGCCATTTTACCTTTTACAGGTGTTAGAGAAGGCCTCAAGTTGTCTAGATGATGAAAAAAGATCTTGTCACTGGTAGATCCTGGTGGGACCAAGATCCCTGCATTGTCTCCGTTGAGTCGACTCCTGACTCGCTTCGGTGGATGAGGTTTTTTAAATAACTGGTATGAGAGATAATGACACATTTTATACCGAAGCTAACATTTATTAAGCCCTTTTATATGCCAAGTATTTTGTTGTTATTTCACTTAAGCTTCACAACAATCATTAGGTATCACATTATCGCATTTGACACTGGAGGAAAGAAATTTAAAAAGGCTCAGAAGGTTGCCAGAGACCTCATGCCGCAGTCAGTGGGGACAGGACTCCTACACAAAACCTTGGGTTACCAGCATGCTCTATGCTACACTGAGCTCATAAGAATTTTTCAAAAGGAAATTAATCTCCTCAAATGATAGTAGGTTGACAACTATTTTCCAGTGATGTTTAAAAATTAACCAATTTCTTAGAACGCGATACCATTCTGTGCCACTGAGGGCAGGCAGCCATTCTCTCTAACCGGGTTACTTCTGGCTCCAACATGGGCTTTCTGTATGTGACATCATTTCTGTATCGTTTAGGTGCTACTAATTTGCTGACAGTGTGAGCATTGTTGTCTTCTTTTTACTTTGCAATGTTGTAAAGGAAAAAAAGAAAAGAAGATCTTTGGCATTTCTGTTCAGTATTTCTAAAGAACTGAAAAGTCTTAATATACATTTAAGATAACTGTTCTTAAAATACCATAGATCGGGCTTCCCTGGTGGCGCAGTGGTTGAGAGTCCGCCTGCCGATGCAGGGGACAGGGGTTCGTGCCCCGGTCTGGGAAGATCCCACACGCCGCGGAGCGGCTAGGCCCATGAGCCATGGCCTGCTGGGCCTGCGTGCCTGGAGCCTGTGCTCTGCAATGGGAGAGGCCGCAGCAGTGAGAGGCCCGCGTACCGCAAAAAAAAAAAAAAGAAAAAAAAATACCATAGATCATCAAAATAGGCAGACTCTTTTTTGATGGACAACTGATATTTGAAGAAGTTATCTGTAAAACCTTAGATGAAATGAGATTTAAGATGACTACAACACCATCACACTCTGTGAATTTGACATTCTGGATTTCCAGGAGAAGTAATAGAAAAAAATGCTTTGTATAGAGAAAGATATACATTTTAGGCTCCCAAAACTTTAAACACATAACTCCCATTTTATCTACATACAGGGCTTAGGATCAGGGTTCTGCTATTTCTCATAAATGATAATAATGAGATAAGACTCTGAAGTTCTATAAAAAGACTCACATACTTTAAAGCATGTTCATGAAAGAACATTTACCGAAGAACTTTACAAGGACCTGAGGACAGAGCAGGCCAGGCTAGCGTATATAAGGATATATCAATATGGTGATCACAAAGCTTAGCTGTTTCTAGGATGGTTACACTTGGAAGTACTCTCTATTAGTTCCTGTAATGTCCTACAAATATGTTAGTATCCTAACTCTTCTATCTCCCAGACTATTTGTCTCTTAAACTCAAAAGTGGAACAAAAATCCTGCAACAGTGCATGTGTCTAGATTTTTTTGTTCAGAGTATTTGTTTCCCAGAAGGTATGAAACACGGTTCCCGCAGTTGTAACCCTCAAAAAATGGCTAAGGTTCTTCTGCTATGATTAGAGTTTATCAACAAGCATTTCACTTTAAAAGTAAACATGGTTCCTGCATTGGGGAATCAGATTACACTGTAAGTGGTGCAGTTACAGGGTGTCCCGCTGTCTATCATGGCTTTTCCACGAACAAAGACTTGCCATTGTTCTGTGTTTCCAACTGTCAACCCCGGAAACCTCAAAGTTGGTTAACCTAAGAAAAGGGATTCCAGGAGAGATGTCTGAAGCAGGAACAAAGAAGGGTAGCCAGGGCCAAAATGCAGAGGCCAGGGCACTAGGGAAAAGGTGGTGGTCTAAACGGGCGGCAGAGCTAGCCTTCGCCACTGTGCTGCAGTTTCTTCTGGTGCACCCTGCCCTCCTGGTGTGCCTGAGACAATGAGGATGGAGGAAGGGACGAACTCCCTTAACAGAGGTTCGCTCGTTGCCCAAGGTGAGAGATCTACAGCATCTGGGTGCTGAGAGGGTCTGGGTCTTCCTCGCCAGGTTCCAGATAGTGGTTGGAGCAGCTGGTGCAGGGCCGGGCCTAGGCGTTACCATGGTGTGCACTCTCACACCCCAGCACCTGTCAGACCTACACCAATAATCAAATCCAAACCACTCCTATCTGTCTGTTCCCTGAACCACTGTGAGAGCTTCCTGCTCCTCATTTGGCTCCCCTACAGCATGTGCATGTGTAAGATTGTGACCAGAGGGATCTCTAAAGTCTAAATATGACTTTATATGACAATGCTTAAAGTCAGTATTGGTTTTTTACTGGCCGTGGGATGAAACCCCATCTCTGTGTATCCTGTGGCCTCCAAGGCCACATCTGCTTCCCTGACCATGCTCTTCCCGTCTTCCTGCCAGGAATTGTGTGGGTAAGCACTAGCCTGTGAGGAAAACTGCTCTTTGACCAGCAAAGCTTCTGTTTATCTAGACTGTAAAAGGGAGGAGAAAGTAATAATCTAGGGACCTACTGAACCTATTGGGTGATATTTATGGTTCTTAATTAAAAACTCTGTCTAAACTTAATTATTATATGGTCATCTACCATCTATAGAAATATTACAGAGCTTAAAAAAATGTAACAGAAAATATCAGTGATAAGGAAAAAACATCCATACCTGTTTAGGGATCTGACCAAAGTTATTAATGAACCCTATGGTGGCTGTCTCCTTTAGTGGGTCATTTATGTTGTAGATATCCACTTGACCCTCGTAAAAAAGATGATGGAAGACATTTACAGCTTCTACTGCAGCAGGACCTTGCTGTTTATAGCCGAAGATTAAGTCAATCCACTCATGCAGATGGGCACTCACATAGTCACATTCCAAAGCCTGTAATTTCAAAACACAGGTTCAGTCGCTGGCTGGCTTTTATTACTTCCTTAGAAAATAAAAGAATTCATCAGTGGTCTATAGGAACCAGAATAACTAAAATTCATACGAACAACATTAGTAACTTAAACACATGGGGGATACATTGCTCAAGGTCTTCTCTTTGTACTGTGGTCAGTGACCCAGTGAGATCTCAGTTCAACTGTAGAGCGTACTGCCATTACCTCACGGTGTACTCGGATGAATTCTCGTGGGTCCCCTTTTGCCCAGGGTGGAAGGATAACATCTCCAAGCTTGGTGCCATTTTGTTTACAACCTGTGTAATTGGATATATTAAACAGAAAATAAAAGAATGAGAAAAATAGTAAAGTAACAGAGAAATAGTGGGTTAGTTTCATTACCAGGACTATAAAATTTTACCACAGAAAGGACCCTCAGAGATATCTACTCTGGTATTTCCCCAAGACGACTCCTCCGAGCACTCCCTCAGAGAAATTAACTGAGTGTCAGCAAAACTGAGGGGCTCCCGCTGTCAAATGACTTCAGGGAATGCTGAGCTATGCAAGCTTAAACATGTTTCTTTCCTGCAAGACTCCTTGGAGGCACTGCTCTTCTCTAGGAAGGACATTAGATACAACATTTCTGAAACTTAATTGAGGACAGGAATGAAACATTTTATGGGTCTACTGTTTTGAGTTTGGAAAAACTGCTCAAATCAATTTTTAAGCCCCTTAAGACCACTCATTTGTAAGACCATTAGCAATTTCTCAAAAACTGTTCATTTAGGCTTTTCCAGAATGCTTTAAGCTTGGTGAGTCAATAGCAGTTACCTAGTACTGAATTTCTTGTCTGGTCTGCCATTCACATGGAAGAGGTTATTGAAAGGATATCTAACTCCTCAGCCATTTTCAGTCTGAATGCTCTCTTGGCTTAAGGGAAAATAAAAGTACCACAGTCTCCTAGAAATATTTGCAATACATGTGTTCACTCATATTTCTGATTCTTAAATTCTTGAGAGAGCTCTGTAGAACCCACATGTATTTTGCTGTAAGGATCCTCATTAATAAAATAAAATAAAATCTGAAACAATATAACTTTTGGCTGTTATATCATTTAACAGAAAAAAAATTGGGGGAAGACTATGTGGCTACGGGGGGAGTTTTAATAATTTATAACAAAGTAATATTTATTCCACGTAAACTGTTATTTTAAGTCATAGCCAGATAATCTCTAAAATATTAAAGAAACCGTTTGCTATGAAATCTATTGACAACAAAACACATTAAATGGGACTGGCATCTGAGGAAATAGGTTTTTTTCTTCTTTTCGAAATAACATCAAAAAGTTAATTTTAGCTTACAGAGTTTTCCTAGGCACAAATCAGACGGTCACTGTAAAAAAATGACTATAAATAATGTTGACTCATTAGCTTAATGGCAGATGGTTAGATAAAAAGCTGAATTATAAATTTTCATAGGGAAGTATAATTGTTCACATTTTAGAACACAAAAGGCAGTTTCCAAGTAAGGGCCAGTAAAAATATTTCCTTTAGAAATAATCTTGTTTTCATCATTGCAATTTGATGGCTTCTTTACAATGTGATATAAGTGAGAGATACAAAAATCAGTTTATTGTTTAAAGGAATGTCTTGACTTAGTTGGAAAAATTACCATATAACTTAAAAAAAAATAAAACAATCAAGTTATTACAGCCCCTCCCCTCTCTCTCAGGCCCTTACCCCACCTTCCTTGAAATGCCCTCTAGGCCTACAAGAATAAGAAGCAAGTAATAATTTTTTTTGATAAAAAGAAGCAAGTAATAATCCCCAGGCTACCTGAGATATAATCTACTTTTCAAAATTTTGCTCATAATCCCTAAATACTGTGTGATATAAGTTTATTTTACCAGCACTATCTATAATTTAAAAATGTCATTTAAAGGGAACAGTCTGTAGAAAAGTCTTGGTCTGATTCTGCTACTCTGCAGTTCCCCTCCATGTATATCCAAGGGTACAAAGATAAGAAGACCAGACAAAAAAACCTAATTGCTCCAGAGCCAGGGGAAAAAACCTAAGTGCTTTCTTTTATATCATTTACCATCTTTTCTGGGTGGAGAGATCAACAGTGTTTTGTTTGATTTTCTTTATATTGAGGTAAAGTTCACATAACATAAAATCAACCTTTTTTTTTTTTTTTCCTGTATGCGGGCCTCTCACTGTTGTGGCCTCTCCCGTTGTGGAGCACAGGCTCCGGATGCGCAAGCTCAGCGGCCATGGCTCACGGCCCCAGCCGCTCTGCGGCATGTGGGATCTTCCCGGAACGGGGCACGAACCTGTGTCGCCTGCATCGGCAGGCGGACTCTCAACCACTGCGCCACCAGGGAAGCCCCAAATCAACCATTTTAAAGTGAACAATTCAGTGGCATTTCGTACGTTCACAATATTGTGCAACTACCATTTCTATCTAGTCCTAAAACATTTTCATCACATCAAAAAGAAATCTTAGGGCTTCCCTGGTGGCGCAGTGGTTGAGGGTCCGCCTGCCGATGCAGGCGACAGGGGCTTGTGCCCCGGTCCGGGAAGATCCCACATGCCGCGGAGCAGCTGGGCCCGTGAGCCATGGCCGCTGGGCCTGTGCGTCCGGAGCCTGTGCTCCGCAATGGGAGAGGCCGCAACAGTGAGAGGCCCGCGTACCACACACACACAAAAAAAGAAATCTTAAAAGAATCAAACAGTTGTTCCCCATTCCTCCCCACCCCTGCTCCCATTCCCTGGTAACCACCAATCTGTGTTCTGTCTCTCTAGATTTACCTATTCTGGACATTCCATGTAAGTGGAAATCATACATTATGTGACCTTTTGTGTCTGGCTTCTTTTACTTGGTGCAATGTTTTTGAGGTTCATCCATGTTGTAGCATTTATCATTATTTCATACCATTTTATGGCTGAATAATATTCCATTATATGTATATTCCACAATTTGTTTATCCATTGATAGGTATGTGGGCTGTTTCTGCCATCTGGCTATTGTGAATAATGCTGCAATGAATGTGCATGTACAGGTCTTTGTTTAAGTCCCTGTTTTCAGTTCTTCTGGACAGTTCTTGGAGTGGATTTGCTTGGTCATATGGCAATTCAACATTTCCTACCAAACTGCTTCCCACAGTGCCAAACCATTTTACATTCTGACAAGAAACATACAAAGGTTCTACTTTCTCCATATCCTCACTAGCCCTTGTCATCTTCTGTTTGTGTGCTTTTTTTTCATCACAGCCACCCTAGTGAATGTGAAGTGGTACCTCACTGTGGTTTTGACATGCATTTCCTTAATGACTAATGATCTTTTCGTATGCTTATTGGCCATTTGTATAACTTCTTTGGAGAAATGGCTATTCAGGTCTTTTGCCCTTTTGCTTAACCTATTGCTGTTAAGTTGTAAGAGTTCTTTATATTCTGAATATTAGACCCTTATAAGATACATCATTTGCAAATATTTTCTCGCATTCTGTAGGTTTTCTTCATAATGCCCTTGGATGCAGAAGTTTTAAATTTTGATAAAGTCCAATTTATCTTTTTTTGTTGCTTTTGCTTATGCTGTTGATCCAAATCCAAGATCATGAGGATTTACCCCTATGTTTTCTTTTGAGTTTTATAGCTTTAGCTCTTACATGCAAATAGTGTTTTTTAACGTGTGTGATTTCAAGGAGGGAAGATGAAGGTGAGCATGACAAACATACATGACCTTTCTTTTATTTACTTATTTAAAAATAGATGATTTGGTTGGGTTTGTAAGTAGTCTGGCTAGAACATTTCTGCGACATAGATTATTATAACGGACTGTTTCTGGAATATTGAGGGTATCTCTTTCTTTCTGCACCTCTCCGTTATCTGTCTCTTTGAAAGTGATGTCCTTAGGGAAGAAAGTAGCATTCTCCAAAGGTGAATTATAAGTGAACATAATAAAACACTAACGTGCATTCATATTCAAATGCTGTGCACACATTTGTTGTTTTTCCCTGTTCACCATCTACTCTATTTCTTTGAGGAACTGCCACTCCCTTCGACTCTAAGTGTTAGAACTTGATGTCTTTAGCTGCTCAAGGGTGAGCTCCAGGCCCAATCAGAGGTAATGAGACTCAGTTTCAGGCCTTTTGCTGGGGTTATTGAGAGTCTTACTGCCTTTCCTATTGCATCTAGACCTACAATTTCACAAGGTTCAAGCTGCTGATGAACAATTAAATAAATAAAAATTATATTACAAAGAAAAAACACTCAAATATATTGGATATGAATATTCCTTGAATTTTCCATTAATGAATTTTATGAGGTAGTATAGTAATGGTTTATATGTTGAACTCTTAAATACAGTATGATACAGAGCATGAAAAAAGTATGAAAACAGAACAATATCTGGCACTAATATTCTAAAGTGAAACAACGGAATTTTGATATGTCGTAAAAATAAATATTCAGAAACATAGATCAGCAAACTGTCTTCCAAGAAACTGTAGCCAAGGTCAAATCTACTTCCTGAAACTGCTGGACAATATAAAGAGAGAAGAGTACCGAGGAAATTTCTCTCCTTTTTATAAGTGTTGATTTGGTTCTGTTTTTCTAGAAAATAGTACCCTAACAGGATGAAGAAAGGGATTTACCTAAAGTTATTCTGAAATTCTAACTTTAAATTTTATTAGCATGTAAGCTGAGAATGCTTCAGGCAATACAAAAGATTTAAACAATACATGAAAAATATGGATATGCCACTCTTGGCTGTGAGTTTCAATCATATTAATTTTCAAACAAAATTTCACCTCACCTTTGTTTTCACTGAAATAAATAATGATATTCTGACCATTAGATGTAATTTGTTAATTCTTAATTTTTCCCCAAACTATAGGTTTGAAACAGCTTATTTGGGGGCATAAATCTATTTTCCTTTGTTATATTTACTCTCATACACCCAGTTGTAATTAGCAGCAGCTAAACTCACAAGGAAATAGAAACCAAGCAGGAACCTGCAAGGCCTTCCCAAGAACAATACTCCCTTGCCCCCCAACATGTCCCCTGCCTCTTGTTTGCAGAAAAGCTTTAGCCTCCTAGGCCTACCCCAAGTTCCAAAGAGTAAATTTAATCAGAGAAGTAAGAAAATGCAGAAACAAAGGAAAACACTCAAGCAAGACAAAATAATATTAGTTTAGCCATAGAGCAAAGTCAAGGATCTTTAGTTCCTCCTCAAGGACTACAGACAATATCCTGAGCCATGTCCTTGAGCTGTTTTGCAGATACTAAAACCCCTACCAGGTGGACAAAGTTAACTACACCAGCACACAGACCCCAGACCAGTTGGAACCAGAAGGTTGATGACTGATATTCCCGAAACATCACCCTGTTACCCTCACTGTCAACCAATCGTAGACTTGTGCACAAGCTGAATGCATATCATGTGACCCTCTCCCTCACACTTTTTAAAAACCCTCCTCTGAAAGCCATCACTGGGAAGTTCAGGCCTTTTCAGCATGAGCTGCCCATTCTCCTTGCTTGGCCCTGCAATAAGTGCTGTCCTTTCCCTTCACCATGACCAACCCAGTGTCAGTAGATTGGCTTTGCTGCATGTTGGGTGAGTGGATCCAAGTTTGGTCTGGAAACAAAATCTTTTCTTGTCAGTGTGTACTACAGACAATCGTCAGAAAACTGACTTATTTCTGTTGGTCTTTTCCTGGCTAACGATCCTAAGATAGTGCCATAGTGCTACATACCTAGATCAAAGTTGTTGGAATTGAACAGGAATTCTGGTAAGTAAAAAAATTCTGGGATAAGTTCCTTTACATCTGCCATGTTGTGCTTTGATGCTGAATACCAGGCCTCGCGTACACTGTGAAACATCCGGTCAGCCAGGTCAAAATGGCCTCCCTGTGGGCAGAACGAGAAGGCACCTTTCTGTTAGAGAACCACTCCCACCTCACAGCTTCCAAGTTCAAGGGCTTGAAACCCAAGTAAATATGTTTGATGACAACTCAATTTCCCATCATCCTATGTTAAATACACAAAATTTTAAATAATCACAGAAAGAAAATTAATCTAATTCTTTTCGGGGTACTCCTTACCAAGGGTGCTCTTGCTCTGTATCAAAGTGAAATCCAAGTACAAAGACTTTAAAAAGTCATTAAAAAAAAAGATCAGTTTTTAGAGAGGGCAAGACTATAAGGAAATTGAGGAGTTCCTCCATTGTTTGATAATGCTCTCCTAAAAAAAAAAGATTCTAATGTAGCCATCTACAGTTGGAAATATTCAGTTTATATATGAATTTGACTAATTTTATAAATTAACATGACATTCAGGTTCTCACACCAATGAGAATTAAGTGGAGAACTCGGAAGGTGATCAAAAAGTTATAGATTGATAAAACAAATTTAAATAGAAAAGGGATTTCTTTTGCTTACACAGCCTCACAGATAACACCACTCCCTTCCTCAGTCCAACTCCCTATGCTGCGTTTGAGTGAATACAGTGTGTTTGTCTTTACAATGACGTTCACTGTGTAAAAATGCTGAAGTCCATACAATGGCCACCAAGGCCTACCACCATCTGGCCCCTGCTACCTCTCTGACCTCATCCCCTATTGCTTTCCCCTGCAGTCACTCTGCTCCAGACATACTGGCTTCCTTGCTGTTCCTCAAGCATCTCAGGGATATGCCTGACTCAGGGCCCCTCATAGGCCGTTCTCTCTGCCTGGAACATACTTTCTCCAGATATCTGCACCAGTAACTCCCTCACCTCCTTCAAGTTTCTGTTCAGATATCACCTTTTCAAGGAGACCTACTCTGACCATCATGTCCTCCTCCACCTCCCATTCCTGTACTTCCCATTCCGTTTCCCTGACCTACATTTTTCTGATAGCACTTATCACATTCTGAAACATTTTACAATATACTTATTTTGTTTGTCTGTCTCCCTCAACTAAAATATATAAATTCCATAAGGCAGGACTTTTGTCTTTATTCACTGATATCTCTAAGCACCTGGACCAGTGCCTGGAATACAGTAAGTATTCAACAAATATTTGCTGAATAAATGAAAGAGAATGTGGAGAAAGGCAATTATAATACAGAAGACAGCAAATGAGCTAGACAGTATTACTCTTTTTTAAATGTTTGTTGAATTCAACCAGTTAAGGCTGAATTCCATATACCTGGCTGGAAAGCATATGTTACTTGCTTATTTGACTAAAGGACCCTGGCACTTGTTTAGTGTAAACAAATTCTAGTTTATTTATCAATTTTGGTCCAGTGAAATTCCACTTTCACTATGTTTTGACTACTTTTGTGACTAAAAACTTCACAGGGCTTCTTGTCAGGCAAGGTAACAACATTAAAGAAAAAAGCAACAATCTTAAATAAAAGGCTTGAATAAAATGCAAAAATTCTAAACTTAAGAGTTTTACCTGTAGCCTTAGGAATATCTGTGTGAAGGGCTCCATCCTTACTAGGTACGAAGCCACAATCATTGCAGATGAATAGTGTGTCCCATAGTGGTAGGCTGGAGTTTCTCCTTGCCAAGAAAATTAAAGCATAATTGAAAATGAAAGAGTAATATGAAAAATAAAATTTGCATTCATCAATAGACTTGAAAATGCTAACGTATGTGATAACTGTGACACTAAGTGCAATTAGCACTGGCATTTGCAGCATGAAAACTTTATGATGACACTGCAACCTCTCACTTATATGTTTGGCAGTTATCCAGTTTAGTATAATTCTGTGCCTTTCCCCCAAACTGAGCACATCTAGCAATTCATGTTTTGAGGCTAACTGTAACAGGTAATCCTTAATAGCAAACCATCTTTGACTAAAGCAAGATAATGAGCAACTTTTTATTAGGTTCTAGCTTTGCAACAGTATAAATTTCTCTAAATTGTTGTCTTCGAATATTATGCAATTTTTATTACATAGTCTCCTTGCAGGAAAAAGAAAGGATTCCACACAGGGAATATAGTTAGGCTTAGTTTTTTTCTCTTTTGTTTGTTTTGCCTGTTTGAAGGGGATACATGATAAACATTAAACATAAAAAAACGTAAGTAGGTAAACTGTAGTATATTAGAAGGTAATCAACTATAATTTTTTAATGCAAAAGGTTTCTAAAAAGTGCCTCAATAAAATTAAAAGAACCTATAATGGAAAACAATCTGAAAAACTGAATGACTGAATCACTTTGCTGTACACCTGAAACACTGTAAATCAACTATACTTCAATAAAAAAAATTAAAAGAGTCAATAAAGGAAAGTTTAGTTTCTGGCCTAAATACGATTAGAGATAATGGCATATTATGATGGGAAATTTCTACCCTAGACAAAGCAGACATACTTTGCTTTCTGCCAGTACCTGACAAGCTACCTAAAAAATGCCTTCTAAGCATGGCCATCAGTTGGCATGCAAAACCTCATTCTTCTACTCTGATAGTTGTGTATTAAGTGTGCATATGCAACATATATAGATATAATGATATATAAGCAATCTGGGGAAAGATGGAAGGGCATCAGACCGCTAAATAATGGCTTACTTTTGAAACTTGGGTACAAAGTCCCATGACAGGAAAAGTTACTTACCATTAGGATCTTCCCAGTCTTTATATCGCTTCTTATACTGAGCTAATCGTTCATCTGTCTGTGCTCCCATTGGCTTAGCCAGGTTTCTAAATGTCTTGGGATTAGTAAGATCTACCTCCTAAAATACAAAACGAAACCCAATTCCAAATTACTATACATCCTCTATTCTCACCAATGTAGACACAGTGGCTATAGCAATGATGATCTGTAAATGTGCTAGTATCTATGGGGTCACACCAGCAGAACTGGACTCCAAGACAATGCCATGCACCTACTGGTTATCCATATTTTATGGACAGGCACATGGCAGTTTGTTAATTGGTTTGGCTTGAAGACAACTGTTTTGGAAATTAAGTGTTCACAGAGGAAGGCACTCAGGATCCAGGTTTGGAGATGAGGAATAAGAGGGAAAACTGTTCCCAGTCTTGGCAAGGGCACAGCAGGAGACTGTGGACACAAAAGCTCCAATTCATCTTTATCCTCTGTCACCCACATAACTGGAGGATCAAATCTCCTTTTTGTTCTCTTCCCCTCTCCCCCATTTCACTCCAACTTCACTTCTGAGCATTTTCTTCCTAGAGGTGAAAGGGAAGTGAAATAAACTAGAGCACTCAGTAATTTGTTCACCTCCAAAAGACAACATCATACCAGATCAAGTGACTCCAAATGAGATGGTTTCTTTCAGTCTACCAGAGATTATTTTAAAAGCTCATTTCTAGCTGACCTAATTCATGTATTTAAAAGGAAACCAAAATTTACCTCCTGAGGGCTTTAAGAGTAGAAATTTGAAGTACATACCCATGGGATACGTAATTTGTGTCATTTCTATAGGGCATCATGGCCCACCAATTTTGCCAGCTTATATTTTAAAAGTCTTGAACAGGAGAAACTGATCCACATTACCAATATAAGTCAAGTTAGTATTTGTCCTCTGAAAATCTACATGTAAAATACCTCATTCATACTTTTTTTGGTTATTTCAACAAAGATTAAAAGTATTTACTAAGAACCGGGCATTGCTCTAGAGCAGCGGTCCCCAACCTTTTTGGCACCAGGGACCGTTTTCATGGAAGACAATTTTTCCAAGGCCCGGTCGGGGGGAGGATGGTTTTGGGATGATTCAAGCGCATTACATTTATTGTGCACTTTACTTCTATTATTATTACATCAGCTCCACCTCAGATCATCAGGCATCAGATCCTGGGGGCTGGGGACCCCTTCTCTAGAGGTTGGAACTTAAGAGCTACATAAGATAGTCTTTGTTTTTAAGGACCTCATAGTTGAGTACGGTCAGACAAAAATCATGACTACAACATGCTGTAAAAGAAAGCAGCATGATACAGCTACAAGGCAGTGTGGGAACAGAGGAAGAAGGAAGAGGACAGAAGGCTCCCCGGAGGTATACTGGAGTGTGTCCTGCAGGATGAAATACAGCTAGCCAGAGGAACCTGTCAGCGGGAGAGAAGATGGGCATGGGCATGGGGAGAAGTGCAGGCAGGGAGAGCAGCACAGGCAGAGCTGCTGAGAGAGAACGGGGTAGCCCAGGACAGCGGTTCTCGAAGCACAGGAGGGAGATCTACGTATCAGCTACTTTGTGAAGGGTGCTATACCGACGTTTTAAAATTCTCTCCAAATTGTGATGATGATTTATGCAATAATTTAAAACTGAGGAATGACTCAATTAGATTTGTTCCTGCTGGCTGCAGTGTAGAGGACAGTGACATCCTCCAGTGGATACAAATTTATTAGCACTTTAGGAAATTCAATAGATATCATGAATCCAAGAAGTTCATCAAGTATCCAAACTTTGTACAAGTCTAAGCTAAAGCTCTTCTCATCTTCTTGGGAGTAAGTCCCCTTTGAGAACTTAAACTATAAAGCATATAAATCATTTCAGCCACTGCATTATCTTTTAATTACTTTCGAGAATGTGTTCCACTTTCACAAAATGATTTGAAATTTACCTCTGAGTCGTAATCTGCAAGGATCCAGGGGAAGACAGGATACTGCATGAGGTCATTATATGATCTGCCAGCCAAAGTGTTCAAGTGCATCAAATACTGAAAGTTGCTGATTTCACCTCTCTTGGGAAAGATAAATAGATTCATTTTAAAGCAATCAAATATTTCTGCTACATTCAATTTTAAAAATTTATATGCAAAATGAGGTAAAGGATAATTTCTTGCAGATTTCAGAATAAAGCATTTTTTTCCCTTAAAAACAAAAACAAAACTTTTTTTCTATGGTATATATTTTATAAATTATTAAAGTACTTTTAACTGTATGACTTATACTTTCTAGCTACAAATTACGAAGGAAGCTTACATTTTCATTGAACTTACCTCCCATCTCTGAGTCACAGACTTCTCTCCAACCAGAGTGCTAAGCAACCCAGATCTAAAAATGATAAATAATAAATTGTAGGCAACATAACTTTAAAAATATGTGTAATTACAAAGCTGAAAATTTTAAGTCAATGGTCCACGAATTTTTCAAACTATGGAGGACAACCTATTAGTGGGTCATGAAATCAGTTTAGGGGGTTGTGAACAGCATTTTGAATTATGAAATAACAGAATCAAATTGAAGAAAATAGAAAACATTGGAAGGCACTACATGCAGGAAGGAAAAATCTCTTCTGTGAATTTTATTGTACTATTTGTAACTAAGTTTGTGTGAGTTGGGATGCAATGTAGTATTTTTTTTTTTTTTTTTTTGCGTTACGCGGGCCTCTCACTGTTGTGGCCCCTCCCATCGCAGAGCACAGGCTCCAGACGCGCAGGCCCAGTGGCCATGGCCCACGGGCCCAGCCGCTCCGTGGCACGTGGGATCCTCCCGGACCGGGGCACGAACCCATGTCCCCTGCATTGGCAGGCGGATTCTCAACCACTGCACCACCAGGGAAGCCCACAATGTAGTATTTTTTACCGTGGGTTACAGAAAATGAGTTTGAAAAACATTGATCTAGTTCAACTTTCTAACCTTTACAATAGTTTCTATATAAACTGATCTAAAGACATTAAATTGGAATAACTGATAAGAGTATACAATATTTTGTACATAGTAGGTGCACAGTACATTTCCTAAAAGAGGTGTTGAAAAAGTGAATGAAAATATAAATATTTTATGACAGGAAAGTCACTGCTGTTTAGAAAATTATAGAACATTTTCTATAGCAGATTTTCTAGAATGCTATAAAACCTTAAGGTTATAATATTGATAATTATTAATCTGAAGATTGTGAGTTGACCACTGAACAAGTAGGAAAGCACTTAACTATATATTTTATTGTCTGAAAGGAAATTAAGAGATTTGTAAACCTTAGTTCATAAACATATCTAGGTCAAAGGTACAGATACCACTTTTCACTTCCAGATAAATTCTTCCCTTCAGGCAAATTGAATGCATAGGGTACTCTCCCTGGAAAAAGAGCTATGATCATTCCTCAACATTGTAGGAAAGGGAACAATTGAAAAGAAGATTAAAGTTGGGAATGAATTTCTGCTTCTTGTCTTTGAGTTTTCAATAGTTCTTCAAGAACTGCCAACTCAGCACAGACAGTAGTAAGAACAATGAAATAGCAAGCTGAAGATTATCTAGGCAAGCAAAAGTACTAGCAATTTGCTTACAACTAGAAAAAAGGCTTAGTATGCTTTAAGGGAGCCTTTCACTTCCTATATTTATCTTAACAGCAACACAAACGATTAGGAATAGAACAGGTTTCTAAGGTTAACAAAAGCATATAAGCAGCATTTGTAAATCTCAGCTAAAGAAAAATAAAAACAGTAAGTTAAAGAGAAATACACAAATTAATATATTTAGACACATATAGATTGAAATAAAATTTTATTTACAAATTACAGAATCCCCAGAAGTTTTAAGTTATTTTCTTGCATGTTGTAATAATTAATTTGTAGCCCCAAAGCACTGCTTCTTTTTCTTTTGAATTTTATTTATTTTTTTATACAGCAGGTTCTTATTAGTTATCTATTTTATACATATTAGAGTATATATGTCCATCCCAATCTCCCAATTCATCCCACCCACCCCGGCTCTGCCCTCTTGGTGTCCATACATTTGTTCTCTACATCTGTGTCTCTATTTCTGCTTTGCAAACTGGTTCATCTGTACCATTTTTCTAGATTCTACATATATGCGTTAATATACAATATTTGTTTTTCACTTTAGTTTGCTTCCATGTCTTGGCTATTGAAAACAGTGTGGCAATGAACACTGGGTGCATGTGTCTTTTTGAATTAAGGTTTCCTCTAGGTATATGCCCAGTAGTGGGACTGCTGGGTCATATGGTAGTTCTATTTTCAGGAACCTCCATAGTGGCTGTATCAATTTACATTCCCACCAACAGTGCAAGAGGGTTCCCTTTTCTCCACACCCTCTGCAGTTTTTCTTGTTTGTAGATTTTCTGATGATGCCCATTCTAACTGGTGTGAGGTGATATCTCACTGTAGTTTTCATTTGCATTTCTTTAATAATTAGTGATGTTGAGCAGCTTTTCATTTGTCTGTTAGCCATCTGTATGTCTTCTTTGGAGAAATGTCTATTTAGGTCTTCTGCCCAATTTTTTGATTAGGTTGTTTGTTTTTTTAATATTGAGCTGCATGAGCGGCTTATATATTTTGGAGATTAATCTTTTGTCTGCTGATTTGTTTGCAAATATTTTCTCCCATTCTAAGCGTTGTCTTTTCATCTTGTTTACAGTTTCCGTTACAAGCTTTCTGTACAAAAGCTTTTAAGTTTCACTAGGTCCCATTTGTTTATTTTTATTTCCATTACTCTAGGAGGTGGGTCAAAAAAGATCTTGCTGTGTTTTATGTCAAAGAGTGTTGTTATTCCTATGCTTTCCTCTATGAGTTTAATAGTGTCTGGTCTTACATTTAGGTCTTTAATCCACTTTGAGTTTATTTTTGTGTATGGTGATAGGGACTGTTCTAATTTCATTCTTTTACATGTAGTCCAGTTTCCCCAGCACCACTTATTGAAGAGGCTGTCTTTTCTCCATTATATATTCTTGCCTCTTTTATCAAAGATAAGGTGACTGTATGTGCATGGTTTTATCTCTGGGCTTTCTATCCTGTTCCATTGATCTATATTTCTGTTTTTGTGCCAGTACCGTACTGTCTTGATTACTGTGGCTTTGTAGTATCCTCTGAGGTCAGGGAGCCTGATTCCTCCAGCTCCATTTTGCTTTCTCAAGATTGCTTTGGCTATTCGGGGCCTTTGTGTTTCCATACAACTTGTGAATTTTTTTGTTCTAGTTCTGTGAAAAATGCCATTGGTAGCTTGATAGGGATTGCATTGAATTTGCACATTGCTTTGGGTAGTATAGTTATTTTCACAATGTTGATTCTTCCAATCCAAGAACATGGTATATCTCTACATCTGTTGGTGTCATCTTTGATTTCTTTCATCAGTGTCTTACAGTTTTCTGAGTACAGGTCTTTTACCTCCTTAGGTAGGTTTATTCCTAGGTATTTTATTCTTTTTGTTGCAGTGGTGAATGGGATTGTTTCCTTAATTTCCCCTTCTGATCTTTTGTTGTTAAGTGTATAGGAATGCAAGAGATTTCTGTGTATTAATTTTGTATCCTGCAACTTTTACCAAATTCATTGATTAGCTCTAGCAATTTTCTGGTGGCATCTTTAGGATTCTCTATGTATAGTATCATGTCATCTGCAAACAGTGACAGTTTTACTTCTTCTTTTCCAATTTGTATTCCTCTAATTTCTTTTTCTTCTCTTATTGCCATGGCTAGGACTTCCAAAACAATGTTGAATAACAGTGGTGAGAGTGGACATCCTTGTCTTGTTCCTGATCTTAGAGGAAATGCTTTCAGTTTTTCACCATTGAGAATGATGTTTGCTGTGGGTTTGTCGTATATGGCCTTTGTTACGTTGAGGTAGGTTCCCTCTATGCCCACTTTCTGGAGAGGTTTTATCATAAATGAGTGTTGAATTTTGTCAAAAGCTTTTTCTATGTCTATTGAGATGATTATATGGTTTTTATTCTTCAATTTGTTAATACAGTGTATCAAATTGATTGATTCGCATATATTGAAGAATTCTCGCATCCCTGGGATAAATCCCACTTGATCATGGTGTATGATCCTTTTAATGTGCTGATGGATTCTGTTTGCTAGAATTCTGTTAAGGATTTTTGCATCTATATTCATCAGGGATATTGGTCTATAATTTTTTTTTTTTTTGTAGTATCTTTGTCTGGTTTTGGTATCAGGGTGATGGTGGCCTTGTAGAATGAGTTTGGGAGTGTTCCTTCCTCTGCAATTTTTTTGAAGAGTTTAAGAAGGATGAGTGTTAGCTCTTCTCTAAATATTTGACAGAATTCACCTGTGAAGCCATCTGGTCCTGGACTTTTGTTTGTTGGAAGATTTTAAATCACAGTTTCAATTTCATTACTTGTGATTGGTCTGTTCATATTTTCTATTTCTTCCTGGTTCAGTCTCGGAAGGTATACCTTTCTAAGAATTTGTCCATTTCTTCCAGGTTGTCCATTTTATTGGCATAGAGCTGCTTGCAGTAGTCTCTTATGATTCTTTGTATTTCTGTGGTGTCCATTGTAACTTTTCCTTTTTCATTTCTAAGTTTATTGATTTGAGTCCTCTCCCTCTTTTTCCTGATGAGTCTGGCTAAAGGTTTATCAATTTTGTTTATCTTCACCAAGGACCAGCTTTTAGTTTTATTGATCTTTGCTACTGTTTTCTTTGTTTCTACTTCATTTATTTCTGCTCTGATCTTTATGATTTCTTTCCTTCTCCTAACTTTGGGTTTAATTTGTTCTTCTTTCTCTAGTTGCTTCAGGTGTAAGGTTAGATTGTTTATTTGAGATATTTCTTGTTTCTTGAGGTAGGACTGTATTGCTATAAACTTCTGTCTTAGAACTGATTTTGCTGCATCCCATAGCTTTTGGATCATCGTGTTTTTGTTGTCAGTGGACTCCAGGTATTTTTTGATTTCCTCTTTGATTTCTTCAGTGATCTCTTGGTTATTTAGTAATGTATTGTTTAGCCTCCATGTGTCTGTGTTATGTTTTTTCCCTGTAATTTATTTCTAATCTCATAGCATTGTGGTCGGAAAAAATGCTTGATATGATTTCAATTTTCTTAAATTTACCAAGGCTTGATTTGTGACCCAAGATTTGATCTATCCTGGAGAATGTTCCATGTGCACTTGAGAAGAAAGTGTAATCTGCTGTTTTTGGATGGAATGTCCTATAAATATCAATTAAATCCATCTGGTCTCTTGTGTCTTTTAAAGCTTGTGTTTCCTTATTAATCTTCTGTCTGGATGATCTGTCCATTGGTGTAGTTGAGGTGTTAAAGTCCCCCACTATTATTGTGTTACTGTCAATTTCCTCTTTTATAGCTTTTAGCATTTGCCTTATGTATTGAGGTACTCCTATGCTGGGTGCATATATATTTATAATTGTTACATCTTCTTCATGGATTTATCCCTTGATCATTATGTAGTATCCTTCCTTGTCTCTTGTAACATTATTTTAAAGTGTATTTTATCTGATATGAGTATTGCTACTCCAGCTTTCTTTTGATTTCCATTTGCATGGAATATCTTTTTCCATTCCCTCACTTTCAGTCTGTATGTGTCCCTAGGTCTGAAGTGGGTCTCTTGTAGACAGCATATATATGGGTCTTGCTTTTGTATCCATTCAGCGAGCCTGTGTCTTTTGGTTGGAGCATTTAATCCATTCACATTTAAGGTTATTATCAATATGTATGTTCCTATTATCATTTTCTTAATTGTTTTGGGTTTGTTTGTAGGTCCTTTTCTTCTCTTGTTTTTCCCACTTAGAGAAGTCCCTTTAGCATTTGTTGTAGAGCTGGTTTGGTGGTGCTGAATTCTCTTAGCTTTGCTTGTCTGTAAAGCTTTTGATTTCTCCATTGAATCAGAATGAGTTCCTTGCTGGGTAGAGTAATCTTGGTTGTAGGTTCTTCCCTTTCATCACTTTAAATATATTGTGCCACTCCCTTGTGGCTTGTAGAGTTTCTGCTGAGAAATCAGCTGTTAACCTTATGGGAGTTCCCTTGTATGTTACTTGTCATTTTTCCCTTGTTGCTTTTAATAATTTTTGTCTTTAATTTTTGTCAATTTGATTACTATGTGTCTTGGTGTTCTCCTTGGGTTTATCCTGCCTGGGACTCTCTGTGCTTCCTAGATTTGCTATTTTCTTGCCCAAGTTTGGGAAGTTTTTGACTATAACCTCTTCAAATATTTTCTTGGTTCCTTTCTCTCTCTCTTCTTCTGGGACACCTATAATGCAAATGTTGATGCATTTAATGTTGTCCCAGAGGTCTCTTAGGCTGTCTTTATTTCTTTTCATTCTTTTCCCTTTATTCTGTTCCCCGGCAGTGAATTCCACCATTCTGTCTTCCAGGTCACTTACCCATTCTTCTGCCTCAGTTATTCTGCTATTGATTCCTTCTAGTATATTTTTCATTTCAGTTATTGTATTGTTCATCTCTGTTTGTCTGTTCTTTAATTCTTTTAGGTGTTTGTTCTTCAATTCTTCTAGGTCTTTGTTAAACATTTCTTGCGTCTTCTCGATCTTTGCTGCCATTCTTTTTCCGAGGTCCTGGATCATCTTCACTATCATTATTCTGAATTCTTTTCCTGGAAGGTTGCCTAGGTCCACTTCATTTAGTTGTTTTTCTGGGGTTTTGTCTTGTTCCTTCATGTGGCACATAGTCCTTTGCCTTTTCATTTTGTCTGTCTTTCTGTGAATGTGGCTTTCTTTCCACAGGCTGCAGGATTGTAGTTCTTCTTGCTTCTGCTGTCTACTGCTTCTTTTCTAATGGATTATAAAGGGCTACCAGTTCCTGAGTACCCGAAAATGAAGCTAGGTATACAGATTCTTGAAATGGCTTTATCATCCAAAAGACTTCCTAAGATTAAAAGCAGCTGAAAAGAGCACAAAGGAACCACTGATAGGTTTGAACACACAAAAACAGAAGTTTATTTTTAAATGTAAGAAAAAAAAATTAAGAGAAAATTTGGCAATTTGTAACAAATATGACAAGCAAAGGGATAATATGCTATTACCAAAAAAATCTCATGCACATTGATAATAAGGATTCAGAGGAAATGTTAACTAGACTTACTGAGGTGGTCATTTCACAATATATACAAAATTGAATTATTATATTGTTCACCTAAAACTAATGTAATGTCAATTATATCTGGAAAAAAAAAAAAAACTACAAAAAAACCCAAACTGCCACCACCACCAATAAAGAACTCAGTGGAAAAAAATGGGCAAAAGTTACAGATAACTCATAAATGATAATTTTAAATGGCTAACAAATATATACAGAGCTCAAGATTTCTAATATGAAAAGAAATGCACATTTAAAAACAAAGCATCTTTAAACATCGGTAAAAGTGAAAAAGTAAATATAAAAAGCTGGTATCTATTGAGATAAGCTAACTTATCCACTATTGGTGGAATATAGATATGTATAATTTTTATAGAAATCTAGTTGGTTTTGCATATTAAGAGTCTTAAAATTCATACTATTTTACTACGGGAATTTTATCCTAAAAAAATAATGAGGTATCACATTTCCATTATTAAACAGGGAAACCTGATAAAGATGAAATATCCAAGAACAAGAGAATGCTTTATACATATGATGAAGGGCTAGTAAATAAAGGCAAAGTTTCTAAAGAATTTTTTTAAAACCAGGAGGCAATATTTACATATAAGACTGAATAAAAGACACAGAATAAAAATCTGTGTTTTTAGTATGGACTCAATTGTGCACATAGGAATATATGCATGCTTAAAAGATTAAAGGGAATTGATCAAAATGTGATCAATTTGACACTGATCTGACATGAGCCATCATGCATACATTTTCTTTTTTTTTTTTTCTAGTTTTCAGTAGTTAAAATTTTTTGCAAACCCCTGGGGGTTGGGGTGGGGTGGCAGAACACTCATTAAAAATATTAAATAGTACTGTCCAGATAGAAATGATCCAACTGCAGTATTAAACTATAATGTGCAAGAAGCAAGCAACCTACCCCTGCTCCACGCTTGTGTTTGGTCGTTGCCCAGACACAGACTCTGAACTGTCAGTTAGAGATGGCACTACAGCCAAAAACCTGGAAAATTTAAAAACAGTATAAAATTGGAAATGATGTTTCAGTCAGGATCTAATGGGAACTTACAAAAGCATGATTCATTTAGATCTTAATTGCTGCATTTACCCCACCACTACTCAGTAAATGGCAGGCAAAGGGAATATACAATAATTAGAACATTCTTTAACAAAAAAGGGTAGGATGATGGCTTCCAAAGCCAAATATAAAGATCCATAGCAAAATCTGTCATTTTGGATTTTTACATATGCTGCCACATTACTTGAAGAAAAGCCCTGACACACTGAATCACAGGAATTAACTCAACTTAATGATGTCCTAAAGAGTGATTAAAAGCTAAATATTCACATGACAGTCAGTAGTGCTAACAGCTAAACAAATGATAGGACAGAGACATCTCTAACAAATGAAAATATATACATGATAAGAACCTTTATGTGACACTACTATAATTATTTTCAGAGTTGCTCATAATGTCAACATACATTTTTTAAGAGCAAAAAAGAATTGTGGGAAAATTCTTGGAATGAATGTGGACCTTGAACTTGGCATATACACAGACATTTCTCATATAAAGACAATCTCATCTCCTTGCCACAGGTTCTAGTTGGGAAGAGCAGATAATTTATTAACACCGAAAGCAATATCACCTTTAGAAATTCATAAGATAGGTAACTAAAATTTCAGTCATTTACTTAGCTCTTCCCAATCAACATCCACAGGCACTTTATTTGAAGAAACTCCCTCATTTCCCTCGTGCTCACAGGTAGTATTACTGTACTGCAATGATAAGCAATGTTGCTTGGTATTAGTTATTCCTCACTTGAAATACAAAACTTCTCTAATAGAGGGATTGCCAGGATCTACACCACTCTTCAAAGAATAAGAGGGCTCTCCTATTATATTATAAGTTCATAAAAGCCTTACTATTCACATGCCAACGGAAGTATTTTGAAGCACACGGAAATATACTATTTTTCTAAGATAAAATTTAAACACAGTTTACCAAAAATGAAATATGGTTAGATTACATCATCTGCTTTACTTGGCTATGCTACTTTTTCAAGGATGAAGGTATCCAACTTCTCTTCCAAAGTCAGAAAAGTTTCATATGAATACAAATTCTAAGGAAACTCAGGCTCTGCATTCAATAGCAAGGTATGACACTGTCTTCATTTTGGTAAATATGAAAGAAGCCTATTTTGAATCTGAAGTATTATTTTTTTAAGCTCCAGTTTCATCATCCTTTTACACTGAGAGACATGGGACTTTATCACTAAGGTGGCTTTTGATGATATCTACTACAAGTTACCAGAAAGAAAAATGTGATTTCAAAATAGAATAGCATCAGAAGAATCACATTTCAAGAGGCTGGCAAAAATGAAACAAACATTTTCTTCAAAGAAGTTAATTCATGGATTTAACAGATTTTTAAAAAACTAGCTGAACTGGCAATGCTTTACCTCCCATTTCTTCCCATGACAGCATTATGAAGTATTTCTAATAAACAATACCTTTGATAGACTTTGTTTCTAATTCCTTTTTGAAAAGCAAGGAGGTAATTCCGTCCATCTCCAGAGAAAACTTCCACAGCAATAGGCTGAAATGATCAGAGAGAAAAACATTAAGAAAAAACACAAATAGGGTTATATATTAACTTTTCCACTATGAATTTCTATAATGCTGAAGAAATTAACTTGTTGACTGAAGAACATTTTTAGAGTCATGAATTCCCAGCAAATTAAATTACACAATAAACAGTGCCAATTTATTCTGCTCAATTTGTTTCTAAAAACGTTAACAGAATAATGGTAAAATAATTATAAAATTTTGTAAATTTATAGTGAGAATGCAATTTTTATATACAAAGAAAATTATAATATAAATTTGGATAGCTATAGGGAAAGATGGATAACAACATATCACTCAAAGTTTTAGGTTTTTTTTTTTATTAAGAAGGGGGATGTATTGTAAAGTTATGCACCCATGTGACATGAGCTTGTCTATCATACAACCAAATCTAATACTCTAAGGAATAATGTGGATCCTATCATGTATACATCCTCTAAGTAAAGGAACCTGACAAAACATTTATTACTACTAAATCAACCCACCTGTAGGAGATACCTCCTTTTATGAACTTCCTTGATATCTTCATAGGCAAAAATGCTGCATGTTCTCTTGAGTTGACTGGGGCCTTGCCTGGCTCCTCTAGGGATAATTGGCTCATGCATACTATAGGCAGCCCAGAGAAAGGAGATAATAAAAACACAGCAAGAGATAAATTCACTGTTCAATAAAGAGTGTGTTATTTTCAACATGTGAAGAGAAGCAGGAATCGATATATCTGAATATTTAGTTCAAAAAAGACATACCTTTAAGAGAATAATTTGGTAGCTATTCAGTATACCAGAAACCCCCTTTGATGAATATAACTTTAAAAAAATACTATTCATGCTGTCAGGGCTTATTTTTCAGGCACAGCTGGCAAGTGCCAAGGCCTGTATTCTTTTAGGCGGGCCAAGAAAATGTTTTAATTTCTTTTAAAATCAAGAGAAAAAACAACTTTTTGTTGTTGTTGTTGTGGTACGCGGGCCTCTCACTGCTGTGGCCTCTCCCGCTGCGGAGCAACAGGCTCCGGACGTGCAGGCTCAGCGGCCATGGCTCACGGGCGCAGCTGCTCCGCGGCACATGGGATCCTCCCGGACCGGGGCACGAACCCACATCCCCTGAATCGGCAGGCGGACTCTCAACCACTGCGCCACCAGGGAAGCCCAAAAAACTGAATTTTTAGGTAGAAGAAAATGTTTAAATATATAATATGAATATATTCATCTTTAAACCAACACAGTCAGAAAAACATCATTTTAGGTATCTTTATATGTAGGAAGAGGACCGTAAAAGTCATAATGTGGCCCTGACTGCTACTGAAAGTAATTATTTGAAATATCTCCTAGCAATGAAGATGACCATGTCCACATTCACAGTGCATGTTAGGTGTTCAAAATGTTAAAGGAAGAGAAGAGCATGTTGATTTTCTAAGCTTTAAGCTTTTTCATCTTCCTTTGGGCTTTGTCTGTCTCTGGGTTTTCCATTACCCACTATCACGTCCATCATAGGGCTGGCAGAAGAAAAGGAAGATGGATAAACTCAGTTAATTCCTGCCTGTGCTTCAGTCACACTGCTTCTAGGGTACTCAGAGGACATGGATACTTTTACATTTGTTAGAGTATTATATAACTGCCTGTATGTTCTCTACAACTGTGTTCGCACTGAAATTTGAAAAAAAGAACAATTTACAAATTCATAATAACTTTATAAATATATAGATTATAATACAAGGAACTTGTATTATATCTAGTGCTATTAATGCATAGCAATAAATTTTATTTAGTTTTCGTTTTGATAAATAAGGTAAATTTGTCTCTTATAGCCTTGAAATAACTATTACTCTGGTGAATATTTAATGATGGATGCACAAAAACTGAGAGATAACATTACTTGAAACACAATTTTTGCATTAAAAAAAACTATGTAGGACTTTCCTCGTGGCACAGTGGTTAAGAATCCGTGTGCCAAGCAGGGGACGCAGTTTTGAGCCCTGGTCTGGGAAGATCCCACATGCTGCAGAGCAACTAAGCCCGTGTGCTACAACTACTGAGCCTGCGCTCTAGAGCCTGTGAGCCACAACTACTGAGCCTGCGTGCCACAACTACTGAAGCCTGTGCACCTAGAGCCCATGCTCCGCAACAAGAGAAGCCACTGCAGTGAGAAGCCTGCGCACCACAACGAAGAGTAGCCCCCGCTCGCCGCAACTAGAGAAAGCCTGCGCGCAGCAATGAAGACCCAATGCAGCCAAAAAAAAAAAGAAAAAAAGCAAACAAACCCATGTAGATGTATTGCTTTCTAAAGATAGCTGTACTTTGTATCTCTTCATTCACTTACTTTGGAGGTAAGGTTTCAATATCTCTTATTTCCCTGGTTGCTGTCATTGTAAATCCGTCAATCACATAAAAATGCTCTTTACCAAAAAGAAGTAGCCCTTCACTGGTATCTAGGCCCTGGACTCGAGCACAGCGGTACATGTGTTGGATCTAAAAAGAAAACCATAAACATTCATTAATATAGTTTTTAAAAATCAGGTAATTTCTGTTTTTGATATAAATGAAGCAAAATGTCTTTAAACATGGATTTAATGGGCAAACAAGATTTTATGAAGATGTCACTCTGTGATGGCATCCCCTGAGCTAAGCATATTAACCAGAGTTTAAGCACATTAAAAAGAATAGCTAAGATTGCAGTCTGAGTTGCAGCTGACTTTAGTAAAAGGAAACAACCATTACTCATATCCATTCACCCAATCCACTTATCCTAATATTCACTGAGTACTAACTCCGTGCTAGGCACATGTGTACTAGGCTCTACAGTCAATGAACAAGTTAGAAAAGGAAGGAGACAGACACAAACTTTGCAGGAAAGAGAATTGAGGCATACATGCGAGGAGATTAGGATTGTGCCCTGGGCCAGGCAGGATGATACAGAGTGAAAAAGGTATGCAGAGCCTGACAATCCTGAGTGAATTCCCAGTTCTGTTGTTTAACTATAGATTTGGTCAAATTTCTTAATGTTTCTGGGCTTCTGTGTCTTCATATAAGTTTCAAATATACTTCATTGGTTTGTCATGAGAGTTAGTGAGACAATGTACATAATCATGTTAGGAATTGTTGGCTGTCTTCTCTTCCACATAGCTTACTTTCCTCTTTTTCCATAACAACCCCTGGAACTGGAGTTGTGGAATTTGTCTCTATTTGCTCTCCACTGGAGTCTGCCTGCCTGGCAGCCTGTTGTGCCATTGTAAAAAGCCAAACTTGGCAGAAGTTGCATTTTCCTCATAGAAGGAAGGACTTGCTAAATCTCTCAACGTTAGCAGTGTTTTCTTTCCAACTGGCAGGATCTAGTCCTTAGTAAAAATTCTTTCTTGCACTCAGTTCAACACGAATCAAGGAAAAAAAATCAGCAATTAAATCAGAGTCAAACAAATGTCAAATAAATGTCAGTCTAAATACACCTCCTTCACTATTCAAACTTAAAGCAATTAGAGCAAAAACTGTACTCATGAGTTTAAAAAGTTAAAAAAATGACAGCATCAGAAAATAGATTTTCTAAAATATGCAAATATAAGTTAATTTTCATCACCACATCTGAACTACTTCAATAATAAAAACTTAGAATGTTACAGGAGAAAAACTGACATACTTTTAAAATAACTCTATTGTAATAATACACACAGAAAAAAGTGTTTATTTCATAAGTGCATAGCTTGATGAATTTTCAAATGCTTAAAATATGATGCAACCAGCATCCAGATCAAGAAACAGAACATTCCCAAGACCCTAGAAGCCTCTCTTGTACTTCCTTCAGATCTAATGGACTTTTATAGTTACATACTTTTTTCTTTTTATGTTTTCATTTAAGATTAATCAGGCAATATATTTGAACAGAATTTAAAAAATTAAACCCTAATTTCTAGTTACTATTTCTTAGTGGATAAGATTTCAAGTGTTATACCAAGATCTAATATAATAGGCAAAACAACCTTTAAAAAGGTGATACTCACTATACATTCAATTCATTCATTCCTTTACTCATTTATCCCTTTATTTATTCAACCAATCACTCCTTCATTCAAGGTTTACTGAGTTTCTATCAGGTGAGTGAAACTGTGTAAAGCACTGGGACAGAAATAAGAAACAGTGCCTGCCTCAAAAGAGCTCACTATCTAGGTGAAGAGACAGACACAGGAACAAATAATAATAACATGATAAAATGAGTGATATATATAAGGTGCTATAAAAGCATAGAGGAGGGTGTCTAACTAAGCCTGAGCTGGCAAGACAGTGAAGGAAAGCTTCCTCTGTGTGAGCATTAAAGACATCCAGATAAATGATGTTGCATCAAATGGGAGTTACTAGGACAGAGGTTATGCAAGTGATGGAAAGAGGGGCATTTAGGCAGAGAACACAATGAGTAAAGCGCAGAGTAAAGAAATATCATGGATGTACCGAACTGCAAGGACAAAATGCAAGGGACAAAATGCAGGGGGCTCAGGCTACATGGCAGAGTCAGTAAAGTGAGCCTGGAGGAGTCGCAGGGTATAAGAGGCTGAGAGAAACAGGGAGGCAAAGCAGTCTTTTGTGAATGAAGCAAAGCAGGGGTTAAGTACAAGGCTGGGGATGATGGGCTAGTTGAAGTTGCTTGTGTGGTTACTGGAATTACAGAGGTATAGGAAAAAATACAGGGCCAAATTACCGAATGGGTTGTGTACATGGGTTTGAAACGAGAATTATGGCAAGAGTTGCAGCCTAATGAAGGGTTTAGAGGAAGACAGTGAACTAGGTGTCAACTGTTAATACTATATCTGATGCAACTTCTTGCTGTTCAGCGTGTTCAGAGAGGTCAGAAAACCCTACAGATGAAAGACGCAGAGTGTTGAACCCAAAAGGGCACCTAATACTGATTTCACTGCAGAGGCTAAAATACTTACCTTTGGCTGCCAGATAAATACCCTTCAACTAGTCTTGTAAAATGGAAACTAACCACTTAATACAATCCCTCCTTTTCAGAAGTAAGGTACCTTTTCTCCCTCTTCTAATAGGCGCAGCAGGGTGGCGTTGTCCGTCTTCTCCTCCTCTTCTATAGAGCTACCCTCAGCAATCTGGTCTTGTAGCTGCTCCTGGGTCTCCTCATCTCCTCCATCAGGTGCAGATCGAGACCGTTTTAGAGGCGGCTTGACCAGTCCTGCAGGGTAAGAGCCAAGAGGGTCATGTGGTCTTGCTGGGGTCATTTGAGAGCCGTTTAGTCTCATGTAGTCCCTCCTCTACATTTCCAATTTGAGATAGTTCTGAAAGGCATGGGGAGGCAGCACAGTTCAGTGGTCAACAGCACAGGCTCTGGAGTTAAACAGCTGCATGACCCTGGAGTATTATTTGTCCCCTCTGAACCTCAGTTTCTCATCTATAAAACCGGGACAAGAATACTATCTATCATGGATACCAGGAGGATTGTTGGAGAACTAAATGAGGTAATTCATGTCAAGTGTTTAGTATCATGCATAATAAATAGTAAATTCTCAGTAAGTGTCAGATGATGATGATAAACAGAGGTCTTATCATAATTAATGGTAAAAGTGGTGGTGCTAATGGGCAGGTGTCATTGAGGGGATATCCTCAATAAATGATCAGTCATTATCAGAAACAAAAATTAGGACAGCAAGTTATAAACATGATTATAAGAGATTCCACCTACTTGGAGGGCCCATGAGGACTACTTCAAGACTCATATTACAAGTGGCAGTATGGTCATTCATACATGAATGAATTTGATTAAATCATCAGGTCATAAAGAATAAGAAAACAATTCTTTTAAAAATATAGGGCCAGACAATTTAATGTGCCATATAAGTTATTTTACTGCCTACATTTTGATAATTTTATTGATAATCACAGATGAAATTAAAATCAGCTGATGAAAGTAACCACTGATAACCCAGAGTATGGGAAGCACTCAAAATAAACTCTAAATCTCACATTTAATTTCATATTCTTTAGTTCTGTACCAAAAAAAGTAATGTTGTATCTACCAACGATAGTTACACTAAGAATTCTGGATAAACGTAAATCAGCCTGTTAGAATCCTAGCCTTTGAACACAAGTTATCAGAGGTTCTGCTCTGCCTTGGGAAGAACCTCATTTTCACATGTGAAAGAGTATAATAAATAAACAATAAAGATCAAGTCTTGCTGAGAATATCCACAAGGCGAAAAGCTTCCAGCTGCTTTATTTTTAGTTTGACGAATCAAAACCTCCAACTCTATGTCTAGCATAGCATCTTGCATATCATAGTAGTGACACCAAAATTTGTGGTTTTAGCTCAATTAGACATTAGGAAAATGAGGCCAAGAGAAGTTAAATGCCAATGACCCAAACACAAGACATCACAAACTTTGTGAATTATACACCTTGGTTATAGCCAGGAAATACAACTTTGGACCCATCTCAATAACTTTGCTGATGCAGTGTCAAGAAATGATAAGGCTGAAAACTTTGTTCAACTAATAAAAGTTTCAGTGATTCTATGAAAATGTTAGATGGATTATGAAATCTTTAGTAATTCATAGTTATCACAGGAGAGAACAGGTATAATGTAATAGGAGAAACCGATCACAACAGCAGATAAATTTTTTTGTTGACATGGTCATATACTGTTAGTTTTTTATCAATGAGATCTGAAAATAATTTTTAATTTAGAGTTCTTAATTTATATTCTAGGGTTTTATCTATAGACTACGCCAAGACTTTTGAATTTATGATAAATCAGAGGCTTAAAAAATTAAAACAATGTACTGATTTACTTATTGAATATTGACTGAATTCCCATTTTGTGCCAGGCATGTGCCAAAATCTATAGAGTAAGAGGAGAAATAATCTCTGCCTCTGAGAAACTTATAATTTAGGAAAACATAAATCAGTGAAAGAAATCACTGAAACTGCTATAAAAGATATGAGCAAAGTGCTACCGGAGGACAGCGGAGTTGGAAAAGCCTTCAGAGGAGGACAGTTTGACCAGTATCTTCAAGACTGGGTAGGTCCAGATCACAAAGAAGCTGTAGCAAGAGGGCAGGGGGCACACATATGCAGAAGTACAAATCAAAAAGTCCATGGCCATTTTAGTCCAATTCATCACCATATGCATGTCTTTCTAGGCTCATAAAGTATAGCTTTGGAATAATCTGTCTTAGCTCATTAGAAGAAAGACCATTATTTCTTACTGTTAGCCAACATGCACTAATGACACATTTAGTGGTTGTTTTAGTTTTATATATATTTATTTAGTTTTCAGGGCCTTAACTTAAATATCAGGCACCACTGAGAATTCTGCCAGATACAGTGAAAAAAAATTATCAAGCCAACAGGCACATTACATTCATCTGTAGGCAATAAAGAAGAGACAGTCTCTTTAGTTCTGATATAGAAATCAATCTTTAAGAAGGATGTGATAGTAAAATATGTACGGATACTTTTAGGTTGACCCTACTGTTTATAGTTGCTAATATTTTCATATAGATTCAAGTAAAAGGAATGCTCCCAAATGGTTTTTAATTAAAATCAGAGAGGAAGGCTGACCTTTGACTTTAGCAATAGTGTCTTCACCATGCTCTGGTTCTTGTTGAGTAGCTTCACCTTCCGAACTCTCTACGATGGCATCTTGGACAATGGCTGGGTTGCCAGAGGCTAGTCGCTTGTAGTATTCTTTACTGTCATAACTTACAGCTCTTCTGTATCGAGCAGGTTTCTAAGAAACAACAAAAGGAAAGGACTCAGATAATTTATCTTCAAGAATTAATAGACTGTATTTATACAGGGTAAATCCACAGTCTTTTGGGTTAAGTTTCTCTATTTTTAAATTGCACTGATTTAAAAAAATATATATAAAACAACAATATTAGAAGTTTTGTTCCTCCCGAAAAAAGAAACACATCATCTTTAGCCAAATGTTTCCATGTTAGTATAGTACAGCCTTACTGATGCATCAGTACAGTAGAGAGAATGCCCAGTGTCGGAGAGTATCAAGTTGCAAGGGGATGTCTAGTTTCTGAGGAGCCTGAAACCTTGCTTCCACCCCAAGTAAATAGGCCTAAAGGGCCATCCATTCAGTTGGAATTACCTGTGTGAGTGTTTACTTCAGATATTTGGAGGTAGGGACCCAGAACTGCCCTGTTCTCATATTCCCATGTCTCTCTGGAACTCTGGAAATGGCCCAAACCTTCAGAGAGTCCTGACCCAATATGGAATCGACCGACTTCAGGCCAGATGACACTGTTTGGTTGGCCTGCCACTCCGAGCTGGTATGTCTAATTTGCTAAAACATCCTGTTGTTTGTGTGTAAAAGAATGTGATCCATAAACTTACTAACTAAATGAGTATATCAAGAACATATAAGTCCATTTTGAAGAAGAAATTAATTATGTAAAAACATTAGAAAAGATTTACCTTTTTGGTGTATGATACAAGAGCATTTCCTTTTCAGAATAATTTTTATCCTAAAAACAGGTTCTCCAATTGACCCAAAGTTTTTTTTTTCTTAAAACAATAGTTAATGAAAAATTAAGGTCTAAAATTTCCTACAAAAATGTAAAACCATAGGGAAAAATTTATATGTATACACGTTGATCATAATGAGACCCAGACTTTAAATTAACAATTAAGAAAACGATAGGGTTTGAAACATGCTTAAAGACCTTCCCTTTCTAAACATTATCTTACCTTTCTTTTCCTATGAATGTCTAATTGAAAGTATTCTATCAGCCTAACTCTTCGACTCAGGTAGTTATATGTATTGTCTACAATAATGCTTATTTTAAGCAAGACCTTTTTAAAAAAATGATTTTCAACTAAAGTAGAAAACAAGTGTCCAACAGGAATATTTAGACTAAAATACTGAACCAATTTTGAGATGAAAAGATGCCTAACTCAAGCCACCATTACCCTTCTTTTAACTTCAGGTATAAAGTTAGAGAATGAAGAGAGCTGCAAGCTACCTTGATGAATGATATGCAGCAAATGGAAACTGAAATACATAACACAGGAAAGTACTGAAATGCTATTTAAAAAAATTACAGTTATGGAAGGAAGGATCTGATGAACCAACTAATAATACTGCAATATTTTTGAAATGAAAGCAGGGTAGTAAATTTTGTACTATAACAATTCTCTACATGAGATCTAACAATTATCTTCAACTCATAACTGTTCATTTTTAAAAAGATGAAAGCATAGTTAGTGATGGGCAAGACAATGAATTAACAGATGTGGGACAACATCTTGGTTACTGACTTCATACCTGACTTAAACTTGGAACTATAAGCATTTTCCCTTAAATATTTTGAGGTATATTTCTGTGACATTTCTGAACTGCATTTTTTTTTTTTTTTTACTTTATTATGTACTGAATCCTTCTGGAAAAAGAAAACAATTATATAAATTTAAATTAATTAAAATAAATTAAAATTGTATTTTAAAAAGTGGTCATATATGCTTAGTTTCCATTTAGTTCCTTCTGATTGAAAAAGTAATTTTAAAAGAGAATACACCTGCATTCTCAAAATATATACTGTTTAATATCTAGAAGAATAAATTGAGTAATTGAAAAAAAAAGTTGGTAGTGTCAGGCTGCCCATTACTAACATGCCTTGGGACTTGTTAGTTTAAGTGTGAAGCAGTACACATTTCATGGTGAGAGCAGTGAATACTCAGCCTGTTAGTGAGCAACATACAGACCCTACAAAGCTAATCAGAACAAAGCAAGAGAGACGAGGACATCTCTCAGCATGAATGAAATTCACTTTTCAACTCTAAGGAACTTATAGAAACAACAAATCGAAAGTCAACCCTTTAGGTTAGTCTAGTCTACCATGCACTAAAATAAAACAAAATAAAACAAAACAAAATAACACAAAGGAAAAAAAACAAAACTGCAAGTATTTTGCATTCTTTTATGGTATTTTGTGTTTTACCTTTTGAGGAATGATATCATCGGGTGTCTCAGGCTGTTTACTTGGGATCTCAGACTGAAAACAGGGTATTAAGTATAGACACATCAGAAAAAAATAACAAAGAACAACACAAAAATAAAATATTCTTGAGGACTGTATGGAATATGGAAGATACACTCACACAAAATTAATATGATATCCTAAGCTGCTTGAAATAATCACTTAGCATCTTGTGATTATTTTCTCACTTATCCAAAGTAGTTTTAAAGTAAAAGAAACTACACTAAAATTCTCAAGGCTACTGAACAGGACAAACTTAAAAATCACAGAGACAAAACTTCACCACAGGCTGCCAGTGTCATGGATGATTTACAGGCAACTCTTTATATGGCTTCAAAGGAAAAAACAGAAAACCAGATAATAGAACCTAGTGCTAGCTATCACCTTCCACCTACCTTTTACTGTGTTTATCCCTAGATCTGTTTTGTAACAGAAGCAACTGGTTTAAACTATTATCTGCAATATCCCATACCACAGAAATCACTAAGTGCTTGTTAGTGAAAAAACACCTTCCCCTAAAAGCCCAAGGACCTATTTCCTTTGCTACCTTCACAGCTATGACCTCAGAAAGGCTGAAAGCAGAAGGAAGCCTGGATCATCACCTTCCAAACCAAAAGTTTTTGTAAAAATTACTTTCTAAAGAATTAGGTAGTTACTCTATATTTTATTCTCAATAAAATCTCGACTAACAAGAAGGCAGTATCTGTTGAGCTGGAGTGTGTGACTTGTGCGTGTAAACACACAGACAGCTACAGACAGACAGTAACACATCCAAGAATCATTCCAATTTTTCTTCCTTTTCACAGTTTGTACCTGGAGATGACTTCTAGTACCTTTCCCTAGAGTAAATATGAGCAAGCAAAATGCTTTTACAGATGTTTGCTTCCCCTGGCAAAACAAACATTGAACTACTGGGCATACTTTCAAATACTTAATATGGTTTTAATAAACCTCTCTCCTTAAAAGCAAACTTTTAAAAGCATACCTTATGTTGAAGGATAATCTTGAAAATATACATCTATGTTCTCAATCTTGGTAAAGATTTGGGTTACATGAGTATTACTACACATTTGTTAAAACTCACTGAACGGTACACTTAGAATTTATATATTTCAATATATTAAAATTTATGTCAATAAAAAAGAATTATGAACAAATGTTGAACTCTATTGATATGCATGGGGAAGTATTTAGGGGTGAAGGGTACTGACTCTGCAACTCATTTTGAAATTAATAAAAAAACAAGGTGGATCACTGGATAGATATGTGATAAACCAATATAGCAAAATGACCAATTACTATTGTCAAACCCAATTCTGATGTCCACTATATATCCCCAACCAGAATGTGGGCAGGGTCTGACATGTACACAATTGTATTTTCCCTGCAGCACAGGGCACAGTGCTAGTTTAATACATATTTGCTCACTGAACCACTTACTGACTGAGGATCTTATTTTACTAAAAGGTACAACATTCATTAGCGAAGATATATGTTATACTAATAATTTTAGTATTATCATAGTGCTCTTTAAACTTTTATAACTGAATTATTATTATAATTATGTTTATATAGAAACCTAAATTTTTCAAAGTCAGAATTTGTAGAAAATAATTTTATATTCCCTTTACTTCCAATTTTTCTATATTGCTGGCAATGGAATTTCTTGAATGAGTTGCTTAGTTCCTATGAGTCCTGTGATATCTATATATTATATAAAAATATATGTGGAGGCACCCACATGAGACTCCCTTAATTAGAAAAGGAACTTCAGGTAAGTCATTTACCCTTCTGCCCCAAGCAGTCCAACCCAACATTAACAGGAAACGGTGAGGTCTTTGCCCCAATGATATTTGCAAAGAATAGTCAATTTGTTTGAGATTATTATTCTGTGATTATTATTCTGTGAAAATAAGGGGATTACAGAACTAAAACCTGGTTTTAGTACTTAAATATAACTTCTTAAATGGCAAGATATGGAATTTTAGTCTCATTCCTTAGGATTCAGAGTAATTAGACAACTGCTTAAAAACAACCATATTTTGTATTTTCATCATATCCCAGGCTCACATCTTAATATTTATAACTAATACTACCACTTAAAATACAGAATTACAGTGCAATTCAGTATAGCTATTTTAGTTTTGAAAATGGTCCCCTAAGGAAAGTCCCTGTGCAAAGGGGATAAATTATTTTTTTGTGAGATAGGAGAATTTTCCACATGTACATAACTTTTCTCAGGACAAAAAAAATATTGTTGTTCTCATTAAAACAATTTTAGTTGATAAACTTTCAAGGCTTTTAAGTCGGTGGCAAATGAAACACTCACATATGTTCTACATTCTATAAATAAACAACTAATTTAAAAATAAAATTCAAAACTAATAATAAAGGGTAAGCTATTTTTTAATACAGTATGTAGCATTATCCAGGTTTAAGAAATAAAACTTTAATAACTAAAGAAATAATCACTTGATTCTAACACATCAAAGATTTTAAAACAAGAAATAACTTTTAAATCATCACTCTATTTCTTAGTTCAATTAAGAGGCCTAAAGATTTAAATTTTACTTAAAACAATAATTGTTCTTCATAAATAAAGCAAAGATCAAATCATTTGTCCTTACTCCTGGCAAAGCCTGTTTTACCTATCAAAAGGCCTTAAAAGCAATTTTCAGTTTGTACCTGTTATACCTGAAATACCTGTAACGTCGCAAAAAGTACTGCCTATATATTTTATAAACATGGGTGCAAGGAGGGCAACACGTTTATGGGAGCTGAAAGGGAAGACGTGACTGATCTCTAACTCTGGGAGGCAATATTTAATACAGCTCAGACCACAGGAGGATTTATGGTGAAATTAATGAAGCATATACCTCAACAGCCGTCACTTCCCATGGGCTCCTTTCAAAGTCCTGGAAGTGGGGCCCTAGTAATTTTGTATTCATAATTTTGTACTCTTTTTCTTATAGTGCCTCCCCAAGTTATATAAACTTCACACCCCATAAAATTTGACTCTAGCCCTTTTTAGTGGAAAAATAATTAGGAAAATTCTATAAGCATGCTGAATGGGAAGCAATGGATAAACTCTAACTTAGGAAGAAAGAGTGCTGGTAAGTCCATTCACTCAACATTAAGTTCTAGATATTCTTTAGCATTAGAGAGACAAAACCTAGTATTGGGTTGGCCAAAAAGTTCGTGTAGGTTTTTCCGTAAGACATTACGGAAAAACCCACACGAGCTTTTTGGCCAACCCAATATGTGGTTCTGTCTGGAAGAAATTCACTGTCCACTGACAACTTCTCAAAACCACCAAAGATTGGAATCCTTTTTCAAGAGTGAGGAACGTCTGAGGAACTGTCAATCTATAGTCATTATATCTTGCTCCAGTACTTAGCATGACCTAGAAGGTGTTCCTTAATTTTCTAGGCTTCTATTTATCATCTGTGGAATTGGGATAATAATATAATTATACTTCAGAGGGCTGTCATGAGACATACAGGAAACTGCAAGTGACCGCTCTGCAGACTATCAAGGCTCACTGTGCTTCGTTAAATATCTGCTCTCCTTTTTTGATTTCACAACAGAAGTTAGTGGGATAGCAGCTGCTCTACTTTTTGGAATTTTCTTTGCTGTTGATATTGCCAGACTGCATATTCCATAAGAAAAAAACTGGACATTTAATGGGGTTTCAAATTTACAAAAGAGTTTGAACGAGCAACACCAAAATCATTATTCATTCAGAAAACTTCATCATAGCAGATTAACCTTGACTTGTTCATGAACTTAAGCAGCAGCATGAATTCTACAATCTGTAATCATCTCCCCTTCCCACCTGCTTTTTCCTTTTTTGTAAACGTATCTCTAACATTTCTTGACTGCCTTGTATTTCCCAATATGTAACCCATCTGGTTTAAAAAAAAAAAAAGTTCCGTATGGTTCATACTTATTTCTGAGACTGTCTGTTTAGATTTCACAGACTGATGAACTCCTTGGCTTAGGTAAAATGCTAATGATATTAAGGTTGTAAGTGTGGACTCTGAATAGGTTATTTTGTTTTTATCTGATACAGAACTTCAAATATACTTTTGTAAAACAAATGACACTGTTATAAAGAAGGAAAGGTGTAGACACAATAAAAAAAAATACTATGGTTATGTAACTCAAAAAGTATATGCCTCAGTTATATAGAAATAGTGAATGGTCACGTATTTAGGAGAGCACATCTTCTATTTTCCTATCCCTGAATGGATTCAATTTGAATGAGTGTTGACTCAGTAAGAAATATTTTATCAAATTGCTACAGGCTTAAACTCTTATTCAATTATTTATTTGGGAAAAATGGATGAAGAATAGAGATTATATTGCTAGTCTGATCTGACAAATGTAGGTGCTATTAAAAGGCTGCAAAAATATGGGTGGATTTTTTTTTCTACATAGTGTGCTAGTATTAGAAATTACAGTGCTTTAAATTAAAATTTATCAAGTATGGCATTCTTTTTTTATTTTATTTTTATCATTTTTTAATAGTCTTTATTGAATTTGTTCTTCTGTTTTAAAATTTTACTTTATTTTTTATTTATTTATTTTTGGTTGCATTGGGTGTTTGTTGCTGCACATGGGCTTTCTCTAGTTGTGGCGAGCGGGGGCTACTCTTCGTTGTGGTGCATGGGCTTCTCATTGCGGTGGCTTCTCTTGCTGAGGAGCACGGGCTCTAGGCACACAGGCTTCAGTAGTTGTGGCTCGCAAGCTCTAGGGCCCAGGCTCAGTAGTTGTGGCACACGGGCTTAGCTGCTCTGCGGCATGTGGGATCTTTCCGGACCAAGGATTGAACACATGTCCCCTGCATTGGCAGGCAGGTTCTTAACCACTGTGCCATCAGGGAAGTCCCGATATGTTTTGGGTTTTTGGCCACAAGGCATGTGTGATCTTAGCTCTTTGACCAGGGAGCCAACCCACGCCCCCTGCATTGGAAAGCGAAGTCTTAACCAGGGAAGTCCCCCAAGTACGGCATTCTTGACAGAACGGAATAATTTTGAGAAAAGTAAACTTCAGGGAGCTATCTTAAAAAAAAAAAAACTTAAATAACTATATATTAGCAGGTCTAAGGCCTATATTCTAAGTAGCATCAGGACAAATGTATAGTCAATTAGCACAAGATAAATGGAGCCAGGGTTTTGGTTGGGAAAAAAAGAGACACTGGAACAATGCAAGTTGTCTCATGTTATATGATCTGAACTACTTACTAGAAGACACATGTGTCAAGTCTTCTTTATAAATCTTAGTTTCTTCAATTGTTGAGAGAATCATATTAAAGTCAAGTATGTGAAAGTACTTAAACCATGAAGGGTTTCTCTTCCAAATTTGCAGTGACTTTATTGGGGAAGACTGTATTTTCCCGAACACAAAAACATGATTCCTAGATCATGATTATTTCAGACAAAATTTTTATGGTCAGTGCAAAAATCTGAATGAAGGCTTTAGGAAGGGCAACCTGTCTGAATAAAAAGGAACTTGAGGGGCAAATGTTGTTCGTTTTATACCCGTGGAGCCAGTGATGAAGCTTCTCAATATAAATGGGAAGATCTATACACTCAGGCTATCATTATTCTTTAACTGTGCTCTGTATTTCTTCAAAGAATATTGCTTAGTGGCAATGTTTATTTTATTAACACTCACTTATATAGTGCTTATTCTGTGCCAGACACTATTCTAAGTACTTTATTAATTTTAATTAATTTAATCCTCCCAATAGCTTCTAAGATGGAACTGTTATTTTCTCCATTTTAGGCATAAAGAAAGCAGAAGCTGAAGAGGTTAACGTGGCCAGTACAAGGTCACCAGCTAGTGAAGGGGCAGAGGCAGGTTTCAAACCTGGCAGCTGGCTCCAGGGTCTAAGATCCAAACCACTGCACTGTGAAGGCTCCCTGCTGCACCTTTTCATTCCACCGCCAGCACCCTGGCATTATCAACTTATTATAGTTCATCAAATCTTCTAAATTAGGTGTTTTTCGTAATTAACCAAATAAGGGAAAACGCTTACAAAAAAGAAGAAAGACATGGAAGCGTCACTACAAACGCTGAATTCTGCGCACTCACCGCCACATTTGTCTCTTGTTCCGTTTCCGGCACGTAAGGGTAATGGGTGTAAAACATATCATTCCGCACCATTTTCTTCCTCATTCTGCAGGGCCCTTCCGTCATCTCCAACATCCATTTGTCGAGATGGGAACCAATAGGGGGGCCCCAGAGCCCCCGCTCCCGCAGCAGCTCGTACTCGATTTGGCACCACTCCTCCGTCACGTACTTCAGGGCATTCTGCTGACGCTAACAAGAGGGAGTCCAGGTTGGTTTTCAAGCAAAAGCACAAGCAACAATGAACAGTCTACAAGTACCTTGAAACCAAGTTATTCTTTGGAAACAAAAACCAATCCAGGTAATTTCAGGCAATATTATAAAAGTAAAGTTACATTTATTTATGGTTAAAGTAAGCTGCCGATCTTGTGAGAAGGTGGGGTTTTAGTGATGGCCCGATTATTTTAGCACCAAGTATACAATACATGGAAGATCCCTACAGGGTAGCGTGTGCAGTACACCTGACCAGAGTGCTGAAGGAACTTGTAGCTCAGGGACAGGGACGATGGTAATATTACTTATGAAAATACATGGAAATGGTTTGTCCAGTGTGAGTTAATAAAGACAGTAATTTAAGGATGAAACCCCTTCCCCACCCCCAATTGTAAAACAGTTACTAGAACATGAATAAAAGAAAATCTAGAAAGCCACATCAAGAAATATTGCCAACACACTAGATTCCTGGTAATCACCGTAACATTTCCAATAATTTTAGGTAAAGAATATACACATGCATCTCTGATAGGGAACTTAACATTCATATAAAAATTAAAGGAAAACCATTGTTACTTGGCCCTGGTATAGATCCAAACCACCTTACTTAAATGGAAATTTATGACTTGGAATAACTTCTTTCTATTTGTCAAATGTCAAAATGTGTAACATTTCAACAGTAGATGCTTAAAACTAAGCACCTAATGATTAGATGCTTATCTAATAATTCATGGAATATAAGTATACAATTTAAGAATAAAGATCCCTTTATACTGTACAACTAACACTAATGATTATTGAAGGAGTAATCTTGATATTATAATGATACCATCATAGTACTTATGTGTTCCTGGCAGGAGGAAATCCCCTGTAACAACTAAGTATCTAGTATCATGCCCATAAAATATTAGCAGCTTATCATTCAGAAATCTTTAATAAGATATAACTCAGCTGCCATGGAAATAAAATATTTCGAATAAGTTGTTGAGTAACTATGAATTCATCAAGAGGATTTCACTGAAAATATTTCTTACTGACAAAATCACCAAGCACTTGTAATAAAAAATACCTTTATCTTTTAATTTTTTAGAATTTTAGAGACTTCTTAGAGATTTTGATGCACATTTTCATGGTCTCCTTGTTAAGTATGAAAGAAAGGGATCTTTCCAATATTTTAATTTTTATTAAGAACAGACACATGCAATATGTTGGTAGTGAATGTCATTAGGATTCAGCTGTGCTGATCTCCAGTCTGTCACTTTTTAATGCAGTTTGCCTGTAGGAAGTTCCAGTCTTTCTATGTTAAAACCAATGGCCAAAGTAGCTGCTGGCAGGGATAATCAAAAACATTATCTGGGCTTCCCTGTGGCGCAGTGGTTGAGAGTCCGCCTGCCGATGCAGGGGACACGGGTTCGTGCCCCAGTCCGGGAAGATCCCACATGCTGCGGAGTGGCTACACCCGTGAGCCATGGCCATTGAGCCTGCGCGTCCGGAGCCTGTGCTCCGCAACGGGAGAGGCCATAACATGAGAGGCATGCGTACCGCAAAAAAAACAAAACAAAACATTATCTCATGATAAATTCAGTTCAGCAACTTATTCTTAAAAGCAGGAGGAAGATACCAAGGGAAACAATCTTTTCTCACTCAAAGAATGCAAAACAAACCATTATTATGATTATGATTCTTACCTCCTGATATTCCTTATATTGTGTGTCTACTAAGTCACGAACAACCGCGATGTGTGTAAACATCCACTGAGAAATCTCCTAACAATGAGTGGAAAAAGTCTTAATATTTCATGATTTCCTGAAAAAAAATGTTAACTAGCCTTGAAATAATGCCCCCAAGTTAGTTAAAATTCTATTAAAGGCATCACAACAACACCCAAAAAACCCCACAGAAAACTCTGAAAGATTAATTATATAATGAATCTGATAGAGGCTTATGTGATGGACACAGATCCATATACCCCCCATCCCCCAGTGCCCCTTTCAAGGAAGGGCTCACTGCCACAACTTCTGGGAGCGCTGTCAGTATTTCAGGGATCTCCTCAGCTGCAGAGAGCTGTGGGCACCCCACAATCACTGGCTGATTTGGAGGCAAGCAGGCTCAGCCATTTCAGCTCAGTAAAGGTCAACTCTGACAGGTCATTTTGGTACCAAAGCTCCACCTGGGTCACAGCTGGGTCTGTCGCCAGACCTGCATTGTAGCCTGACATTTCCCTGTGACCAATCCTGCTTCCTTCTTCTCCCATCCACAAATATCAAGGGCACCCCTAATAAACATCCTGCACACTAAACTCCCTCTCAGAGTGTGCTTCCTGGGGAACCCAACCTGACACATGGAATGACTCATACACATGGTTTCTCCCAGGCCCTTTTCACAGCTGCCACTAATATTCTGCGATGGCAAAGACAGTATGATGAGGAAGAAATTAATGCTGGAGGTAGATGAGTTAAAAAAAAAAATCAATCTCAGGCATGTACAACAAAATTATAAAAAATAAAAAGCTATTTTGTCTGCTGTTGCTTTAAAATTTATATAACTATTAATAAAATGGAAGGTTTGGGAGAGCTGAGAAAAAATTATCCATAGTCTATCATATATCAATATCTGAATCTCATTTTATGTCCAGTTATGCAATGGATGTAAATACACAACACTCATAGTGCAATTTTATAATAAAATGGGAGAAGGCTCCACAACCTGAGTTATTTCTCTCTTCTGTCTAAAGCAAAAATGCAGAAAAGTTCCATTTCAAATCATATGCTTGCATGTATTAAGTGTATTATATAAAACACTACAACTAAACCTTGAATTACAAATTTCTAATCATATCATTAATAAAACGAAACAATGTACCTGGGTGGAAAGACTGTGTTTATGAAGCCCACTTTCCTTTCGATTCCTTCTCGATCCCGTTAACTTGGAAAGACCAAAACCACTGCTGACACGGGACAATTTGGATTGTGTGGTGGGCACTAAAGCTTCTCCTCGACTTATGCATTTCTTTTCATGGGCTACAAAATTAAAATTAGAGTATTTTACAGTTTCTCCATGTATTTATTAGCCTTACTTTTAATACTTTGGCATAATAGTTACAAACCACAATTCTGTAGTTATCAAAAGCAGCTTATGTTACAGATGCAGACACTCTCAGATATTATATTTACTTATCTTGTATAAGGATAGCTGCATGACATTTATTGTACTAGTTGAACTCACATTTGCTTGAAACCTCATAGCTCTGCAGTAATATGCAAATTTATTTTAACTGTAATCAGTTTCTATGTTAATAACAATTCCCAGTCCCCTACCTAAAATCTTTGGTGTTGTGTATACTTTGGAATTTAGAATTTTAAGAAAGTGATACACTGGCTTCCCTGGTGGCGCAGTGGTTGATAGTCTGCCTGCCGATGCAGGGGACATGGGTTCGTGCCCCGGTCCGGGAAGATCCCACATGCTGCGGAGCGGCTGGGCCCGTGAGCCATGGCCACTGAGCCTGCACGTCCGGAGCCTGTGCTCCGCAACGGGAGAGGCCACAACGGTGAGAGGCCCACATACCGCAAAATAAAAAAAAAAAAAAAAAAAAAAAAAGGTGATACAGTACATGTACTGTATCACCCTAGACCACCAGAAGGTCTAAGGTAACAAACAATAATTAATAATATAATAATTAATATTTCTGCAGCAAAATGTATTAATATTAATGCCTAGTAGGATAAACAAAGATAGGTTAGGTTTTGCTACCAAGTGAGTTTTGGCATCAAATTAATAATAACACCTTGGGTTTTCAGGGCTTTTTGAATTTCAGAATTATAGATAAGGGATGTAGACTCATAACCAAGATGGTGACCATACTAAAGTTGTGAGCAATGTATTATTTACCAAGCTCATAGATGCCTGATGTATAACACATATAAAAAAAAAAATTTTTTTTTTAAATTAAAAGAGGGCTTCCCTGGTGGCGCAGTGGTTGAGCCTGCTGATGCGGGGGACATGAGTTCGTGCCCCGGTCTGGGAAGATCCCACATACTGCGGAGTGGCTGGGCCCATGAGCCATGGCTGCTGAGCATGCGCGTCCAGAGCCTGTGCTCCACAACGGGAGAGGCCACAACAGTGAGAGGCCCGTGTACCGCAAAAAAAAAAAAAAAACAAACAAAAACAAAATAAAATTAAAAGAAAAATCTAAGAAGAAAAGCCTAATCTCAGCATAATCATTCTAGAATGGGCTATACTGTATTGATTTTCATTTCTATTGTCATCATAATATCTTTCGGGGAAAGTTTTAATTTCATATCCAAAGTGCACCCATATATGATAGTTGTATGTAAGTCCCTTTGTCACATGATATCTGTAAACTGTCTTACCTAGATGATTCTGCCAACATTTCAAACCGGCTTCTTCAATGAGCGGCTTTGCTATAGCTATGTCCACATGGCCTCTTTCATTCACTGGTAGAGTGACTTTGAAAAGCTCCTCCAAGGTTTGTTTCTTACTATGAATCAATTCAGTCCAAACTCTGTTGACAGCTTTTATGAGAAGCTGACGCCCTAGGAAATAAAAAACAGCAACTGATCAAAAAGAATATAAAGGTAGTTAGTATTTTTTTTCTTTTTTATTGAAGAATTTCAACTTAGATGTATAGTACTTAATTGTCCAAAAAATGCTTCATATCATAGCCAGTTCAGTAAAAAAGGATTATTCAGGGCTTCCCTGGTGGCGCAGTGGTTGAGAGTCCGCCTGCCGATGCAGGGGACATGGGTTCGTGCCCCGGTCCGGGAAGATCCCACATGCCGCGGAGCGGCTGGGCCCGTGAGCCATGGCTGCTGAGCCTGCGCGTCCGGAGCCTGTGCTTCGCAACGTGAGAGGCCCGCGTACCGCAAAAACAAACAAACAAACCAAAAAAAAAAAACAAAACAACAAAAAAAGGATTATTCAGATAACCAAAAATGCGATTGGCTACTTGGAAAACTTAAAAAAAAAACCAAAAAACTTTATATCAAGCAAAAAGACTACATATTTATAAAACTGGAAATTACATATATATTTCATTGTCTAGCTTCTTCTATAAAAGAAAAGAACTTATTCTCCACTTAAAAGTAAATTTTAGATCTAAATATTTAAGGTATATTCACAAATAAGTTAATTGTTCTTGATGATTTTGCAAAAGGAAAGAAATAGTAAACAAATATTTTTAGAGCTTTTACTATTAAATTCCATCTTGCTTTGGACTCCTTGCTAATTTGTCCGACTCCTGCTCTAGGCCAGTCCATCTTTAGCAAGCATCAAAATCACCTGGGAGGTTGTTCAAACAGATTGCTGGTCTTCATCCCCCAGAGTATCTGAGTACTGAGTACTCAGTAGATCTGAATGGGGCCAGAGAATCTGCTTTTCTAACTAGTTCCCAAATGATGTCAATGTTACTAGTCTGAGCACCTCACTTTGAGAACCAGTGTTCTAGACTGTTAGTTCCTTGGGGGGTGAAAACAATCACTGTGTCCTTAGTGTCTGGGGTTTAAGAAATTTTAGTGAAAGAACAGAGAACAAATTAATGCTTAAATGAATGAAAGAATGAGTGCTGGACCTACAAAGGATAAAATCATATGCAAAACTACCACACTAAATATTGCTGGAGAGACAAACACTTCTGTAATTATCTAATCTTTTCAACTGAACAACGTTGGAAATTAGAAATCAATCCACCCAAAGACTCTCATATGCACGATAATTACAAAATCAGTGGGAAAACTAGATTTAAAAAAGGGAGAAAGAATAAAAATGGTAGTACTGACAATCTGTCTCAAGCAATATTTGCCTCTACTGTGATTGGCCTAATACTATCAATAGCCAGCTCTCTTAATAGTAAGCGCCAAGTTAGTATCATATTTGCACTACTGCTTGTGCAAATGTAAGTATCACCAAGTTTCCTGGTGTTACTATAAAATGTGGAGGGCGAGCAATATCAGGGGTTTACTCATCCTGGCATAAGGAGATGTACAGCTAGCACGTTGGTATATGCTGGCGGGCATATTGGTATATGTTCAGGTATGCCCTATGGAGAGATTGGTTGTCAATGTTGGCGGTTTCTGAAGTCCGATTTTTTGGTTATATCTTAGAAATGAGTGGAGAGAAAAGGGGGAAAAAATTGAGATAACTACCTTCACTAATATCTTGGCTGTAACCACCATCTGGTTCAATGTCCGAGGGGATCATAATGTGCCATGTAGTCATGCGGGCTTCTGCTTCCAGTCCAAACCCATCCACATTGCTGAAAAATTCCAGTCAGTTTAAACTATATGAAGGAAATTACTGCAGCTGTAAACTGTGATGCCTAAGTACTACTCTGCAGACACAAGTAAACGCTGGCTCTGTCACAGAGCTCCATAAGTGGCAGACATTTGGCAGATGCACAGAACAGAACTTATAGTTTATCATGAAAATGCCATTTTTAAGCAATGATGTCACAGATCCACTCGACTGAATGTAATTAAACTAAATTACAGCATTAAGAGGAGAATCGTACTATTTAAGACACTTTTTTATCACTATTAACATTTTTACCTAAAAATTACGAAAAGTTCATTTAAGAACATTCTCCTCCTATGACTGTGCCCCCTTTCCCATATCTTATCTCACCACTCTTTGCTCCAGCAGCAGTGAAATACCTGCAGTTTCCTACATGTGCCATATTCTTTTTGCCCTCTGGGCAATCGCATAGATGACTCTTTCTTCCCACATCACTCTTCCCCATTCTCGTTGGAGGATTAACTTCATCCTCAACCAGGTTCAAGCTGTAACTCAGCAGGTGTCTCTCCCAGGCTAGGGGCACCTGTTATGTGTTCCCAAAGCACCGTGCTTGTAGCAAGAGCACATTGCTTAGTTATGGATCCTCCCTCGTAGACTGCATGCTCCAAGACCTGCCACAGGGTCTGTCTCATTCACATTTCATCCCAGTCCCTAATCCAATGCCTGGCCCCCAGCAGACACCAAAGAAATACCTTGCAAAGCAATCAGTGGCAAAATACTAATTTTACCCATTTAACATATATTGCATTTATTTATTGCATTCTTATCTTTTTACCCCTCTTAACCTCCAATAGTGTGTATCTAATTTACTTGAAAAGCAAACTCTTATTTAAAAATTATATATGTGACATGTGATTAACAAAAAATTTAAAGATACAGAAAATTAAAGCAAAAATATACTCATTATTTCACTGCAGAAATTCAACCCTTGTCTTTTACCTTCTCATGAAGTTTTAAGTAAAACCGAGATTAAAGAAAAAAGAAATGTTATAATCAGAAAAGTAGAACAAAGAGTTCTGGTAGAAAAATATCAAAGACAAATTCAAACTGAACCTAAAAGAGTTACCTTCCAACATGCAGGTTAATGAGGCAGTGAGCCAGACAGCTAATGAATTCTTGGTCATGGTTCCCAGGGCCCAGGATCAAGTTCCTGTTTACAGTCAGGACCCTGAGTGAATCAAGGAGAGCTACTTGCTGCGGGACTGTTTTGTGTGCCCGGGAGAACTGGTACAATATGGTCCTATTGAGGCAGTGATAAACCGCATCCAGTGACAATCCCTGGGATCTTCTTTTTGACTAAAGATATGAGAGATACTTTAATAAAATGGACAAAAAAAGTCTGCTTATCATTTACACATGAACATTTATTAGGTTTATTATGTATCAGACACCATGCTAAGTACTGGGGTGCTAAGATAAAAAATACAAAGCTCTTGCTATTATGAGGTTCAGAACCCACGAGACACATAAATGTAATGAGATGAGTGCTGTGTGTATATATATCTGTGTTCAGAGCAGCCTCCCTCAGAACACGGGCAAGTGCCATCTGGGTAGAGACTCCTACCCCACAAGTTTTGTAAGGGTGATCAATCGCTACTCAAAATTACTAAAAATAAAAAAATTACCTAAAATGTTAGTAAAGAACTTCTGACGTTGTTTCATCTCACGTGAGAACTTTTCTCTTTGGCTTAAATACAAATTTATTCTTAAAAAATTCTTGGGTGACATGTGTGTGTCTAATAACATGACAACAGTATTTCCTACTTTCTACATCGTGTGTTGAATAAGATTTATCACTTGTGCCAAACCGGAAAAGGTACCACAAACACACACTAATATGACATCTTCAAAGGAACAAGGACTACAGTGAACTTTGTAAAGATTCAATTACAAGAAGAGAATACTCCTCTAATATCAACTCTTCATGCTCCGTTAAATCTTGACACACTGATGCATCATACTATGAAAATCTATCAAATCGTATTAACTTAAGGTCTTTAAACCAACAGGAAGCTGTCCAGCTATGTGGTTAGCAATGAGCAATGCCAGTGGGGAAGGCAGTGGGAGCCCACAGCCTGAGAGAATGAGGAAGCTTTACATACTGGACACACTGGCACCGGGCCACGGGTAAGGGGGGGAATGGTTACAGACCTACGTTTTATTCACTTCTAATAAGCTGAACTTTACATTAAAATGTCAACATTCATTATCTTACTAGTTACACTTATTTCCAACAATTTTGACACCCGAGGCAAAGTTTTTCAATAGGAAAACATGTACTCTACAACTAATGTGACAATGGATTACCTGTGCAATTAGTTGAATTATAAAATCTATAAGAAGTTTAGATTCTTTGTTGAACATGCCTTGCCAAAGCTTGTCCACCACACGTTGTGTGAAATAAAACACATTGTTCACCAATACTTGGTAGCTCCCTCCACTGGTAATAGGCAGAGATGCATCTTCCCCTAAATTCCAGCAGGAAAAAAATGTCTTAAGAAAATTGATGTCCACCAGCCTAAGACCAGACCCTCCAACAAATCAGGCTAAGGCAAGATGAGTACATCTACTACCGTTAGAAATAAGACCATTAGCTCTTATGTACTACTTTAAGCAAAATGATGTTCATGGCCAGAAGTCATGATAAATGTTGGAAGAAATAATTTCTGCAGGATAAAAGTGTTATGGATGGAGACTGAAGTTTCTTACTGACTTAAGACAGTCTGTGATAAGCAAACAGTTCGTCAACTGTCAGTGACACATAGCCTCCCTTTGAGAGAAAAATTAAGTCAGTTTATTAGTTGTAAATTGATTCTGTCTAACTACTAAAGGGCAAAACAAATCATCAAACAAAACTTTAAGCACAATGAAGTAATGGAGGCAAAAGAGAGGTCCAAAAGAACTGTAAAACACAGAGTACCATCAGTGGTGGTGGTGCCATGGGGTACCTCTCACCCCTTCCATGATTCCCATCAGCACTGTTTCTCTTCTACAAGCTGCCCCGGTGGCTTCAGTGTGCTCACTGTGTACATACTGCCTCAACACTAATCCTCCTGGCTCCTCCTCCAACAGAATGCCCCCTTTAAGCCCCTCCCTCCTTTCTAGAAATTAGGAGCCTTAACTGACTGTAATTATTATTCCCACCTAACTCTAAATCACTACACAATGCAAAACTCTTCGTTTTGTGTCTTTATGTAGTAAGACTGATGTTACTTAAGATTCTCAAGCGATAAGAACAAATACAAAAGTCTGACTTGACACCACAGTTTGAGAGTTGCATGTTATGACAACACTAAAGATTTTCTTGGCAAACTTACTTTGTTAAAAAAAAATGATAATGTAACAGCATGGAGGTTCTATGATTTATATAATTACCAGAAATTCAAGTAGCAAATATGCTAAATCATTACTTTTCCTTCTTTAAATTTTGTCATTGTTTTACATATAAATGTTAGCTCCACTGTAAATGTATCAAGTTTTGTAGTTTTATTGTAACTAGAGACATACAGGAAAAACATTTTAATGTGCTTTGAATTTACATCCTGAAAGCCATTCTAAAGAATAACATAGATACCTATAACTGAATAATTCCACTAATAGGTATAGTTTCTGAGGGTGCTGGTAATGCATTTCTGAGTGCTCTTATACAGGCATGTTGCCTGGGTGGTAATTCAGAGTGCTACATTTGTAACTTATTTGTAAGTATATCACAGTAATTTTTAAAAGTATTAGATAATTCATAAAAATATACTGTTCACATAATATGGTTTTAAAAACATTTTTTCTCTTTCCTTGTCCTCTTCCTGCCACCTCTGAGCATATGAACGTGGACAAGCAGCTTAAGTACTCCCTGTTGTTGATCCTTTATCCCAGGTTCAAAGGAAGGAGATAGATGGGCCTTTTCCTCATTATAGGAAAATACCAATAAGGGGAAAATGCACAGAAAAGAAGGAAAAAGATGAAGTTAAAAAAGTGGTATACTTGGGGTTTAGATAGAGAAGGGAAGTGATTATAGGTACTTTTAACAGAGTGAAAATAAAACATGATATTACCCAATAAAACATCAGCTGCAAGCAAATGGTCCATCACACTATCCAAAATATAAGTCTGAAATTCTTTTTGCTGAGTTCTTGTCGATCTTTCAGGGGAAGCCTAATCAATAAAATTTAGAATTAGAAACAGAACCCAGTAAACAAAGGTAAGGCTCATCAACCATAGTTATATTAAAAAAAACTACTGGTAAGTAGTAGAATATGTCACAAGAGATGGTATATATGCTTATACTCTCTTATTTTTCTGACCATAGATTAAAAAACAAATAGAAGCAAAGGTGAAACAATACCTTCTTTTGAATCCTTTCCTCCAAAAGCAGTATTCTAAACATTTTAAGTATTTAATAAATATTTGATATCTATTATCCATCTACCTCACTTCCAAAAGAGATCTGGCAGTTTCTAATGAGATACAGATAAAATAAATCATAAAGCCATTTAAACGAACACAAAAGCTCAGGAGTCTAGTAACCAAGAAGGTAAAGTCAATGGGGAGGCAAGTATTTATATCAAAAAAATCAATTAAGCACACAATTTTGCTTTGAGCTTCCTAGGGTCAAGAAGGAGAAAAAATAATAATATGACTTACAAAGCCTTTAATTATCTATAAAAAAGGAAGCATACTATATAGTCAGCAAAGATGTTTTCCTAAGATTGTTCTGAGAAGAATGTTCCCTGTGGGTTTTTATAAAGAGGACAATGAACAGCCCTGTAGGTTGTACCTTTGATAATGGTTTTATACAGTACAAAGATGATTTTTAAAATTATCTTGAATAAAAGTTTAGGGCACAAAGTTAAACTATAGTTCTCTGATCGCAGTTCTTTTGGTAATTAGGGTGGTATGATCCAGGTGCATAACTTTCAAGTCTCTAGCCTGAGAGGTGGTAAAGCACTGGGAACACAGGGATGAAAGGTAGGAAAGATCTTTTTGTCATTCTTCTCAAATGCCAGTCATGTTAGCTGGCTTTGGATAGGAGCTGGATATTGAACGATTCAATAAACTGACATAAATTTGTTTCTTAAAAAGAGATCTGGATGTTGTAGTTACAAGCAGAGTACTGATGCTTTGCAAGTGAAGTTAAAGAATCTATTTCTTCTCGCACAGACAGGTCCAGGACTATGTTTATGACCATGCCGCAAAAGTGGGCTATAGAACACTGTTCTGCTTTATGCATTTAAAGTTAAAATCTGTTCCACTGGGGAAAAACCCACTTCTTTCTATTCTGATTTTCAAAGTGGTGCTGGTGAAGATTTTAAAAAAGCAGTTAAAATTGGAATCCTATATTCAGATCAAAGATATTATTCTAAGGATTCAAAAACCAACCAAAGTTGTAATGAACGTTTCTGTTTTTCTGATAAAACATATTTTGTTTTAAAATGAAAAACATGGGCCTAGCAACAGTTAAAAGAATATTAGTTCTTAGGAGTTTGGTTTGGCATTAGAATAATTTGGGAAAAAGTGAAGGTCATGACATGTTGTTTATAATCTTTTTTTAGAAAATTTATTTATTCATTTATTTTTGACTGCGTTGGGTCTTCATTGCTGCGCGTGGGCTTTCTCTAGTTATGGTGTGCGGGCTTCTAATTGCAGTGGCTTCTCTTGTTGCAGAGCACGGGCTCTAGGTGTGCACGCTTCAGTAGTTGTGGCACACAGACTCAGTAGTTATGGCACACAGGCTCAGTAGTTGTGGCTTGTGGGCTCTAGAGAGCAGGCTCAGTAGTTGTGGCACACAGGCTCAGTAGTTGTGGCTCGTGGGCCCTAGAGCACAGGCTCAGTAGTTGTGGCTAGCAGGCTCTAGAGCGCAGGCTCAGTAGTTGTGGTGCACAGGCTTAGCTGCTCCGCGGCATGTGGGATCTTCCCGGACCAGGGCTCGAACCCGTGTCCCCTGCATTGGCAGACGGATTCTTAATGACTGAGACACCAAGGAAGTCCCTGTTTATAATCTTAATACATTTTCCTGTGTAGAACAGACTAATACAATGGTCAGCAGAAGAGTTGGGGCCAAGGCCTGCCTATTCCTCATGCTGACAGTACATCAAGACCCCACCCCTGTTAACGGAAGGAAAGCGAGGACCTTCAAGTGGTTAAGTGACAAGACAGATTGATAGGTCTGAGGACTACCCTGCAATCAGATAAGAGACCATTTTCAAACAGCTTGAGTGATCAAAATTTACGAAGGAGTAAGGCTCTCCACTCACAGGAGGATTTAAATACCCCTGAGGATGGCAATACTCATTCAGGATTATAATCAACTCAATGTGGCTAATGGGATAAGTAATAATGAGTAGGGTTTACAAAATCTTAATTAGACAAAGTTTTGGAGTATGTAAAACAGGGAACATAGAACATAGAGAAGTAGTTTGATCTGTCAACAATAGTTATTTTTACTTAATTAGAAAGTATTCTTTTGTATTCTATAAGGATTTAAGGCTGGCTCAGTCACCAACAGGCGTATTTAATCCTCTGATTCCTTCACTGAAACTGTTTCATGAATGATCATGACCCAGAATTAACTCTGTTATTGGCTCTAACTGCCAAGTTCAAATGTTCTTGCTGATACTCATAGTAGCCTAACTTTTAACGGACTTAAGACTTTATGAGTGCATGCATAGTTTTCTTGGGTGTTTTTTTCTTTTTTTAAAACAATTCACTGGACTACAATTATGTAACTACACAGTGCTTAGTTTTATGTACCTTATCTCATTGTGCACAATATCCTTTTGAAGTAGATACTATCATCTCCACTTTAGAGATAAGGTAATTGAGGCTTTGAGAGGTCAAGTCACTTGGTCAAGTCACAACTAGGTTTCAAACGTCAGTTTCTTTGACGCCAAAGTTCAGCACTTCACCTGCCATTCCATACTCTTCCAGCCCTACTAAAAATCTCCATACTGAAGTTAACAAATGCACAACAAGAGCAATTCAGCCACAAGCTCTCCATTTTTTTAGATAAACCTGGTTGGCCCACCAGACAACCAGGATGAATTCAGGGCAGAAGGAAGAGAGGGTGAGCCCTATGCTCTGCTCTGCCTGTGAGATCTGTCTTCCCAGAGAAGACAGTGAAGCCAGTCAACAACACGAGTCTTCAAAGACTCAAAGCGTCCTTTTTGAGGCCTGGGAACACCATGCAGAGTCGTCGTGGGCATGTGTGCTGCCCGTGGCTGAGAGCCCTCTGGCTCTGCGGGGGAGGCCTTTAGTGCTCCATAACAGGAAAAGCCTTCAAGGAAGAGGGGTTTGCGCTCTGTCCTTCTGACTGCAGAAGCCTGACTGGCTTCTCTTCTCTCAGTTATTTCATAGCACTCTCTTTGCCCACTTTTGCCACTTCTTTTGGTTTGTTTATTGCTCTGCAGGGGGCGCTGCACTCTGATGGGAATGGGGAGGTCTTTTAGAAGATGGCGGGAGCAGAAAGCAGCGAACTCCTCAGACAGGCACACACTCCAAATCAGCCTCCTTTGTTTCATCATATTTCTTTCCTTCAGGTATATACAAGTACTTTTTGATCTGTTCTCAGGTACTTTCCTTCCGTGGCCACATGCAGCAAATTCATTTGGCCTTTCATTAGATGCCTGGTGGTGACAGCAGAGGACGCTGGTGATTGTATAAGCCACCACAGGCCATTTGATTTTTGAGCAGGTCTTACGTGCCAGGCACTGTGTTATGAATCTTATACCTTACTTAATGCTCACAACAGTCCTCAGAGACAGGTTCTATTTTTATGCTATCTTAAAGATGGGCAAACTGTAAGGGGTGAAGAGAACTAAGCTGGGCCAAGGTTACACAGCTATAAGCAGCACATGTTTAATTTCTCAAAATAGTTTTGCTGGGTGATTTATATATATTTAACTGTCACAAAAATCATGCAGGGGAGATAGTATATAACATCATTCTCTAGAGGATGAATTTAGCTCAGTGAGAATAAAATGTTTACATAATAAACCACAGGGCCAGAATTCAAACCAGGTCCTTCTATGACACCACACTGCTTCCCTTGTATTTGGCCTGACTCACACTCAAGCCAGTCTACATGAATGGGAAGCTTTTATTTTTATAGACTGCTAATAAAGATAACTTCACACATTCTTTTATAGATACAATCAAGTAAGTAGACACTCTTACGATGACATCCCAACAATCATTAAGACTGAAAATGGCCTGGCTTGAGCATATCAGCCCAAAAATCAGTTGGTTCAAACACCTTCCTTCACGTAGGTAAATGGTAAATATATAGGATAGTTCTTCTGTTGACTTTCTTCAGAGATAGACTTCATAATTGTAACATTCAGAATCATATGCTTGTAATTTATTATTTTACACCATGGGAAGACATGGAATGCAACAGCATTTCCACTAAATATTTTTTGTATGTGTATTCTGTGTTTGTGTATTAGATTTGAAGTTCCTCAAAGCACTGATTTTTAAAAGCAAATTTATCTCTTTCTTATTAGATGGTATCATATCTTCCTGTTTGGGAACTGCCAGGGATATAGTTATAGTTAAATAATTCAAAAAAACTTAAAGAACACACCAAGGCACTGAGCTAACTTTGTGAGAGACAAAAGGACACATGAAAGTTGGTCCCTAACTTTAAAGAGTTGATAATCTATTTGGGAAATTCAATCTTGACACTCCCTGGTTCTTCCTAAAATACTACCACCCCTGACTCCCTAATGCAATCAGATACAATTCCACTTCAGGGCAAGTTAGTGTCCACAATAATGAGAATGTTATCTCAAGGTTAATACATGTCATATCAAACTTTCCTTACTGAAAAATACAGAAAACCAAAATAAAAGACAATTATACAATTTACCCGTTGCTAGTTAATTAGCTATTAGGATTCCTACAAGACTGTTATTACTGAATACATACACTTACCCCATTTCCTCTACATATGTGTATTTTATTTTTTGGCTCAGTTATGCTTTCTTACACACACCTATTCTTAACTTTATCCTGTTATTTTCTGAAAACCATTTTATTTTGCACAGAATGCTTCAAATTCTTACCCCATGCACTAAAACACTAGCCATCTCTCTTCTTAAAGTTTCCAAAGAGGACAAGCTCCACCAGGCAGGCTTTTAAATTCTACCAGATGAATTCTTGATGAAATCAATTATTTTTCTGCCAATATTGAACACTGTGGTCCCGGTTAACACGCTTTGCATAGGACTTCCCTGGTGGCGCAGTGGTTAAGAATCTGCCTGCCGATGCAGGGGACACGGGTTTGAGCCCTGGTCCAGGAAGATCCCACATGCCGCAGAGCAGGTAAGCCTGTGCGCCACAACTACTGAGCCTGCGCTCTATCTAGAGCCCGTGAGCCACAACTACTGAGCCCGAGTGCTGCAACTACTGAAGCCCACGTGCCTAGAGCCCGTGCTCTGCAGCAAGAGAAGCCACTGCAATGAGAAGCCCGCTCACCACAACGAAGAGTAGCCCCCGCTCGCCACAACTAGAGAAAGCCCGCACGCAGCAACGAAGACCCAAAGCGGCCAAAGATATATAAATAAATAATAAATAAATTAAAAAATGCTTTAGAGTGCTTAGCGTGACTGGTACCTAAATTACACTGATTTCTTTTAATTGATCAAACAGGTATTTTCACATGAATAAGATAAAACATTTGCTGGGATTTTAAGGTTTCAAATAAAAAGTTAACTGATTTCGCCACTAGAGGGAGCAGAGAAAGTGCAGGTTCAGTTGTCAAACTGCTGAGGGCGGCATGTGGAAAGCTCCTCACAGAGAGAAGCAGTTAGTCTTTTACACTGATTGAATCTTTCATAAAACATTATTTTCAGAGCTCTGGCATGTACTGCTTGACCCTATTTATATGAATTGGCCAAAAGAATGAATGTATAGGCAACTAATTATATATTAGATCCCCTTCAATGATCTTCTATTTTTTCTTGAGATTTTTCTAGGTGAACATTTGGTTTTCAGGGATGGTCAATTTCTAGAGCCAGCAGTGTGACCACTTTAGGGTTTGTTTTCTGATGCATCAGCTAGTTCTTATCACTTATCAGGAGAATTAGCAAGTGCAATGGACTAAATGTTTGTGTCCCCCCGCAAAATTCATAAATTAAGCCCTAACCCTCAATGTGATGATATTAGAGAGGTGGAGCTTTCTGGAGGTAATTCGGTTTAGATGAGGTCATGGGGAGTCCACATGAGGGGATTCATGCCCTTATAAGAAGAGGAATAACCACATGAGGTCTTTCTCTGCCATGTGAGAGCAAGGCAGCCATCTGCAAGCCAGGAAGAGGGCCCTCACCACAACCTGACCAAGCTGGCATCCTGACGTCAGACTTCTCAGTCTCCAGAACTGTGAGAAATGACTGTCTGCTACTGAAGCCACCCAGTCTATGGTATTTTGTTATAGGAGCCTGAGCTCAGATACCAAACAACCTACAAGTTTGCTGCCTTGGGGAAAATTCAGTAAGTGCATATTGAGCACCTATTATGTGCAATGCACCACACCTTAAGCCCCACAGGACACTAAAAGCAATAATACTGGAAGTGATAAATAAGAGGGACTGAAGTAGGAAGTTATAAGCTAAGGAGACAATGCTGCTGTAAATGACTAGGGAAGGAGCTGTAACACTAAGGTCCATGGGCCAAATTCAGCCTATAGTTGTTACTGTACATAAAGTTGTACTGGAACACGGCCACGCTCACTCATTTATGTATTGTCTGTGGCTGCTTTCTCATTAATGGCAGAGTGAAGTAGTTGTGAGAGACTGTACAGCCCACAAAGCTGAAAATATTTACTATTTGGCCCTTTACAGAAAACGTTTGTCAATTCCTGGTCTATCCAGGGTAAGGGTGATAAAGGACTAAATTAAGGACATACCAAGAGGAATAGAAAGAAGAGAAACAAATTGATAGGGTGTATATTAGCACATTTGTGATAAAAAATTCCCATAGCTCATGATATGTTCTGCCTTTACAACCCAAAAGAATTAGAAATCTGAAAGGTATTGGCATAAAACTTGCTTGGTTATTAACGCTCTCATTATAAAAACAAATTGAAAGAGATGTAAATGCATTTCTTTGTCTTTACCTCCAACAACAGATCAATTAGTGGAGTCTGCTTGCTGGCAGGGGTAAGACAGAGGTTGTCTATTATTAAGACCCGCATGAAGTCAAAAACGAACTTTTTAGCAGGGTGATTGGTCAGGTATGTCTTGACACCCACGTTGCAGTACTCTGATTGGCTTCTGTTCATCCCTGTGTCTGCTGCAAAGGCTTTAAACTCTTCTGCTGGAGATCCAACTTCATCATCAAGATCAGTCACCTAGTAAAATCAAGTGGAAATATATCCTAGTCACATTCGATTTCATTTGATATTTTTACTTCCACCAAATTGTAGCAGCAACAGTATTTTTGTTCAGTGTTTCCCTCCTATTAAGCTATTCAGTGCATTACATCGTTCACTTTGCTTTACTTGTTTTCTCTTTTCAGGGTGGTAATCGGGCACCATATGTCACGATTACTCAACACATGCTCTTTCTAATATTAAACTACTCACTGGCCACTAACCATATAACTGCTTTATGTTGAATTTTATCTCTATTGTGGATAACTGAACTTGAAATAAATGAAATAATAAAATGAGAATGACTATATTTGCTTATTTAAAACATACCTACTGAGAAGTCAAGTGTTATAGACTTTCAGATAAAGATCTGGCATAATGATTGCACCCAAGGGCTGACCCATTTTTGTAGGTTAAAAAAAAAAAAAAAACCCAAATAAGTAAGCAATACAAAACTAGTACCAAGTTTGAGCCAACAGAAAAAGAAAGAAGGATTAGAAGACAGATTACAAGATGCCGACAAGGAAAATACATCGAAATATTACTAAAATCTTTTTTTACCAAAAATGTGGATTCTAAAATTATAAACAAGCCATGGTGTTAAGGTTATGTGCTATACTTGCTTTTTTCCTAAAAATCGCCATAATTTTAGAACGAGTATTTCACCATTATACATGAAGAAAAATTAGTATGAAGAAGATACCTTATTCCAGCCTCTTGAGTAAGTGGTAGAAGTAAGACAAAACATCATGAAATTCTGAAGTTCTATGGAAGAACAACTGTCTTTTGGGTTCGTTTTAAAGGACAAAAGAAGTATTTATACTACGTATGATTACAGTCTAATAACTTTCTCTTTAGTGCAAAATATGAAAAATAACCGTTGAACAAAATAGAAAAAGTTGAACAGAAGGGACAAACATACATGTCATTTCTTATAAAGACAATCAATCCTGTAATTAATTTGCAAAGACTAAATGCAGGAGATGCCTAATTCCTGAGATAAATGAAGTGGAAATAAATTTGGTCTGACTAGAGTTCTGTAACCTGATTTCACAACTATACAGCTATCATTAAATATAAGAAGAAATGGATCAACAACTGCATGAAGATGGAATTCACTAATGAGGGACTTACAAGAATATGGTAAATGAAAACAGGAAGTAGAATTCACTGTTATTTCAAGGGAAAGCAGAAGGAGCGTGTGGGGAGCCAGATACCAGATAGTGATGTAAGAGATGAAGCAGAAAGTTATGAAACTGTAACTTGGTGAGAAGCTTAAAAGATTGGCCAAAAAAATCTGCTAACCATTGGAGCAGACTAATTCCAGTTTTGATATTTTCCTCCCCCTTTCCTACCATCTCTGAGTAAGGGCGAATGTTGAAGGGGAAGACCGTGGCTGCTAATGCACACAGGAAGTCGGGGCTCATCCACATGGAGGCCAGGTCTGGGACATTGTGATACAAGTATCTAAAGAACTGCATCAGGGTCACAGGATATTCCCGGAGCCAAGATCCCTCTTCTTCTGACTGCCAAGGCTGTCATGGGGACAAGAGAGGAAACAACATGTTAGAAAAACTGACACTACTAAAAGTTACTCACTACTCTTCTAAAACCGGATAAACTGATGGTCCAGAACTCTTGTAAACCACACACAGGAGCAAACACACAGGCCAACAAATCTAGAAATAAGCTAAAACAAAGGTGATACCCCTAGAAACTGACAGGATATTTTTCTATTCATTTCAGTACTCACAGCTCAGTAACTAGAGTCAATGGTTTTGATTATTCATCGTTATCAACATGAGTATGGTTGGAGCCAGTAGTGGCTCTATTCCCATCAAAGTTGCCCCATCCTCCATCACGCCAGAGAGTTAGGATTAAGATAAAAATGGGGAAGTTGGGCTTCCCTGGTGGCGCAGTGGTTGAGAGTCCGCCTGCCGATGCAGGGGACACGGGTTCGTGCCCCGGTCCGGGAAGATCCCACATGCCGCGGAGCAGCTGGGCCTGTGAGCCATGGCCGCTGAGCCTGCGCGTCCGGAGCCTGTGCTCCGCAACGGGAGAGGCCACAACAGTGAGAGGCCCACGTACCGAAAAAAAAAAAAAAAAAAAAATGAGGAAGTTACTTGACCTTTCTGAGCCTCCTACTGTCATATAAAAAATGAGAACAGTGCTCTTAACCATTATGCAACTGTGATATTGTGATTCATAATAAGAAATATATATTTAGTCTTTGTTCCATTTCAGGCACAGAGATCCTAAAACCCTTGGCATTTCCTAAGTGATAAAAGAGCCATAAATGTGTCTTTTTGTTAATCATAACAAGCTGCTTTCCACCACACTTGAGTTTATGTTGATGGGCTGTCTTGCCAGGGGAACCAACCATGGCACTAGAAGGCTGGAAGTTAACTGAACCTGTTCCCCACAGCCCCCAGGGACGAAGAGGGGCTGGAGACCAGGCTCAGTCACCAGTGACCAATGATTAATTAATCATGCCTGTGTAATCAAGGTGCCATAAAAATAAAAAAACATGGGGTTCAGAAAGCTTCTGGACTGATGAACACGTGGAGGTGCTGGGAGAGTAGCAGGATGGAGAGGGCATGGAGGCTCCGTGTCCCTTCCCACCTTGCCCTATGCACCTCTTCCAGCTGGTTGTTCCTGAGATACGTCCTTTTATAATAAACTGGTAATCTAGGAGGTAAAATGTTTTCCTCAGTCACGGGAACCTGAAATTTATAACTGGTGAGTCAGAAACACAGGTAACAACCTGGACTTGTGACTGGCATTTGAAGTGGGGCAGGGTTGGTGGGGGGGAGGGGTATCTTGTGAGACTGAGCCCTTAACCTGTGGTACCCGATGCTACCTCCCAGTAGATAGTGTCAGAACTGAATTGAACTGTTGAACACCCAGCTGGTGTGGTGAAACCTTCCACATACTTGGTGACCAGAAGTGTCAGAAGTAAAGTAGCGTTGTAGTAGAATATTGAATAAAGTAGACACATAGGAGTTGTTTTTCCTTAAAAGCCTTACAACAATAACAGTGATGATGATGATAAAAGAGTAACAAAAAAAGAATATATTTCAACAATGCTTATCTTCTGATACTTCCCCAGAGAGTGGCTTCTTTTTCAGCTTAGATTTTTATAATTGTTTATGAATAAAAACCAAAACAAGAATCCCAAAGCATTCTAAATTAACACATTTAATAGTAACGTTCTTTTCTTAGATGGCATAAGAATAGTTTTGACTAAAATCAGATTTATCAGGTACTTGTAATCCAAAGAGTCTGGTTAATAATTCCTCTTACAATGTGATCCTAAATCGTGTAAACAAATTAAATCATTATTCACGGTATTCCTGTAAGAAAGGTAGGAACATACATTTTGTCATTTACTCTTTCAATTTTTCATATCTAAGTTAGAAATAATTAGAATAGAAAACATAAAAACAAATACAAAATAAAACTTGCACTGATAACATTTTAAATCTCTAAATGAGAGTGATTTTAAAAGTTCAAACAACATATTGCAATGACATTCAGTACAATATATATTCGTTATATACACTTATACATTGAAATATGTATTTTATAGCGCTAACAGCATCAGTTAACACTTATGAAGTGCTTACTCTACACCAGGCACTCTTGTAAGTGCTTTGTGTATATACTAACTCATACATCCTCACAAGAGTCCTAAGAGATAAATTCTATTATTACCAGCATTTTATACATAAGGAAACTGACGCACATGAGGTTAGTATGTCTGAAGTACCAGAGTAGGGATTCTGAACCTAGCTCCCGAGCTCAGGATCTTAACAACTGCATGGTCTTTCCTTACACTAAAGATAACAAAACACAGAGGCTGAGGTTCCAGAGACCACATAGTAAATAAAGAGTTATGCCAGCAAAGGATTCTTCTATTTTAAAAAATATCACAGGCAGGAAGAACTACCGACAGGTATCAGTATCTCAGGAACTTACTGAATTCAGCATGCTGCGGAGCATCCCCAATAATAAAAAAGCAGCTTCTGTGCATACGTTATGGATAGAAGAGACCACAGTTCCACTGGAGGCAGGCACTCCAAAGATAAATGTCCAAATGGAATCTAAATCAAACTGCAGAGGTGAAAGTGAATAAAGATTAGCCGTTGCCAATTTTTTTCAGTAGAGACCCTCAAAAGTTCTAATATTCTAAAATTTCTTTGAAATTAATTAGTTTTTTCCAAAGTGAGCAATGACAAAGAGATAGAGACCTAGCACTCCTCCCTCCTATATTTTAAAACTCATTTTTACATTTACAAGGCAAAGTGAATATTATGTATCATCCCGTCTTAGATCTATGTTAAAAACATCATTTTCTTTTTTTTCCCTAAGGAAAACAAACAAAAATAAAATACTTGCTAATTAGCTAGGCGATGAAATTAAAGAACTGATGGTCTTAAGCAGGATCTTTTTAAAAAGCACATTGAACTTACTCTTTCCCCCACTCTCAGCAATGTTCTAATTCACTTTTAGGTTACATACAGATGAAGATTTGATGAAATAAAAATCAGTTTGAGGAGATTTATTCATAGTAGTTTTATATAACACTTTATGACTATGGTGTCATGCTTATTTTGAAAATTACATAACCAACCAAACTCTCCTAAGCATGAATCTGTACTGTGACTTAATGTATGGGTACAGACTCAGCGTTTTCATTTAAAAGGTTTTGTCAATGACTAGAGTTGATTTGAATAGCATTTTGGCATTATTATGGAAGTACAACTGAGTTTAAAACTAAATTCCTATGTCTTTGCAGTGCCACAAACATGAACTATATAGAAATATCCATGACAGTCTCAGATTAGAAATCAGGTAAAGCCTTACTGTTTTCCTAACGTGGACATTATCTATCATTGAGAATTTAAAAACATTTTTCTAATCAGACTTGTACTAAGAATCCTTTCATACCCACCCAATTTATGGTATGTACACTACTCCATTTTTAATTCTACAGAAATTATATTTCTAGATAAAATCATGTTACTCAAAAGAATTCTTTTGATCACCATTAAAATATCATCCAAAGTCTTCACGCATATATAATCATATAGAGTAACCATAAAGAGAAAAAGACCAAATAGGTACAAAGGACTTCTTTTTGGGAAAATTGTCTATGGTACTTTCCGATTTTTATGTTCCAAATCAAATCCCAAACGTGAGAAAGGGATGGAACCAGTTGATTTTAGTGTGATTAACCCATCACCCTGCGGTGACTTTCTAACAAATGTAATTACACTTACACCCTACTAGATAATTCCTACCTGGCAACCCTGCTTACATCGGCTGCTGATGACAGGCACACTGACCTGCAGGTTCTCAGGCAGCTCACTAACTGGCTGCTGCAGAAACAATGCCATGAGGAGAAAATAGAGGGCAGGGACATTAGTGTGTTTAGGAAGGAACGACTGAAGAACTGGAAAACCAGGAAAATGACAAGCATCCCGGTTAATCTCCCTGACAGTCGATCTCCCACCAGCACTCCTGCCCACGTTGAATCCTAAGAGAAGAGGAAACAACGATAAGGACAAAATTAATAATCGATTACCATGCTACATTAACAAAGAAAGGAGTAATTCAGCATATGTGACATTTCCATCCAGAACATTCACATTAATATAAGTAATTAACTATTCAACTGTTGAATTAATCTTTCAGTCAAAAGTTTTACTTTACTATCTCTTTGACTTTGGCAAGCCTGTCTATTAGGATACATGTCTCAAAACACAGCTGAGGCAGTCAGATACAAGAGGTAGTATAAATTCTACTCATTAAAAGAATGACCTCCAAAGAGCTCTAACATTTCCCTAAGAAGAAAGTAATATTCAAAACAGCCAGAATTTAAGATGCTACCAAAAAATGTAACTTAAAAATATAGTTAATATATTTCATTTGTCCTGAAAATCATGATAAACTAATTACCTTAAATGATCTATGAATCAAGAGACAAGACAAAATGAATATGCAAAATAATCTTTCCTCACAACATGACCTGTAACTCTGCTGGAAAGCTGTCTGGCAGTGGGATAGCAAGTCTGAACCCACTGTCACTGTGGTTATCTGAACATCCAAAATCTGTTCTAGAACCACAGCTCTACCAGGAGATGATCACTGCTTATTAATGTGGCTTACAGCACCAGCCTTTCTATCAATCCTGTTTCCTCCTTTATATAACTAACTAACTAACTTTGGGAAACAACTCAAACATCTAGTTGTTTTTTTTTTTTTTTGCGGTACGCAGGCCTCTCCCATTGCTGAGCACAGGCTCCGGACGCGCAGGCTTAGAGGCCATGGCTCACAGGCCCAGCTGCTCTGCGGCATGTGGGATCTTCCTGGACCGGGGCACGAACCTGTGTCCCCTGCATCGGCAGGCGGACTCTCAACCGGTGCGCCACCAGGGAAGCCCTCAAACATCTAGTTCTTTTGCCACCCCAAACCTAGTACAGTGCTCAGTACAGAAGAAATGTTGGCTAGAGATTCAATGGAAAACTTCTGCAAACAGCAAGATGAAAGATTGACTTTTACTCTGAAACAATTTTTATTTCAAATGAATATTCACATTTTTTTCCAAGTTCTTTTTTCTATGATGAAGTAAGCACATACTTGTTACTACTTAAAATAATGAAAGAGAAATTTGTATCTAGGTGGCTTTTTAAACAGTTCATCCAAATCAATTGCTCAGTGTGATATGAATTAATCTTCTAAAGCATGCTCTTCTAATTAACAAAAAATTGGACAGCAAATTACCAACCTCTTTCATGTATCATCTCATTTCTTAGACAATGGGCATGTAAGAAACTGCTATTATCCTTTTTATAATGTAGAAAATATGCGATTTGTTCTAAGTCATAAAGTTAATGAGTGGTGGCACCAGGACTTGAAGCCTGTAAAGCTAAACTGTCTCCGTTGGCCTTCTCAATGACATTGTCACATTTCTGAAAAACTGGCTGCATTAGGATGCTGGGTGATTTTTGTTTGTAGTAAATTCTAAATGAAATCATGAATATAAAAAAGTCTGAGCCTTAAGAAATCAAAAAACATAAAGTGGTATTTTATACATTAAGTAGGAAAAGAAATTTTGATCAAATTATATGTCCTAAATGAAAACCAATACTAGCATTAATTTTCCTTTCCAAAATTTCACACTCTATTTCCACCCCATAATTGATATTAAAGAATATCTAATATGTTATTAGCAATTAAGCATTCATTTAGATTCAAGTTACAGCTACATGGAAGGTATTTTTATAAAGAAAAATCTGACAAAAAACTAAGAAATATGAATAAAATATTCAAAAACTTTAGGTTGTTCATCATATCAAAGAGAAACAGAATCAAATGAGATGATATATCTATATATATGTAGATATAGATATACATCCGTATATATACACAAGTATGTATGTATCAGATATTCGGGGAAAGTTATATTAAATTTAATCAAATTTAAATTAAACTTAAATACCTAGATTTCTCTTTTAGAACCAAAGCAGCATATGCAATATACAAGCAGGTATCAATGAAGCACAAATAAATTCTAAGACATGAAGTCAGGTAGGTCAGATAAGTTAAAAGCACCTTTTCCTGATATTACTGAAGTGATGTAGGACAGAAAAAAGGACAGAACTGACTGTCAGAAGACAGATACTCAGACATATTACTGTCTGACACAGGAAGCTTATGTATTTAACAGTATTATTTTCCTAATTAGAGAGAAATTAATTCTTAATGTATACTCATTAGGTTTATTTCCTATAATATATAACTTATATACCATAAAGTACATACACCCGTATCTGGAATCCTGAAGGCAAGTGAGATGACATATGTTAAATAATTTTGCAAACTGCAAAGTCCTAGGTGAAACTTAGGTATTATTTTGGCCTTCAGTGAGAAGCAGTGCTGTCAATTAGCATTTAAAACTCTTACATTCTCTGAACTCACACTGAATTGTGCCTTTCACTGTTTATTCTCTTAGTAGCTACTAGCTACTATTAAGGTCAAAAAGCTAAATTTCTTGCTACGAAACTGTTTATGACACTTGTTGGCTATATCTTTCTCCCAGAGTCAATGCAAAACAGCAATCTATTTTTCAGATCATAAAGTCTCTATAATGATAATAATTTAAAATGCATTTTTTTTTTTTTTTTTTTTTGCGGTACGCGGGCCTCTCACTGTTGTGGCCTCTCCCGTTGCAGAGCACAGGCTCCGGATGCGCAGGCTCAGCGGCCATGGCTCACAGGTCCAGCCGCTCCGCGGCATGTGGGATCTTCCCGGACCGGGGCACGAACTCGTGTCCCCTGCATTGGCAGGCAGACAGACTCTCAACCACTGTGCCACCAGGGAAGCCCTAAAACGCATATTTTAAAGCAGACAATTTTCTTGAGAAATCATTTCACAGTGAATTTCTTTCTTCATCACAAAGTTCCTTGAGACGTTTTTCACATGTGAAATAACAATAAAATAATCCTATGGTGTAAGCTCTATCTTCCTACCATTTGCTTTAACATTTGACAAAGTAGTGCAGGTTGCACCTAGGTATTGATACTTGAACATTTTTTTTTTATCAGATAAATTACATATTAAATTCTGATACTTAATTTTTCCACCTGACAGGGTAAATAGTTATTCTTAATGCTTATTGCAGAATACAATTATATATGATTTTAAACTGTAATGTTATAAAGACAAATATATTTTTTAAATACTTTAAGAACTGAATGACTATAATTTTCAATAAAAACATTATCTTAAATATATATTTTCCAAAATAAGATCATTAATATGAACAGAAATATATACCAGTTCAAATAAATCTAACACAGGAAACTGTAATTTTCTAATATTGTTTAAATGCTCAGTTCCGTGTTGAAAACAGCATAGAACCAGTAAGCAGAGAATAAGGAGCTTTGGCTGAAACTTCAATGAGCTTAAATATTTGTGTGGCAATATAACATAACTATTAAAAGCATGGGTTTTGGATTGAGCGACCTGGATTCAGATTTTTTTTTTTTTTTTTTTTTTGAGGTACACGGGCCTCTCACTGTTGTGGCCTCTCCTGTTGCGGAGCACAGGCTCCGGACGCGCAGGCTCAGCGGCCATGGCTCATGGGCCCAGCCGCTCCGGAGCATGTGGGATCTTCCCGGACCGGGGAACGAACCCGTGTCCCCTGCATCGGCAGGCGGACTCTCAACCACTGCGCCACCAGGGAAGCCCTGGATTCAGATTTTGACACTTCTTACCTGACAAGTGACTTCACCCCTATGCCTTGACTTTCTCATCTGTAAAATGGGTATTTATATATCATAGTGTTACTGTAAAAATGAAATAAGTTATTGTGAAACTGAAAAGTGTTTGTAACTGGTACAGGATAGATGCTCAAAATATTATTATTAGTTCAGTTCTGATAATTTGCAAATTATTTATAGATCAGAAAGAGGACTATACAACAAAAAGAAATCATAAGAAATTTACTTGAGTTTTCACATCTTAATATCCTGTCTCTGACTTCAGTTTGATTTGCAATTAAAAAAGCCAAATTTGAAACTTTTTATTCTTTTTACTCTATCATTAATCAAAATTCATGACTCAATGGTTGTTAGACAAACTGAAGAGTATAAGCTTATATAAGATTTAAAAACAAAACACAAAACCGCTTATTTCAAAGCAGCCGACTGTAAAAGTCCCATACCTAATACAGTCCCGATCTTATTGGTTAAGACGGAATCTGTCTGTTCCAGCCACCCTCCACCACTGAGTCCTTCCTTGAACTTGATGAGAATAGACTGATTACTCAGTAGGACGACAAGAATCCTCATGGCTGCCGTAACTGTGGTGGAATGCAAGTGTTCTTCCATAAACATCATAATCCAGTCAAAACCCAGCGTCCTGACCAGCTCTTCGCAAGCTCTATTCAAAGATAGATGGATTAAACAAAACAAACATTAATTTAAAGGATTATGATTTCAAATTAAGAAAAATAAGACTAGTTTCATTCTTGAGATACAATAAATTTCAGGGTTTAAAAAAAATCTATTAATAGTCAGTGGCAAATCTTTCTTTTGTCTACCATGAATTAACTAGTAGTAGCAACTATTACCATCAATGCTCAAAAGATTTTACTTACTGCAAATTAATGCTTGTCTTTTCTTTAGATGTGTAAACCAGTTTTAGTAAGATATCTAGAAGTCTGTTCCTCAAAAGTATAAGATTGGCAGATACAAGACCTCCAAACTCTTCTTCAGTTCCTACAATGAAAATAAATACATTAAATTGCCCTAGCTGATAAACTAGGATAAAATATCCAACACTGTTCTAGGAAATCTCACTGAAACACACCTTTCAGAAAACATTTTCTCTAGGAGTACTTTCCACTCAAGTGAACAAGAAAAAGGGTCCAACATTTCTCTTTAGAATCCTGAAAACTGTTCATTTACTTATGAAATTATCTAAACAAGTGATAATAAAGACTGTGAACCCTTTTTTATATTAATATTCCCTTCTCCTACCAACAGGGGTAAAGTAATCAAACGAGGATCACACGAACAAAAATAACAATGCAAACCCTTAATTTCTAGTCTTTTTGAAGGACTTAAATGGTTAAAATTTCCAGATTTAAAAATGAAAAGAGGAAGCATAAATTATTCAATAATTATAATACATAAAGTAAAGTGAGAATTAAATAGCACAGACAAGAGGGAAAGGCACACAAATGCACAGGAGAACTTGGGGAAGAAAGGAAGGAAGACATAAAGCTTACGGTTCTCAATGGATAGTACTGGAAGCACAAGGGACTGGGATCAATGGCCTAGTGTTGCAGGCCCAGCTCTGCCACTAAGAGCTCGGGGTTAGTAAGTCACAATCCACATGCTTTCTTTCCTTTATTCTATAATTGAAGCTCAGGCTAAAGTTTAATGACCATGGTTATATGCTTTTACTTGTTTGGGCAAGGGACTATTTTTACTTTTAAATAGTATCTTTTAAAATGCTAACTTAGTGCCTTAATCATTGAGAAGGGTGCTTTAAGCTTACCAAGGGGAACTCAAGATTCCCTCCCAGGCTAACAGGCATAGGACTGGTAATTTACAAATTGCCTTGTGACAAATGGAATGGACAACCTAAATTGACAAATGAATTACTTCCTTTCAATAAAATGACAATCCACATAGAAATTAAGAATTCTCCTTAGTTTTTATGCCTATTTTTTTCACTGTCAGTTATGTCCCGCTAATTTTCAAATACAGTTTAAAACAATTAACTCTGAAAGAAATTTCCAGGTTAACTTCTTTCCATTCGAACTGATGCTTTACTCCACATTGCACTGTGCTTTCATGCAATTTATTTTATTTTGCATTAATTATTATATCACCGTTCACCATTATTCAAGCCATTTTTTTGGCAGGTGTATCCTGAATACTATGTAAGCTACATGAAAGAAAAAATTATGGTTTTAATTTTTTGGAACATCCTGTTATACTTAAGACGGTCCAGTCCACACAATTAAACAATCAAGGTCATATACTAACAAGACCAGCAATATGCTCCTGACTTTCTCTATTCTTTCAAATGGCAATAAATTGATGAGGAGACTAGTCTAATCAACTTGGCAGATCAAGAGAAAATTTTCCTAATTTATACATCCCTGCTACTGTGCTCTTGTCAAAAAAAGTTTACAGCACTAGTTGTAGTTATTGAATTCAATGGCCAGCAAGAAATATGGAGACTAGAGAAATATTTTTCCCATATCTTTTTTTTTATACTTGAAATAAACATGTTATACAGTTCCAAAGATTTTAAAAGGACTTTCCTTTTTTTTTTTGGCCGCATGGCACAGCATGTAGGATCTTAGTTCCCTGACCAGGGATCGAACCCGATCCCCCTGCAGTGGAAGTGTGGAGTGTTAACCACTGGACTGCTAGGAAAGTCCCAGGACTTCCCTTTTTAATTCCTATTTACTTGGCTTATACTAATTCAGAACTTAGAAATAATCTTTGTATAAGGTAGAATAGTGCAGTGGTTTAGAATGTTAGTATTCAGGATGGCTTAGAATGTTGGACTACCTGAGTTCAAATGCAGTAGTATGATCTCAGGTAAGTTTCTCTTAAACCTTCTGGGCCTCAGTGTCCTCACTTTTTGTAAAACTGTGATAACAACAGGACCAATTTCATAGGACTATTATAAGATTATATAGAGCACTTAACAGTGCCTGGCAAATATTAAGCACTAAATAAGTGTTATCCATTGATTTGATCTATATGCTTCTCACCCACTGCTAATTTGCTTCACCAAAGAAATATCAACATTCTTCCAAATGGTAGGAAGAAGTGGTTACTGGCCTTATATTCTGCTCTATGATTAGTAGAAGTCAGCCTCTCAAATCTCTGTTTCACCTTTGAAAAACATAATTACACCACTTTCTCGTCTTATTCATGAAGCACCAGAGAGGCTGTGCACTGATTGATATAGCCAACGTGGAAGAGAACTCCCAGATGGATAGGGTCATAAGAGTTTTAAAGGAAATCATTTATGTGACATAATTTGGGAATAATGTAACAGGATAATAATGTAAATAATGCTGAACAAATATAAAATATTGTGAATTTAATTACAGGTTAATCTAAAGGTCCTTTTGATGTTTTCCAAGCAAATCTCCTGCTCTAGAATACACAACTGGAAAAATACATTCTAACAAGAGAAAAATATGCTTCAAGGGAGGAAAGTTTTTTTTTCAAAAAAAAAAGTGGTTGTCATGGGCCCAGGAACTACAACTTAAGAAAATTTTATTCTACACTTACATAAAGTGAGTCTAGTAAAATGTTCTTTCCCTCAATGACTATTAAATATTTAACAGGGAAATAAAAATAACCGCAATATAGATACAATTCACTTTAGCAAAAATCGATGTTTCTGAAGAGTTTTACATAAATTAAAAAAAAATGTTCAAAAATTAACTGGAAGAGTTTATTATTTAAAGGAACATTGCTATAAATCCTGTAAAAATAAGAAAGATTTTATTTTTAAAGTAAATTCACACCCTATTCAATTTGTAGGTAATTCTGTACTTCTGCATATTGTAGAGCCTTGGTCTAAGACAAATACATCTGTGAAAGACCAAAAAAAGTAATGTAAGGAGAAAAGTAATATAACAGTGTCACATATAATTCAGGTCTAACTTGTGTCAGAAGAAAACAGGGTATAGTAATTAGGTTCCAAGCTCCAGAACTGACTCACCAGTGTCAGGCTTCTCTTCATGGTTTATTTCCATAACTACAAATTTCTCACAAACTGCGAAGGTTGGTAAAGTAGAAGAAATAAACTGGCCAAACCTTTAAATACAAGAAAGAAGAGGTTATAGATTTTATTTTTTCTCTCTCCGAAACAAACAATACTAAGAAACAAAAAGCAAAGAAATGGAAACCAAAATAGTACTTCTTATTTTAACTAATCTTTTACAGACCTCACATGATTGTATTTCATTTGCTTCCCCTCGAACTGTTGCAATTAACATTATATGTTATAATGTTTTAAAATACGTATAGGGAAAAATACACTTCATCAGAAATATGAGTCCTTTAATGCACTAATCTAAATTTAAAAAACCAAATGGTATGATCCAAATTAAAATGTCCTAACATTATCTATATGGATCTACTGTAGCCTAGTAGTCAAGTACTTGGGTTTTGGAAACACAGGTAAGATCAAAATCCTAGCTCTATCAGTTTTTAATCGTGTTACTTGGGGCAAGTAGCTTAACCTCTCTGGGCTTTAATTTCTTAATTTGTAATGCAGAGAAAAATAAAAGCCTTGATAGGTTTCAGTGATAATTTCAGCAAAGTGATCATCATAACACCAGGATAAGACCTAAATAAATATTGTTAATAATAATGACAAGCTCCAAAATAATTTTTAAACTCCAGTTTTAAATCTGTCACCAAGTTAAAAAAAAATGCTTTCAAGATAACTGTATATAAAATGAGTGATTTATGTGCTACATCAATTAGAGATTAGTTTACTGGGAATACTCTAGCAATAATGTGTGATTTCACCTGTAATACCTGAGCAATTACATGACAAGCAGTGATTAAGTCTAATTTAAGCAGTTATCTACTTGGAAAATATCTTAGGTAGTTTTTTTCCTTCCATTTTCAGTCAAGATGAGAATTATCATGTGCCTATTAGAACAGTTCTACATACACTCCATAAATATGTCTTAAGCCATATTTCACACTGGCAGCAAAATAATACTCATATAAAAGGTCTGAATATACAACAATAAAATACCACCATCAGTTTGGGTGATAGAGAACAAATACAAAAGACATGGCATGTCCACTTTGGGTGTACGTGCATGTGTATATGTGCTTCTGCACGTGCATTTGAGAAGTAGCAAGGCTTGGGGAAGAGGGCTGTGGACCAAGAATTCCTACACTGAACGTTTTTATGTCCAGGACAATCAGCCTCACTGGGCTAATTTTAACAACTTTTCTCACCAGAATTCTATTATTCGCTAGTGACAACAACTGGCTTTGCAAGATACATTCATGTTTTCCACGCCTTACAAATATCTTGAATAGTATTACTTTTACACGTGTTACCTAGGCATAGGAACCAATTATGTTCATCTCAATCATCTTAACCTCGTTGGTACTTTTAGTTAACAAACAAACAAATACAGAAGTTTTCACTACCTGAGCAGATCATTGCTGTTGGGAAAACCTTGCAGTAAGAAGCTCAGCACATTACTAATAGCAGCAATTGTAGGCTGGGATAAAGACATATCTCGAAGAGTCAGTAGTAGCTTTGGGATTAGCTGGAATTCCCTCATTAACTTGGCATTCTTTGAAGCTTCACTATAAGAGAAGGAAGATTTTATACACTGTACTAGTATCTCTTCTATAACTGAACAGCTAACAATTTAGGTATCAACTAATACCTGGACTCTGTGAGCAATTCAATGAAGTGTTCAAATAAGGAAAGATGAAGTTCATACGGTGCATGGAGCCAGACCTATAATAAAATAAAGACCAGTGGTATATTTAGGGTTAAAAATACCCCAAGTTCCAATCCAATAAGCGCAAATGCAGCACATATAACTTATTTCACTTAATTAATTGAATATAACCACTTCATTAGTTTTTATTTATTGTAGCCCTTTAAAACTGCCTGTATATAGGACTTCTGGTTCTGTTCATAAAGAGATAATTGCTGTGGAAATTACCCTCCTAGAGTAAACAACTAGAAAGGCAAGATCTATAGAAAATTTCTCTGGAATCAATGACTGAATACTATTAGTGAATACTGAATACAATATACTGAATAGAATGAATACGGAATACAAAAACTGAATGACAGGAATCTTGTGTGGGTCCAAAACTGGAAATAACCACTGCAAACTGGCACAGCAAACAATTCCTAAAACTCACAAAGGGCTGAAACTACTTTGCACTCCCACCAACCAGTATAGAGACTTCAAAATACATGGGAAGGTTGGGTAGAGGTCTCAGAAGTGTAATACCTTAGTAGGGGGGCTAAATTACCACTAAAGATTAATCAAAGTCCACCCTAACAAAGCTTAAAAGCATGCCTCAAAAGAATCAAGATAACTGCAATACTAGAGCAAAGTTTAATACTCTTTAAAATAATAAAACAAAATTTAGCATTCAACAATGTAAAATTCAGCATCCAATCAAGTTCCCAAGAATGCAAAAAAAAAGGGAAAATATGAGCCATAAGTAGGAGAAAAAACCCAATCATTATAAATAGGCCCAGAAATGACAGAGATGATAGAATTATTGAGATCTTTAAAAAGCTATTAAATATGCTCCATAAGCTAAAGAATGTAACAAAAAATATGAAAATGATGAGGAGAGATATAGAAGATAACCAAGATCCAAAATGAACTTCTACAGATGAGAAATAAAATATTCAAAATGAAAAACAGGGGCTTCCCTGGTGGCGCAGTGGTTGAGAGTCCGCCTGCTGATGCAGGGGACACGGGTTCGTGACCCGGTCCGGGAAGATCCCACATGCCGCGGAGCGGCTAGGCCCATGAGCCATGGCCGCTGAGCCTGCGCGTCTGGAGCCTGTGGTCCGCAACAGGAGAGGCCACAACAGTGAGAGGCCCGCGTACCGTAAAAAAACAAACAAACAAACAAAAGAAAAACATACTGGATGGGACTAACAGAGGATTAGACACTGCAGGAAAAATGTTCGGTAAACTTAAAGACATAACAACAGAAACTATTCAAAATGAAGCATGAGAAAAAAATACTGAAAATAAATGACTAGACAGAGTATTAGTGACTTGTGGGACAACAGCCAGGAACCTAAGATACATGTTAACTGCAGTCCAAAAAAGGTGTGTGTGAGTGGTGGCGCTGGAGGGGTGCGGGTGTCGATCAGGGAAAACAGCTGAAGAAATGATGGCTAAAAAGTTTCCCATTTGATAAAAATGAGAAACTCACCAACTTAAAAAAGTCAACAAAGCCCAGGCAGAAGAAACATAAAGACAAGGGAATAACTGACAATTTTAAAGTATGAAAAGAATAAAAATCATCAACTAGAATTCTATTCTATGCAAAAATATCCTTCAAAAAAGAAGGAAAAATACTTATTCAGATGGGACAATTTATCACCAGTAAACATGCACTACAAGAAATGTTACAGCAAGTTTTTCAGGCAGACATATCATTCCATTACAAGATGGAAGTCTGGATCTACACAAAGGAATAAAAAATGCCATAAATACTGTTTGCTGCATATACTATGTGGGCAACTATAAAAATTTTTTAATGCCTTTAAAAGATAATCGACTATTTAAAGCAAAAATAATACAAATATTCTGGGGATTATAAACATATAGAAGTAAAATGTATGACAACAATGGCACAAAGGACAGGAAGGGAGAAATGGAAGCGTACCATCGCAAGGTTTTTACACTATAGGTGAAGTGGTATAATGTACTTTGAAGACAGACTGAATTGTTACACATGTATATTGCAAATTCTAGAACAACCATTAAAAAAGAAAATGCTTGGATGCTATTACAATTATTTTACTTATATTGTCAAAGAGCTGTTCTAAAAATAGGGTAAATTAAGTATTTATTGACCACTACAGTTTGGGGTTATTAGGAATGCCATATGAAGCCACAAAGGGAGCAGAGTACTATAAAATGAAGCCAAAATTTGTCAAGCAACTAAATTTCTGATGTTTATATACTGAATTTCAGTCAGAAATCTGAAACTAAAGATAATGTGTCAATTACCACATGTATACAAAGCTAGGCTTATTAAGTAGGTCCCTTAGTACTCTCATAATCCTCTCTGCATACCTTTACCTTTGTGCTTTCACAAAATTTTTATTGTCTATTTGCTTTTCTCTTCTAATGCACTAAATGCCTTGAGGCATGGACTCTACCTTTTATTTTCACATCCTTAGCACCTAATACAGTGCTTGGCTCAAACATATTCAATAATTATTTTCTAACAGAATGAGAGGTCTGTGTATCAGAACTTTGCATATCAGGCTGAGAAATGTGTATTTTATTGTGTAGGAAAGAAAAAGCACTGCAAGTTTTTTAATAAGTTATATGATTATATCTCAGAAAGAATGAGGTTAAAAAAATATAAGGTAGATTGAGGAAAGGGAGAAAGAACTGATCATTATTTTAGTAAGAATAGAATTGATTAGGGCTTGGATTAGGATGTAGCAGGAGAAAGAGAAAACACAGACTACATGAAATGTGGAAGCAGAATCTATATGACTTAATATGGGCTGTTTATAAACAGTGAGGAAGGAGGAAGCTGATTTTTCAACTTCAAGCCTCAGTGAATGGGGGAATGGTGGTGCTATTAATAGAAACAGAAGTTAAAAGGAAGCTCTAACTTGGGGAAGGATGTTAAGTTCGGCGTAGGTGTTGCTGGGATATAAAAATGGAAATGTTGAGGAAGAAGTTAGAAATAAGCCTGGAGTTCAGATATCAAGCTAAAGATTTAGGTTTGTGAGTCACCTCTGTAGAAATGAGGCTGTGGGACTGGGTGAGAATCTAAAGGAAAGAAAACAACAAATAAAGGAAAGGATAAAGCAGCAAAGGTGGACACTTTTATACAAAGTAATGAAAAGTCTATAACCAGAAAATTATGGGGAAAGTAGTGAGCAAGATATATGAACCAGGAGAGTGATGCCTAAAAGCTAGTGAAAGAACTAGGAGATGCAAGAAGAGGGAAATGGACTGCATCAGATGCTGCTGAGAGCTAGGGGTACTGAGAACTGAGTAGATGCCATGGATTTTTATTTAGAAGAGGGCTGCTAATAAGCTTTCAAATAAAGTTTCAGAAAAGCAATTCGGGCACATAGTCTGTTTATTGGAGATTTAAAATAACTGACAAGATCGAGCTTATAAGAGTTACAAAGAAGAAGAGTGAGGGCCAGACATCACAGCAAACACCAAGTGCTAGGCACCATTCTGGGTGGTAGGGATACAAAGATGAAGATAGACATGATCTCTGCATTCATTAAGCCTTCAGCCTCACAGGGGGAGATTTTATACAGTGATGAGTATGCAAAGTGCTGTGAACAAGAAATGAAATGGAGAAAGGATATGCAAGATTAAGTGATGCCTTGAGAGGACAGAGTGGAAGCTGTTATGGTAATAAGACAGTAGAAATAAAAATTTTGCTATTTTGGCGAAAAGAATATTTTCCTATACAGCTACTAGTAACCAAAATTTCAGATCTAGCTCCTATTTATTGAGGAAAAGTTACTATCAAAATTTTTTGGTGAAAATATGTTTGCCTCTACTGTAATGCCAGTGGCAACAGCAAACTGGCTATAGTTAGGCATATGCATTGCACCATTTCACTTCTATACTACTTGTAAAATGGAATATCTTTGGGAAGAAAGAACCCAATCACTACCTTACTTTGTATATTTTACATTAACATGAGCATCATAAAATTTTAGAACATAAACACATCTTAGAGACAAAACTGTTCAATAGTTAACTCTATCAATATACAGAATAAGAAATCAGTTCCTTGATTATATATTACCAGTTAGTGTTTATATACATACTTCAAAATCACAAAGTAGATCCTGGAAAGCAGTTGAATTTGGAATAATGGAGGTCTCGTGTCCACTGTCAACAGTTCCCACCAAGGAAAAAGTTAGATGGAGAATGTGGCTGTTAAGAAGGGAACGTTTCTTCTTAAGCAGCATTGCCAGCAACTAAAAGAAAGCAACACCAAATGCCTGTCGGTCAATCATCATATACACATATACGCACACACACATACACACACACAAACACACATTGGAGAACACTAAGTAAAGCAATTCCTGAGACTTCTATGCTGGTTTCTAAATTTTTACTATGACAACGCAACATCAGAGAAAATCTGAAAAGCAGGGTAATCCCATCATCCTCTTATTAAAATATCCACTTTTACATAAACTATTCACACAGAAATATTTAAATTGTTGCCAACATGTGTATACAATTTTTTACTCTTGTTCTCTGCATAACATTTTATCCAAAGGATTTTTTTTCTTTTGCAACCTAGTTTCCATAATTATAATTTTGAAAGGTTGAATGATATGTGAGATGGTTATAGTATTATTAGTCATTCTCATACTACTGGAACGTTTAGATTATTCCTATTTTTTCATGATAAACAATGCTGCAATTATCATTTTGAAAGTTTTGCAAAACAAAACATCAAATTAAAAAAAAAAAAACATCAAATTAGGTAATTAAATCTACAGAAAACACTACAGTAAACAGCTTATCTACTACCAGTGAACTACTGGCTAAAGTTAAGAGAAGAAGGCATTTGTACTTCATCTACACTAGAGGAATTTAATCTTGCTCCAAATACTTGTTCCTCTTCTTATAAGTAACTTTCTGCCTAAACCTAGTAGAGATTGTAAATACATGAACACAACATATTTTTTAATCCCACATGCGTTTTCAGGATTAGTAATGGCACACAGTGGCTCTCACATGCCCTAGGTAAGTAAGGGGGCGGGGCGAGTAAAAGATGACTGGGTGTGGAGGGGAGAGACGAGGGTAACGAGGAGAACTCTGGATCTATTAACAACTTGGCAGTCTCTAGAGCAGGTGGTTATACGACCCTATTTAATTTAATTCCTGTTTCCACAGAAAAAAATAACTCCAAACTAACAACTTATATTCTCACTCGAAATATGTTAGTTTTAATAAAAACTACCAACTTCTAAAGTTTACTTGGACAATACTATTCTTCCAGAGTTTGAAACTACATGAACTACAATGAAAATTAGAAGATTTTTAATGCAAAGTAAAGTGAAGACCAAGCTTTATGGTTACAAACCTGGTAGCCCTTGATTCTTTCCATCTCTTTGCTGGCTAGTGGGTTACTCTTGACCACACAAACCAGGGCTTTGACTGCTGCATATAGCCCTTCCACATCAGAAGCCATGGCCACCAGGCCCAAGATGGCTGCAGCTCCACCAATGTACTGCAAAGTAGTGGCAACAGGCTTAGGAACAAATGTTCTTACTCCTGATTAAAAGACAGTGAAAAATAATTAAAATAAATTCCCAACTGTAAACAAGAACTGAATAAATCATCTTAAGAAATATTTAATTTATTATAAATTATACCTAAAACCAAAATACCCTTCTATCCTAAAATAAAAATTCTAGGGCTTCCCTGGTGGTGCAGTGGTTGAGAGTTTGCCTGCTAATGCAGGGGATATGGGTTCGAGCCCTGGTCTGGGAGGATCCCACATGCCGTGGAGCAACTAGGCCCGTGAGCCACAACTACTGAGCCTGCGCGTCTGGAGCCTGTGCTCCGCAACAAGAGAGGCCGCGATAGTGAGAGGCCTGCGCACCGTGATGAAGAGTGGCCCCCGCTTGCTGCAACTAGAGAAAGCCCTCGCACAGATACGACCCAACACAGCCAAATAAATAAATTAATTAATAAACACCTACACCCAACATCAAAAGAAAAAAATTCTAAAAAAAAAAAATTCAGGGCTTCCCTGGTGGCGCAGTGGTTGAGAGTCTGCCTGCCGATGCAGGAGACACGGGTTCGTGCCCCGGTCCGGGAAGATCCCACATGCCGCAGAACGACTGGGCCCGTGAGCCATGGCCGCTGAGCCTGCGCGTCCGGAGCCTGTGCTCCGCAACAGGAGAGGCCACAACAGTGAGAGGCCCGCGTACCACAAAAAAAAAAAAAAAAAAAAAAAAAATTCAAGGTAGAATTTGGGAGAAGGCAATAAATGCTGATATATATACTTTCAGAGAAGAGTTGGGAGTAAAGGAGCGAATAGAGAAGAGCGGGTTTGAGAGCAAGCACAAGTGTTTCTACTCTATAGCTTTGGGCATGTAAAGACTCAGAAGTACAGAGGCCTTGGGAATATATTTCTGAAGTAAGGGAGAATGCCTTACTAGGTACTGCTGGAGAATAAACTTGGGGAGAGCAAAAGCACTTCATCTCTGTGAATTGGGGAATGGGATGGAGAAGCCACCCTGGCAAGGATGAAGTATTCCCTATAGAAAAGCCAAACAGAGCGCATTCCTGACCACTGCTCAAAGCTTCTCTTAGTTATGTAATCTGAGTAACAGTACATCAGTGACTCTGAAGAGCATAAATATGTGGAAACACAGTACTGGAACTAACTTTGTCAATTAAAAAAAAAATTCACATCTACATTCCTAACCTTGTTTTTTTTTTTTTTGCGGTACGCAGACCTCTCACTGCTGTTGCCTCTCTCATTGCGGAGCACAGGCTCCGGACGCGCAGGCTCAGCGGCCATGGCTCACGGGCCTAGCCGCTCCGCGGCATGTGGGATCTTCCCAGACCGGGTCACGAACCCACGTCCCCTGCATCGGCAGGCGGACTCTCAACCGCTGCGCCACCAGGGAAGCCCCCTAACCTTGTTTTTTAAAAAAGACATTGAATGTCATTTGACTACCAATCAAGATTGAGTTTTTAAAAAATAAAGCTAATATGCATTTTATATTTCTGTGTGCTCTCTAGTATCCACAGTACTTTCATATATTATGGCACTGGATTTTGAAAGCTATCTTCTAAGGTAATTAGGGCCAGTATTACTAGTTTGTAGATAAGAAAATTGACATCCATGGAGCTCAATGTCTGGCTTAAATCCACACAGTGACAGAACAGGGGTTAGAACCTAAATCTCTGAACTCTTCATTCACTGCTCTTTCTACTATACCACAGTGCTGCTGTATTTTTGCAAAGGACATAGAGCAGTGCTCATTAAATATTTGCTGAATCGTAAAAAGAAAAACTACCATGTGCCTTAGCATAAAGGAAACTTTTATCAATGCAACATAGCCAAAAAAGAAAAACAAAGTTAAGAGATGTGCACATTGCTGGGACAATAATAATCACCTGATAAACATGTAGGATGCTGACCAGCACAACACTTTTTATTTTAAAAGGAACCAATATTCTGTACTGATTCGTACATTAAAATACATAATTGCTAGCTCTGAATTTTAGATGGCATTATTGGGTTATGCCTCAAAATTCTACCTAACCAAAACAATCAATTCTTTCTATGCAGACATTGGGTAAGAGGCTCTGCAGCTCTGACTTTTATTATAGTTGGATCCACAGTGCTCATATTCTGAAGCTATTTCTAGCTCATTTCCAAATAAAAAGCACCATGAGTGTCACCACTGCAGCACCAAACCATGTAACAATAGCAATCATCAGTTATTTCCAAGTCTTTACATCTGTCCCTAAGTGTAGTGTGATCTTTACCTTGAAATTATGTAGACGTATACAGTCAGTGCTCATCAGTGTTGACAAAAGAGGGGAAAAGTTAATGGAATTTTATAAAAGATTATAATTTTTAAAGTTGACTAGAGTTTGGGATTGACATTAATCTCTAAATATTGTAAGAACATTACAGGTCAGCACTATCGAATATGAACTTAAAACACCACACTCAAGTGAAGAAAGTGAACGCAGATTTGAAGGCAAATAAGTCTGAAAGACAAAGGCAATCTGACTCACCCAAGTATCCAATCAGAGTAGCCCCAACTGTCCGTGCTGGTCCATTAAGATGCCCTGCTGAGTTGTGTATCAACTTCACAGGAGTGGCATTCTCATGGGAGGAAATGCCTAACTGAAGAATAGGAAAGGGAAAAATGTAACTATACAGGAACAGTCTGAACATTTTGACTGGGAAAGAAAAAAGAACATGATGGGGAACATATCTTTTCTCTCTCTCCATAACAGAATATTAAAAACATGAGTATTCATTTTTTAAAAAATGTGCAAATACTTCCAAAGGTGTGGAAACTCAGAGGTACCTGAGTAGACTCAGTTAAATACAGTCTACTGAGAGAAAGATGGTGAGGGGGTCTTGGAAAACAGCCTCAGGGGTCCTTCTGAATGAGACTGTTGTGGTTTAAAGGTTCTTATCACTCGCTGCCTCACAGTATTTCTGATTAGTGAATATAATACTTGCCTTACTCCATAGCCAAGTAAATGTCACATAGATTATCCAAAAGTTTATGGATAAAACATGCCCTGTACACAAAATAAATGTTAAATTTTGCACATACATACACAGTGTGCTTTTAAAGCAAATATAAGGCATAGACTTAATTCTGTTGTTACCGGTAGAATAAATTTATGTAGTTAATATTCCTTAGAAGATTTTATATATATATATATATATATATATATATATATATATATATTTTCACAGGCAAACCTCTGCAAAAGAGCTTGTCAATACTTACTATTCCCAAATCCTTTCCCTTCCAGCCTCTTGATTTCCTTCCCCTTAGCTTTGCCTCCTCTAATCAGCCAAAACGTCTTGTCAAGCTCACTGATGACTTCCACCTTCCTAAACCCGATGGCCAGCCTTCATCTTTCTGACTGCTCTAACACATCTGCCACAGTGAATAAGACTTCTACACCACCAGATTCTCCTAGTTTTTCTCCATTCTTGCCGGCTCCATAGTCTTTTCTGCTGGTTCTTCATCATCTTCCCAACGCTGTCACACTGGAATATCCCAGGTCTCCATCTGTAAACCTTTCCTCATCTCCATCTCCATCTCCTCTTTGGTAAGTGTACCTAGTCTTGTGGCCTTACCACCACCTAATGAACACCCGTGGCATTCAAACCTCTCCCCTGAACTCAGATTCATATTTCCAATGATGTCCCCCGCTAAGATGTCTAATATGTTTCTCAAACTTTTGCAAAACTTAATTCTCAGTACCTCCTCCACCCCCCAACTACTCTTCCTATTGTTTTCTCCATATCAGAAAAAGTGACTCTACTTTTGCCTCACCTACCCCGCAGGCCTTCTCTTGTTTTGTTTAGCCACACCTGCCTCTGTGGCAGGCATGCACTTTCCTCAGGGCCTTAGCACTTGTATTTCTGGAATGCAAACCCCACCTGCCCATACATGCATCTTATTCTCCATATTCTCATGCTTTGCTGCCTCATCTGTTTCAAAGGTTGCTCCAATTTCACCTTCTCAGTGAGGCTTCCTCTGACCATCCTACTTAAAACTGTAAGCTTCTTTCTCTCACCTTTCCTGCTTTATTTTTCCACATAGCACTCTTCATCTTCTAACATACTCTATGATCAGGTTATTTCTTTAGCTATTATTGTATGCCTCTTCCACTAGAATGTAAGAACCTTAATAAAGGCAGGGATTTTCTCTTTATCTACTGCTATGTCATGAACAAAATGGTGCCCGGCATTTAGTAGGTTATCCAGAAAAAAATTACAGCCTTAAAAATAGCAATTGTTGCCTTTAGTTTCCTAAAGTTCGATTTCTTAATTGCCAATAAAAATATAAGAATATAAACTATGCACTTGAATTCTCACTCTTCCAAATTAAACTATATATCTAAATATGTTTTGGCTTAAATTCAAAGGCAAATAAACCAAAACAATGTATGAAAGGCATTGTTTTTAGCAAGCACTCATACTTGTGTGGTGCCCAGAAGGAAGCTCTGGAACATCTTTCCAGTGAGAATCAGCAGCAGCCCACTGGGGAATCAATCTGCTTACCTGTTTAGCGATGGCTTTGCTGTCCAACTTGTTGTACACTTTCCGGATTCTTGCCACTGTTAGGGCGGACACAGACAGTGCATAAAGGCCAAATGACACCTTTTCCTCTGGCACTAACGACACAGGAGACGGGACCACACCTTCGGATTTTGCATCTTTACCTTCAAAAGAAGAATAATCCTTTTCAAAATCATCAGTTTTTCTCCTGATCCTAACACAACTT